>NC_139735.1:8262500-8717500 GCF_964211835.1 Anser anser
CAAGTAGTAGAGGACCCTAGTGCCTACCTCTACAAATTCAAGGGTTATAAATGCTTCAAGTATTTAGTATCTGTACAAACATTACAATTAGTTCTAAACAAGTTCTAAGCAAGGCAATTTACTCTCCATTTAAAGACAGTTTACAATATTATACTTGGGCAATTTGTCAGGCTTGCAAAATGAATGAAAACATAGCTCTGTAACACTTCCACTCCCACTCCACAACAGGAGGGAGTGCCAACACATTCCTGCTCTGCCACTAGCAAGGTGTGGCTAAGAGCAGTAACTGCAGAGCAGTTAGGACTCAACTATGGGGACAAACAACTGAACTAGAAGAGGGAGATGGAAAAAAATAATAAAACCAGAAGGATGGCAGCTATTATGTTCCTAACACTGGCAAGAAATTCACAGACTTTCCTTAAATATATATCCAAGAAGCTCAAAAACCTCAGTGACAACGTTCTCACCTTCCTTAACAGATCTGTATAATCCAGATGTTCACTGAAATTTATCACCTTCACCAAATTTTTATTTAGACTGTTTCTCACCTTTTGATGTGTGGAAGGTGTTTAAAATGAGCTCTCATTCTAGGGTCATGCATTTAACAAAAGCTTAGAACAGTAAAGAAATTTCAGAGAAAGTGGCTGTCCCTTGTGTCACGATGTGATTTTACAATCTAGTCTCAAGGGACAAAAGGTTTTTCATCCTGCTTACTGCATGTCCTACCTGTCTGTGACAGAAACTAGTTAGAAAAAATCTTAAGTTACAATCACATCTCTACTAATAGAGGCACATTATTTCTATGAGAAGTCCAGTTCCCCAGGTCTTCCTAACCTTTTTAAAAGTGGGAGTGAAGTTTCCCTTTCTCCACTCACAGGGAAGAAAAAGGAATTCAAGGAAGTTAGAGACAAACACGGTGGCCTATCTTTCAAACTTGGCCCCAAGGTGAAGCTAAGACCTTTCTGCTCCTGCCAAGCTAAAAAATTGTTTTGAAAGGGTTCCTTAATATTCCTTGATTTCTTTAAAAAAAATTCCACGGAGCTTTCTTTGTAAAACTCCCCTAGAAATTTTACCAGGACCACAAAACACAGCACATACTTGTCTAACAAGATTAAAAAAGGAAGTTGCCAAGTTGCATAATACTCGCTATTTCCATATCCAGGACTTCAGAATTAGATCTCAGTGACTGCAGCTCCTTTTGACAATACAGCTATTTACACACACTAGGGAGATACCTGGTCGGGCCTTTGCTGGTTGGATTACCAAAGCACTGATGTGTTTACACCAATAAAAACACACCTTTTCTAGTGTAAGCTGCTTCTACACACTACCAGCCAGGCCACGGGTCCTAAGCCTCACACAGCTCACAAGCAGTTCCTATATAACACTTACCCCAAGTTGCATCACAGCCACAGCGCTGTTTCAGAGCCGTTTCAGGAGGTAACCTGAACCCAGTGCCATAGGAGCAGCAGAACATCCAGGGGTAACGTTATCCATCAGAGATAAAGCTGCAAAACCCATCACGCAACAGAGCAGCAGGGTAGCTGGTGGCCAGCATACTTCCCACATGCAAATATTCTTAGAGCTCATGCTCCTACCAGCTATGTGAAGTATGCGATGTGTGCTTCTGCGCTCTGCCATATTAAGATGTTGGTATGCAGCTTATTAGGTCAGAAAAAACTGGCTGCCTTCTGCATACAGCGTTCAGGCTACAACGGCTGCACATTTCTACCACAAACAGCAAAAGTCTGTGACACCACAGAATCCATCAAACTCTACTACATGACCTCAGCAGTGACTAAGACTGCTACCTGACTCACTAATTTTACATCGAGCACCACCCTGGACTTTTACTGAGCCATCAGAAACCTGTCATTTTAATGGAGCTTACAGTTACAGAGGGAGCGAATTGACCATGGAGGGCTGCATTTGTGCAGTTTGCTTTCCAGTTCAGCTTTTATCTACTGGGGAGAAAACTCATACAAGTGAACACTTAAAAAAAGTGAAAAACTGCCTTTAAAGTTAATTTATTCACATAATAATGTGTAACACAGCTTATTCTAGAGGAAGTAAAGTTTATACCTGCACCATCTAAACTGCAAGCTAACCAGACAAACTCAATCTAACTCCACACACTTGAAGAATTCCTGTGCATGTTACAATACCTGGGAAGAAACTGGAGAGTGGAAAAAGGTTGGCATTTATTTAGAATAAAACTTAGGACAAGCAAGTTTTACCAGGCACAGAGAAGCTTTATTAGTTATTTGGTTTAAGCCTCAAACTTCTTCACAACACCCAATTGGAAATGAAGCATTACTGCTTGATCATAGCTAATCAAGCCACATAAAACTGAAGAGGGTGGACTTACACTAGAAACTAAGAACCGTGACACTGCAAACAGGAGAACAAGACTTAAAGCATCTTGTCACATCTTAGAACGGTAAATCTAATGCTCTATCATAGTCTAAATTTCAAATAATAGGACCACCATTCAATATCAAAAATAACTGTCTTATGCACAAGAGGATGCAGATCCACACTTTTACGCTTTCAGGAAACACTACAAGGAAAGTAACGAAGGTAATTCTAGGTTCCAATTTGTAGGTTTAAAGCTATCAAGAAGTTTAATAGTTTATTTACCATTTTAAAGTATTTTTTTTTTAAGTAGGAAGCAGACATTGCCAAAAATTAATAGTAGCTTAATTGTGCATCATGGCTTACTGAAATTTCAGACACTGAAAAACGTTTCATACGTGTCCTCCACCTTGAGATCTCTGATCTAAGCAAGCTCTCAGCCACCTAAAGACCAAGTAAAGCTAAGAGACAGACGAGCAAGTTGAAATACTAAGATGATACGTGTCAGCTGAATGCGAAATCAAGGTGTAGAGCTAACATGCCCCACAAAGATAGTGGTTTGCAGCAGCAAAATTTCAGGCTATTTGCCCGTTTTTCAAAAAACCCATATAATCATATTCCTTTTTTAAGGAAAGGGACGTTCTAGTTAAAGTTCAGTATGTTCCTGCCACAGCATCAGCAGTTATTTATGAGGCGGACAGCATTACTTCGCCTCTCTCTGTAGAGGATTTTGTAAGTTGTGGCCTTAAGACAGAAGACATTATGACAAATCTGCACTGCACACAATGGGACTATTGATTTCGATGTCTCTAAATACTGTTTACTCTCCAGGCACTGCACTTCCCTCCTCCCTCCCCCCTCTTTTAAATACACAATCTGTTTTATTTGAATAATGTTATTCCCTGAAATTGAAGTTTATTCAAAAAACATTTTATCTGAGATATTCACTTCCTGCACTTGGTTTGAAAATTAAACGTCTTTTCCAGTACAGATTTTGATGCACAATTCGACTTAATAACTTACAAAATATCCTTAGAAGGAAATGTTTTAATTACAGTGACAGTGTTACCAATGCCACACTGATCATTAATACTACACAAATAAAAGTACACAGTCAAAATTTAACGTTCCCTGGAAGCGCCCTTTTAAATCCTGGAACTTAAGATGGGCCTATTTGGGTTCTCCTACCTACACAATGTCACATTAGTACAATTACCACTCTACTTTAGCAACAGCTAACTTTTTTTGGCAGGAAGCTGATAACAGGAGGAAAAAAAAAAAAAGAAGTAAGCCACCTCCTCAAGAGAAGTCCTGGCCTGGAAAAGCCTCAGTCTGGTACACAGCATCCTAAGCTAAACACCTGATTATCATGAATAAGCTGCCATTTCTTTTCAGTTTGCTGCCTTTAAGGTTTTTATAGAGAGCAGGTCAGTTTAAGAACTCTTTGGAGAAACAGAAGTTTTTAAAAAGTTCAGAACGGAACCTCAATTTTGAAAGACTTACCCTTTGACCCCTGAGGCTAGACACAATTATTAGAGCACACAATCTCCTCCTATATACACACTAAGTTATGACCTTCATCACGTTATTCCTCTAAGAAGTTCACAATTCATGGAAAAGTGCTTCAAGTTTGACCCTAAAGACATATTACTTAAGTAGGCAAAATCTAATCTTTATTAAGTCCTCCACTATAGTATTTTTTTTTTGCTCATGCCAGAATTTAAGGAGTAGCATAGAAACACAGCAGTAACGTCACGCTCTCTAACAGCAACGCCGTGATCACAGTAACCACCACAGCAGCCAAGTCCGAAGGCGGCTCTAATCCAGGAAATAAACTTGCAAATACCCGAGCAATTTCAAAGTTTAAGGGCTGGGGTAGATCATTGCTTTCCTCTACCCCACTCCACCTCTAAAACCAGGGGTGGCGAACCAACGGCGACCGCAGCAGGGACCTGTCCTTTGGAAGGAGGAAAGAGACTGGGAGAGACGTGGCAGCTCTGGGAGCGCTCTGAAAACCTCCTGCTGCCGTACAGGTGGTTGGCTCCTTGCAGCCCTCCTTCCTCTGGATGTGAACCGTCCGTTTCTTGGAAGGGGCCCAGGCAGGAGCCCATCCACCCGAGCCAGCCCCCACGGGCTCCCCAACCCCCCCCAGCCCCCCTAGCAGAGAAGGGGGCACCCCTAGATGCGACGCAGCCCGCAGGGAGCCTGCTGGGCCCTGCCGAGGGCCAGGCACAGCGGGAAGGCCCCGGGCTGCCCAGGGAGCGGCCCCCGCCCGGTTTGAGGGGCCGAGGCCGGGCCGGGGCGGGGGGGCAGGCAGCGGGCTGCTACCCAAGGCCCCGGGCAGGGGCCGAGGCGAGCAGGGGGCGGCCGGGAGGGCGCCACCTCAGCGGGGGAGGCGCCGCGGCCATGTTGGGAGGCGGCCGGGGGCAGCGCGGGCACCGCTGAGGGGCCACGACCGAGCCCTCCCCCCGCCCCCCCCCCCGCTTTTCCCCCCGCCCCGGGCCCGCCGTACTCACGCCTTGTCCACCAGCTCCCGCACTTTCCACATGTTGAGCATGGCGCCCACCGCCCGGGCACCTCCTCGGCCTCGCTGCCCTCCTCCTTCGCCGCCGCCGCCGCCGGCCCCAGGAGGCTCCGCTCAGCCGCGCTCCGGGCAGCCCCCGCCGCCGAGCCAGGCCCGCTCCGGCTCGCAGCCGCCTCTGGAGCCCGGGGACGCGGCGCCGCTCCCGGAAATGGAGGGCCCGGCGGTGGCGCTGCCTGCCGGGAGCTGTAGTCTTCCCATCGGGGTGCGGTGTGAGGGGGAGGTCCGGCTGCTCCGCAATGCCTGCTGGAGGCTTTAGTCTCTTTAGGAGCTTGGGCTTTGCGCGCAAGGGTTTTGGGGAGTTGTAGTCCCGCTGGTTGTCCCTCAGGAGGCAGTTGGTGTAGCCTCAGCTCGCCGCCTCACCTCAGCTCGCCTCCAAGTGCCACAAGCTTTGTCACACGCTGTGGAGGAACAGAGGGTTTGTGCCCTCCTCGGCTTGTGGTGCAGCCACAGCCCTGTTCTGACCCAGCCTTAAAACCACCACAGCACCTAACCTGTGGTTAGCTCCTTGCCCCACCGCCTTCTCCCTCACAAGAGGGAGATTGCACCGTGCGGACAGCTGGCCGAACCACCAAACGCAGCCATAAGAGTCGCGCCTGACTGGAATATGGCGCTGTTGTAAGGAGTTCGTTGAAGGGCAGCATTCCATCTTTACAACTGTTTGTTTACTGGTCGTGGTTTACAGCCTGATGCGGATGTTGCCCAGACATCCAGGACGCCCCCTGAGGGCCTACAGGGCTCTGTAAGAGGTGTGACACAGCAAAGCGGGCAAAAGGGTGAGGTGCAGGCACCGGCTGGGGCACAGCACCGCCAGGAACCTTGTCCCCGCTCCTCCAGCAAGACCAAGCCAATTGACAAAAAGCCAGGGGAAAGAATCGTAGACATTAAAGCTGCCACAGAAGGATATTAACTGATTTAACATACTTCTCACCAAGCATTGCAAGATCATCTTCAAATACTGTCTGTGCATGGTGTTGAACAGGAATTGCAGCTCCCTGAGTGTCATCAAAACAGTGAATTCAGTCAAGTGATTTTATAATAATCAGGATTGACAGACTGTTTTGTTACATACATTTACTGTTGTTCCCTATCAGCTTGTTTTCAATGTGAGTTTTGAACGAGCAGTCATGAAGGAAGATTTTTTTTCTCAGGAGAGGTGGAAGTCTGTTGGCTAGTTCTTTGCAAGTCACAAGACACAAAGAGAGTGCCTGGGTACCATGGTCAGTCCATAACATATTCTTGATGTATCTTTCTTGTTTGTGTGCTTGTGTTATAAATGAATGTGTTTTGCCTCAGGATAATGTATATCTGTAAACTTTTACCTAAAGGCAACATGTATCTGTAAATGTTTGCCTTTTGATTGTTTGGTTAGAGTGACCACAAAAGGCATGAGAAAGACCGGTTGCAATTTACTGGTCAAGTAACAGTCACCTCTTTTTATAGTTGGTATTTCTTTGAACTAATCGGGAATGCTAAACAGCTGATCACCTGCCCATTTTCTGATATCCCACTATCTCTTTTTACCAAGGTACTTTCCCAGCTTGTCTTCTGAAAACCTCAGTGAAAGCTCAGGGAAATCTGTTTGAATAAACATCCCAAATCAATCATCAGATCCAGTCCGCACACTAACAGTGAGTGCTATATGTTTATGTAAATTATGTATGAACAGGTGAATGTCGGTGGATTAGTCCCCAGGTATATCTTTGCCATTTTTAACTTCCTGTGTCTATGGGACTTAGTTAGTTCTGGAGTATTCGTCTTAAAACTTTCATTTAGGAGCACTGGATGTACTTTGCTTTTATGAATTTGACTGATTACTTTTTGAATCCTCTTAGATTAGTTTACCCAACACCTTGTAGCAATAACATTCCGTATTAAACTGTTTTGTGTTTTGTGTTGTACGAAAAAATACTTCCTCTTATGTGCTTTAAACCATCTGCTTAAAAGTATTACTAGTCCAAACATCATGGGAAATGGTGTATAATAATTTTGTGTTACTCCTTTCAATGTCAGTTGTGAATGTAGAAATCTTTAGATTTCTTACTACATTGTTTTCTTTACTATGCCTAAGACTTGTGGTATACTTATTTTCTCCTTGTTCAGAAGTTGTGCCATAGCTTTGGAATTCTACTCTATCTTTTTCAAACATGAAGGGAGGAACAAGCACTGAATACAGTATTGAAGACACGGAATGGCCTACTTAAGTTTTATGTTTTTTTCTTGGTTCCCTTCATAAGAGTTCTTAACACTGTCTGCCTTTTTGAATGTCACTGAACACTGAGCTGGTATTTTAATCTGCAGCACATCTATCATCTGTCTGTGGTTGTTGTTTAACTGAACTCAGCACCAGTTTTGCTGTCCGCACTGCTACGTGCCCTTCCATCATGGACTGGGAAGAGGGCGATCCTTAATTTCATATTGTAACACCTGGCAAAGCAAGCTAAGGGAGGACTCCTGTTCTTTGTTATCCACCCTTCATTTTTTCTGTAATTAAACTGAGGATGTTGGTCCTGGGATTAGGAAAAAGCACTTATGATTTCTGTTTAAAGAAGAAATAATATAAAGTATTGCAATTGGAGCTTGCAAAAGCACGGCCTTTCTGATTTGCTAGAAATGATGTTATTTTTAAATTTGGCTTCAGTCCATATTGGATCAAAACCAAATTTCTAAATACATTTCTGATGAACTGCAAGTTCCCCAGATTCTGCTGCGGTGCTCTGAAATTGATGTTCTTGTCAGTGCAGTGGTTTCCTTGAGCAGCCGCAAGCAGCTTCCAGAGTTCTACGTGCTGGAACAGGCCTGCCAACTCATGATGGGCCGCAAGAGGCAGCTTTCAGGGTCCAGACTCTAGCCACACCTGAAGGTGCACATTACCCAACATCAGACAACCTCTTCCTCCCTTTTGCTCATCAGGGTTGACATTTAGACTGAAACAGGAGTCAGAAAGCCATCGGAATTTGGTTGATTTATGTGTTTGTTTTTTTTATAAATCTTTGTTTCCTTGAGAAAAAAAAATGCAACCTGGTCTAATCATACATTTTAGAAAAAGAGAAGAGTAAGGAGGAGGTATTTTAGATTCAGGCATAGGAGAATAATAGTACATGCAGAAGAGAGAATGAAGCTGGAATTTAACGGCAGTTAAGATGAAGGTGCAGATCTTTTAAGCATTACTAGCTGTGCCTGGATGCAGTAATGGGGCAAGGAGAGACGACTGGCATTTATTGTCAATTTTAGGGTACAGTAAAAAGCAGGTCTTTATGTAAGATTGAATACAACATGACTGACAGTAATTTTGCCATCCCCATTCTGTCAGCTACTGATAAAGTGCATGAGCATATGTATAATTTCTGAATGATGTGAAGACACTTTCTGATGCATAAGTAGTTTCTTTAAAAGAGAGATCTGATCGGTGTAGATCGAGGGTAATGCAGTTTCAAAGCAATGCAATATTCAGCATAACAGGTAGTAGTTGTAGCATATATCATGTAGAGGAAATGTACTTTATTATAATTTGAGCCATCAATTACAGGAGAAGCAGTTAGAGAAATTGAACTAATTTGAACACTGCAATAGAGTTTGCACCTGGCTATTCCAGAAGTTAATATGGGCCATTTGGTGCACAAAAAGTCGTGCACATTCTAAATGCCTGGAGAGCAATATTGGTTTTAATTTCAACCATATTAATGTGCAGTAGAGATATGTCCAAGTCAGTGATTAATTTACAATTAAACTGAGGGGGGAAAAAAAAAAAAAGAAGAAGGAATGTCAAGAAAAAACACATTGGGGCTGGGTGTTGTGGTTTAACCCGGCTGGCAGCTAAACACCACACAGCCGTTCGCTCACCCTCCCCCCTCCCTCTCTGGGATGGGGGAGAGAAACGGGAAAGGAAGCCTGTGAGTTGAGATAAAGACAGTTTATTAAGACAGGAAAATAATAATAACAATAATAATAATAATAGTGATAATGGTAATAGTATTAAAAATAATAATGTGTAAGAAAACAAGTGATGCACAATGCAATTGCTCACCACCCGCTGACCGATGCCCAGCCTATTCCCGAGCAGCCGGCCCCCCCACCCCGGCCAGCCACCCCTATATATTGTTTAGCATGACGTCAGATGGTATGGAATACCCCTTTGGCCAGTTTGGGTCAGCTGTCCTGGGTCTGTCCCCTCCCAGCTCCTGCTGCACCCCCAGCCTGCTCGCTGGCAGGACAGAGCGAGAAGCCGAAAAGTCCTTGGCCTGGTGTAAACACTGCTCTGCAACAATTAAAACATCAGCATGTTATCAGCGCTCTTCTCATCCTAATCCAAAACATAGCACCCTACCAGCTACTATGAGCTACTTAACTCTGTCCTAACTGGAACCAGGACACTGGGAAAGGAGGCAATGGCAGAGACCAACTTTTCATTTGAAGCAGTATTTGTTTCCATGATTTCATAAAGATCCACTTTTTACCCACTTATACATCTGAAGTCTGAATTTCATAAAGTGTATTTGTTTTAAGTATTAGTCAGTAGGGCAGAAGTAACACTGAACTAACATTCCCTGTTTGTAGTCTGGTTAGTGTACCAGACATTTCTGAACAATTGCAGCTTCTCCAAACCCAGATTTCTGCCTTTCTGTAACACATCCCATACACACAAACACGTCATGTTACAAACAGAAGATCACTACACGGGCTGTTACAGAGTAGTTCTGCCTCTGGTAAAAAGTGTCAAAATGCTCCAGTCACTGCTGTGGTCTGAAAATTGCCTGTAAAGCTTCTACCACTCAGTACCTGAGCTCATATCACATTCAAGGACAAGGGGAGAGTCTTGGGGCGCAGGCAGAAACAGGGGATATTGGCAGTGAATTCTCCCTGTGGAAAGCGTGGGGAGGGTAATAAGGAGAATCTGGTAGCGATGTATGCTGTTCCAGCCATATCCCTCCTGACATAGTCCTCTTTCTGCCTACCGGTGGTACATCCATTTACCAACAGACTTGCATGCCCAGGACCTATCTGATTCACTATAAAGGAATATAATGGAGGTAGCAAACTTCAGAGTTTTCAAGAAGTGAAAAAAATCCTATTTTAAGGTTTAGAGCTGTCTACAACTGCTCATGTTGTGCTTGTGGAATAGTGGGAGTGCAAGGCAGAGGTAGTGACTTGTCTCAGAAGCTGGGAGGACAACTCTGCCACTCTGACAGTTTCTTCTGCCACAATAACACTGGCATTTTTTTTTGCGGAAAGTCCCTGCAGAGAGGCTGTATCGAATGTTAACATCAGTCAGAGTTCAGCCTAGTCCTGCCTTATTTCCTAGCCTGCAGAAATGAAGGTTGATGCCCTACTGTGGCCACATGGATTTCACCCAGTTTCCTCACAGTCTTTTGAAAGAGTTGAACCGTTTCGCTTAGATGAGGCAGAGGTGGTTAGTTCTCAAAGGGAATTACATAGTTATGCAAAATTCTTACAAGTTTCCTGAAAGCAGGTGACAGAATGAGGGACACCTTATTATTACTGCTCCTGGAAAAGGAATGCAAGCTGAGCTCAGCCCTTGATAGAAAGCATTTAAGGTCACGGTTCACTTCTCAGTATTCTCCATTGCCCAGCGAGCACCAAATTCTTGCTTTTCCTGTACCCATGGCATTCGTGATGTTACTGTCTGTTGTGGATTCTCTGATGTCTAGAAAGAGGTGAATTCCTGTTGCCAATATATTACCATTTAATTGTTAAACAAACCAACAGAGAGATAAATGTCCCCAGGGAAGCAGTCATCATTAGTTCCACTTTTTTACAGAGCTACTTGGGACTTTTTGGTTTCCTATTTTTTTACTCCCACATTAGCAGCGTGGGCATGGCTCTGAATTAGGAGGAAAATGTGGGGCTTGAGGATTTCCAACTGATGGCTGATAATAGATGTTCTGAGCTATCCCTCATGACAATGATATGACATTACTCAACACTTTTCCTGGGGAGGCTTTGGAGCTGTATTTTGAATATATGTTCCCACTGTAGGAAGTGTGAAATATGGGGAAAAATGCTCTGACTGATGTCCTGATGTTATGATGTCACAGCTATTTCTGTCATGCCCCTAAAAATTTCTTTTAAGTGACTGTGGTACTTTCCAAGGACAATTTAGGAGTTTGTTTTTGAGAACTGGTCCTGATAATATAATTCTCTTCCATCATATGAATCACACATTATCTTAATTCTTCTTACAGAAACTCATCTCCAGATTCCTCAGTCTTTTGTTTTAGCTCCAGTTTATGCTAAGAATCTTCATCCTGCTGGTATTTGTTACACAGCTGTTCCAGTAAGTTCTTTTTGTTCACTGACAACAATCCAGCTCACTCTAGAATTTAAACTGCACAGGAGGAGGAGAAAAAGACAGGCAACTGTCTGCTTTTTGTAACAGTCAGCCCTTGACAGGTTTGTATTGGTTAGCAGCCTGCATTTCACGTTCCAAAATTCCTGTGACAGTGGCCAGAGTTAGAAAACTGGTAGCAGAACAGGGCTGAACCAGAAGCAGATGCCAGACTGGTGAGGTCAGAATTCTTGGGTATGGCTGCAGCCAGTAAATGTTCCCGTTTGGTACATTGTCAGCTTGACCCTAATCCAAGTCACTCAGCTCTGTGCCAGATCCCAAGGCAGAAAGGTCTTGTTTGCCTGATTTCCTAAGGATACAAAGCTTATGAGATCTTGCTGTCTATGTATTTGTGTCCCTCAGTCCCCTTGCAATTACCGTTGGGCGTAACAGCCAACCGGAAACAAATGAGATAGATGGGTGGCAGGCTTAAGGATGTGAAGTTATGTTTTGTGAAAATGCACAAATGTATAGAATGTATGAAAATGTATAGAGAGATACCATATGAATGCCACTCTTCAGGGAAAGGCTGTAGTAGTTCAGTTAGATAGCTAGGAATCCCCTTGGAGAGCACTGTGACCAGTGTTCCTGCTTCTGAGCGAGTCTGTTAATTCTTGGAGAATCCAGTCACAGGACATAAAACTGTAGGAAGACAAAGTTCCTTCTTTGCTCTCTGAAAGCCTTGTTTCTCCTTGCTCTGGCTACTCTCATATGTAATGCCCAATATCATAAATGTCTTACATGTCTTATCAGATGAAGCCCTACTACGGCTTTTCATGAGATGTGAACTATGAGGGGACAAAGTTGTCATTTTTCCCTCTTGACACTAGCAAACAGCCCTTAAACAGGTAAAAGGAATGTCGTATCAAAATGATCTTCAACCCAGGGTCCAGGGCAACTGCTGTTTGATAAGCTGGTAAGACACAGTCAATTAAATCATTGCAACTTTTTCTCTTAAAGGTCATACATTTTCATGGGTTGAAATTAACAAACAAACAATAGGAAGATACAAAAATGATGTTTTAAGAGCCAAAATTAGTCATATTTTTATTTGGTTGGAAATGAAAACTGCCATGGCAACACTTTACAAGACAGTCCTCGAATTACTTTTTCAGAATTAGCTGGACTTGGATCGAAACACAGTAGATGGAGACATTTTCACAGGCTGGCAGACTGGGACTCTCCAGCCTGGAATTATCCAGCCAGTTTTAGACAGAGAAACTGGCTTTCTATCTCAAAGTGGGAGACAATGCTTTAATTTAAAAAAAAAAAAAATCTTTTGCCTCCACTTTTTTTTTTTAATTAGATCATGTTTCAAAGAAAAGAATGAAGGAAAGTGCTGCTGCTTTTTCTGTTAAAAACAAACAAACAAACAAAAAAAAAAAAACAAGTTGTCTAATGAGCTTCTTTTCTCTTAGTTAACATATTTATATGCATAACCATTTATATGCATCATTTATATGCATCACCAGGAAAATAATGCAAATGCAAGTCCTGTAACAAAGAATTCCCACCTGAGTAACTTTTATAATGGGGTGGAAATGGTGTGTTAGCAACTTTTTCTTCCATGCTCCCTCATCCTTCTTTTCTATTTCAGTTGCTTGCTTGGAATGCAGTTGTTTTGGTTTGTGGTGTTTTACAGAAATAAAGCTTTAAAATCTGCTGTTAACTCTTGGCATTTTACAAAAGCAAACCACAAGCACCATCACCAGCAAAAAAGCTACTGAGATTTTAACGAGTTAAAAGGTAAGCTGAAAGAGCAAAATCAATCTCAGATGTGAAACTGATGAGTTTTGGTGCCTAGGTTGAGAGGAATGTCAGAGGAAAAAAATACTATAAATTAACAGCAGGTATTTCATGTGACATCTACAAGAAGCAGACCTCATCCTCTGGGATTTAAGTGGACATATTCTTGCAGCATTGAGTAACCTTATCCCACAGTCATTTACAACAGCTTCTTTCTCAGAACTACTTGGTCCTGGATGTCATTAGGTAAAAGACTGTGAATTAAACGGATTGATCATCTCCAGTTCCAAAGTTCTTCAGTGCAGTTCTTGACAATTCATTCAATATTGAATTTACCAGGACTGGGTCCTCCAGTTCTTAGATCCTGAAAAAGAAACCGAGAGCTACCATCTAGTCTTTCTCTGATCTCAGACAGCTTTGGGAAAAGAGTGATGCTCATTTCCAACTGCCTGTCTCCTTCTGGAATAATTGCCAGATGGATCTAAAATTTTGCCTTGCGTGCAGTACTGCCCAGTAAACCAAGTGTATTGCACAAGACCGTAATGCAGAGGCCTGGTTGATTTTGTACCAGTTGTTCTACTGCTTTCTTCATTTTCAATAGTTTCAATTCCTGTCTTGTTCCCATTGGTGTGGCTTTATTTACTGGCTCCCCCTGTGTCATGAATTTAAACCCTAACTTCAGATGAAGGCTGAAGGCTGAGTTCAGAGAGAAAATATTAGTAGCCCTTCAGCTTTGAGGTGCTTGTTCATTAGAGTTCATCAGTTTGGGGACTGTTTGCTGTTTAGGAAGACAGAAACAGAGAAAAAGAATACGAATGCTGCTAGCCTGAACAAAAGGTTCTGCTATTGGGAAGGGAAGAGAAAAACAAACAAACAAAAAACCCCACCACACAACAAAAACAGAGGTAAGAGCTCTGCAGAGGCAGGGGTTGTCAAAAAGCCTTCCCCATCAAACAGACTTCAGAGAACCACAGCAGACGGATTTTCAGTTCCAGTCAAATGCAAGAGTGTAGGAAGTTGACATGCTGTCCCTTGGAGAGCTGAGGTATTGACAAAAGACATGCAAACTTGAAAAATGTACATTTGTGGAAAAATCCATCCTGACAAGTGACTGCACTTAAGTCGCCAAATGGACTTCACCCCTGGGATGAAACTCAATTATTGTTACACATCCAATGAATCCAACCATGGAGAAAGCACATGGCCAATAAAAGGGAACTATTCAGTAATCAGATCTTTCAAAAACTATTTAGCTTTTTGCCATTGAGTACCTTCTATAAGCGATGTGTACTTCCCTGAAAACCTGCTTGGCTCCTTGACTAGCTGGTTAGAAATGCTGAGCCTTTCAGAGCTGTTCTGGAGCACAGACGCATCCCGCAAAAACCATTCAAAAGAATTTATGAGACCTTTCTGAGGAGATATCTTGCTTGGCTTTTCAGATGCAGTTTGTATTTAGTACATTGAAGAATGCTTTTGTGTTTGGGGATATCTTTATGATACTGGCTATAGGGGCTATTTCATGCTAAAAGAATTGTGTTATGTGGTTTAGTCCAGGGAGTCCCGGTAAAGGCTCCATTAAGTAAGAAGCTTGCAAACCCTAAGTCATTAAGACAGTCTTTCATTTTGAATGAGGAAGTATCCAGTGTGCAGCTCCTGCTCAGAGTTTATCTTTCCATGTGAATATTTGCCAGGTGCCATTTCTCTCCTTTTGAGATTACGTTATCGTTTGCACAATTTGTATGCTTTTTATTTGCCGTCTTCCTGATTTCAGCACAGCCACAGTTATGATCATGAATAAATCCTTCTTACTGAAAGATCTGGTTTGGGTCATTTTTATTTTCTGCTTCATAAATGAAAGTCAGATGCCCACTAATGGCATCTAAGCCATTTGTTTTAGGATGCACCTGCACACATATTTTTTTTACATCAAAAACCATCTCTATGAAACTGAAACACTGCAACTGTTCTTTGCTAAAAACAGGCAACAGTAGCTGGCAGATGCTTTTAAGAACATGGGTATTAGGTGCTAGTGTTTCATAAATCCACTTAGTTTTCTACGGTCAAATTTGAAACCTTTGCTTCTTTTACCAGCCATCTAGTTCTCTACTGCGCCTGTTTGTTTCCTTAGCTTTGCCATGGTGCTTTTTAGGTGTCTTTTTTTAGAATAAATGGACTTTATTCATGACAATTCAGAATGCAGCTTCCATCAGTTATGTGAAAATCCAGTTCCAGCAATGTGTACACACACATATGTGAACATGCACGCAGAGACATCTGCACTTTAACCCATCAATAGCAGGACAAGCATCTGGGGACTGGGGACTAAGCTGTTGCTTTTTTTTTTTTTTTCCTTCTCCTTCCTTTTTTATTCCCATTGTTTCAACCAACATTTTTTTTTTTCCCCACAATCCGTCTGCTTTTCTCTTTCTCCTTGCAAGCTAGTAATTTGGACTTGGAAGATTCTCTGGGCTGCCAAGCAACTAGCTACTCCTTATTCAAATTTTCAGGGAAAAATGTAGCACATCCATTTATACTGTCACCCTGACAAGTTTGAGCCCACTCTCAAAATGGGAGTTATCAGGCACTATCAAGTCAAGCAACAGCCATCAAGGATCAAGCATCAACAATCAAGTCTGCACCATCCCAGCCTCAGAACAGTGAGCTGGAGAAAGCTGTTCAGCACAGTTTTATTCATATATCATGAGTGGATTTGAAGAGGGTACTGCATTTAGCACTTGTTCAGCAGCAGGTATTCAGAACTTGGCTGTTCTGAAGCACTATGTGGGCGCTTTGATCTCAATCCATGGTAGGAACGCACATGGAAAACTCAGGGAGCCACAGGGCCTGGCAAGATTAAGGCCGTTCTCAAGACTACTCTTCACTTCTTGATGTAATCAGAGCCAAACACCATTTAACATTTATAGTAATTATATGAGCAATATTATCTCAACCAAACAAAAAGTCCACAGTCTCCTTTCAGCTCCCCACCAATCTCCTTGGGGAGCTGAAAAACCTGCGTTTGACCCCTGTAAGACATTTTCATAAAAACACTCCATAATTGCTTCATATTTATGATGAATCTTCGTCACACTCTTAAGCCTGTCTAGCTAAGTTGTTTCTCTAACACTCTCCTTAGCATTTGCCTTCAGAGATAGAATGATTCAGCACAACAAGAATATAGTGTGCAAGTCTGCCATTAAGCAAATATTTTTCATTGTTTGCAGAATCCCTAGAATTCAGCAGAGGAATAGACTGCAATTTGAGCCAAGAAACATCTGAATGTCATGTAAAGTTCAGTTAATTATTTTCTAAATAGTCATGAGCCCTACTCTAGCTTACAGTAGGGCTCAGATGGTATTGTTGTGATCACACTGTAGCCGTTCAGCTGAGGGGAATGTTTGCTTTCACTTTGGTCTGCTTAGTTTCACATGGTGACAAAGCCATCCCAGTAAAGGATGCATTCTCAAAGCCTTACAGAAACTGTGGCTGTGGTCTTCTAAAAATTGCACCATTGTGCTTCTGGGGAATCAGCTTAGTCTGATTAGAACTCTGCACAAACCCCATGTACAATTCACCCAGGAGCACACATACCAGCTGTGGCCACAGCAAAATTCACATCAGCTGCATCTTCATCCTAATCTCTATCTATGTTTATGGCAGCATAAAATAAAGAGGAAGTGCTTTTGAGTGTTTAGGTTCAGTGCCACAAGGATTGAGCTTTCTGGCTCTGCTCTGGGCTCTCTGCCCTGTTCCAGCAGTGCTGAGGACAGCTGATTATAAAAGAGTTGCTCCGGCAGGAATGAGTCAACACTAGTGAGCAACCTCTGAGCACACCTCATCATGTCTACTGCTCTAACTTCACAAGTTCCACAGGTAGTTAAGGATCACCGGGTTTGTAGTTGCTACTCCACGTCTTGAGATCTGCAAAATAAGCCAGAAGGTCTGACTTCATTCTGTTACCTGAGTTGCCATACCAAACCCCTGAAACACAACCTAAGGAGCACAGGAGCACATCCTTGCCCAGGTTTACAAAGGTATTTAAGCATACCAAGATGCAGACAGACACCTAATAGGATTTATAGAAGTGCCTAAGGGAGTTTGGGACCTAATTCCCATTGGCTGTCAATGGGAATTAGATGTGTAATCTACTTAGGCAATTTGAAAATCCCACTGGCTGCATCTTTTCATGGCTAAGTACCATTACAAGCCTTAGCCCTAATGAATAGAATTATTATTATACTTGGTTTTGTTTCATAAAACTGTGATGTTGGTAGGAAGGCTCAGAGGAAGCTTCACTGGGAAAAACTGCTCGGCTCCAAGCACAGATGGGTACCGGGGAAGTGTCAGGAAGGAACAACTGAGCTGCTGCAACAGTCTTCATTATCACCATTGTATCTGCAGCTAGCCCAGAGAGCTCCCAGGGTGGTTGTGTGTTGGTCACTTTGGCTTTAATGCGTGTCACGCAAAAAATGCAAGTAACTTGGTGAAGGAAAGTTTGGCTCACTCACAGCAAAGTAATAAAGAAAACAAAACCAGAAGTGTGCAGAGGCTGTGACTAGACAGTTGAAAGCATTTCATTTTTCTTGCAAAGAACAGCGTTGGAATCGTCTCAGCTCTCCATGGACTGAATTAAGTCCCATCTGGTACTGGAGAGGATTCACAGCTCTGGGCAGTGCGAGGACTCTTTGGTTCCTCTTTTTTGCTCAGGCAGCCCAGACATGGGCCACAGTGCAGAGTTTAACTAAACAACAATCTATTCCTTTCCCTTTTTCTCATCAGGCATGGACTCAAAAAATAACCAAACTTCCCATATTCATACTACTGTTCAAAAGCTGTGAAAAGCCTGGTTTCCCTGGATTTCTACAGGACGTAGTTTTCATTAAACCAAACTCAATCCCTTGCTAATTGTTTATCCACTTAACTTTACATGCGTAGAGTTGTGTGGTGAGAGTCGGTTCAGCACACAAAAGGGTCTGAATGGGTAATTCAGGTGGGAAATAGCTGGGAAAGGTTTCTACCTTGTCTGGAGCTGCAAGAAGATACTAGTTATTTATAGGGTTTCCATGAAAAAATAAGACGATTACAATGCCTTTTGAACTTAGTGGAGTTTTAAAATACTCTTTGCTGATATAAACATTGTGTTTATTAAAAATATTTTGACACTGAAAATTATAACAATCAAAAAAAATTTTAAAATATTAAGTGTATTTCTGGGTGAGAACCTTGCTTTGAATCACTGTAATCCTTGACCAGACAGCATGCCATATACGTGTAGGTTGTGGATGCTCCATACAATGACTTAAAGTGACCAAAAATCTGGCTGAAGTCTTTAAGCACGTGATTATGAACTTTTTGTCACGTCTCACCAAGTGTGTAGAGTGGATAGAGAAGAAACCTGAGGGCTGCAAGGAGATGTGGTATGATCTTGTGTGGCAGAGTGAGCTGCACTTCAGAGCGTGTAACAATAATTTTGCAAATGCCGCTTTTTACGATGTCACTGTTTGCATTTCCTATAGCGAGCGGTAAGAACAAGCTAGGACATGATTGCATGCCAGCCTGGCACTTAAAATGCAGCAGTTTTCCTGAGTGTCATGCCAGAGAACATGTCCCAAAGCAGGATTTCTTAATCTCCTGACCAGAACCCTTGTTTACCATTTCAGCAGCTATACATGCCCAGAGCTAAACACAGCCGCTTGCAGGCTGGTACCACTTGAAGTTCAGTGTAGTTGTTTGTCAAATCAGAAGGAGAAGGGCACACACTGAATGTGATTGCAGTGCCTGCTGACACACATCAAAGCAAAGAACTAGCTGAATGTCCTGTGAAAATGGGCAAGTGGCTAGGTGCAGTCGGCGCTGGGGACCGGGATTGTTTCAGCAGTCACCAGGAGCCCACACGAGGCTTGGCTGTAGCCAACTGAATTCAGTTTCAGTGCAGAGTGCAACTGCCTGATGAAATCTTGCCACAGCTAGAATTTCTTCCCAGCACACCCATTGCTGAGCAACAATGTGTGTCCTTTTCCAGAGAATGGGATCGGCCCAGTCTGGCTCTTGAGAAACACACCAGCTGCACTTGAGAGGATGACGGGATGAATGCTAAAGGAGCTCTGCAGACACAGCAGAATGCTGGGTTTTCATAGCTAAAGGCAACTCAGCAGCAGGATCCCTTGCGTGGCAGACACCCTTGCCAGAGGCGATGGCATTTAGGTGCAAGGGGGAAAAGGAGATACACCATTACAGGCAGGAGAGGGGAGGTGGATGTACAGAAGCCAACTGATCTGTAGGAAGGTCAGCCAGCTGCTGCTTTTTTTTTTCTTTCTTCCTTTCTTTCTTTTTTTTTTTTTTCCTAAGTCTATTTGATGCTAAAGAACTAGAGGGGTGTTAGGACTAACTGCTTCCTGGCACAGAATCCACAGTCATTGTGCAACATTCCTTTCAGCTCAGCTTTGCTGACATGCTTCGTTCTGACCTCAAATATCTCAAGTTTTTCCAGTCCTGAGTTCCTCTGCAAGTGAAAAGGCCTGTGTCAGTGATACTGTGCCAAGATACCTGGGGAGCTGGGCCAGACTGGAAAGACTGGGCTGGTCTTCCTGTGATCTCAGGCAGGGGGTCGAGCTGCGCCGCAGCTCTGGGAGGCCAGTCAACAGCAGAGAGGAACAGGCATCAGGTGGGCTGTGGAGGGTTAGTTTGAGTGGATGAGTGAACAGCACCGACTGCTAGCAGGCAAATGGCTCAGTTCCTTTTTTTCCAGTGGAAAATATTACAATAACAATTTTTTTTTTCGTCTTTTCATCAACATTTTTCTTAGATCCCTTTTCATTCTCTGAATAAAAGGAAATCATCCTTGACAAAATAATGGGTGAATACTGCCGTGAAAAAGCCAGCTCCCACTGAATGTCCCCTGCTCTTTTAGTAGACATTTTCCAACAAAGTGTAACAAAGGCTCTGGAATTTCATCTGTCCTTGAGTGTGCTCCAGATGAGTTTTACTTGGAGTGGTTCATGTTCCTTCCAGTCTCTGCATTTTTTTTTCCACTGTTAGTCTGATTCAGCATCCTTTGAAAAGAGTGGACATCTTTCTGGTGACTCCATTAGGACTAACTGAGCTGTACGCACAACACAGAGGAGGCACAGGTTCTGGTTTCTCTTCATCTCTTCACCTCCTGGTAGTGATCACAATAATCCTCACTTTACCTGGTTTTTGTCTGTCTCAGTTGGAAGGCTATAGAACTAAATCCCCTGCCTTGCAAAGGGTTTATAACCCTTCATAAGAATATACCTCATAAATATCAGACTTGGGATATTTCATAAATTCGTTTCCTTTCTTTTCTTCCACTTCCTCCTTTAATTAGTGAGGAGAACTTAGCTGACATCTGGGAAAACCTGCCCAGGTCATTTTATTTCCCTGTGTTTTCTCTGTTTTGACTTTTTCTTCATTATTTTATTCGGAAAATGCCCTCAAAAAAGAGCTCATTTGCCCTCCCAGTCCCAGAGCAGAGTCTGTGTTGGTGTATGTGAATGTGGGCACGTACATGTATGCGTAGCTGGTGGTATCTCCGTGAAATATCTCTCTTTCTCGTCTTTCCTGTTTGAACTGCGTATCACAGCACATTGACTGACAACCGCAAACAGATGAATTACTATATACGGGGGAAAAAATCTAGCATTCAATTGACATGATCATTATTTGACAAAATTGCTTACCTGTAGCTGTAAAGAGGAGTTCATTTCTCCAGAGGTCTTAAAGGAGCCATGCTGGAGATGCTGGGGAGGGTTTGATAACGTTACTTGTTTATGCTGTTTGAGAGTTCTGCTTTGTCTTTGATCTGTGTGTGGGCATCTGTATTTACCACCTTTACTCACCATTTCTTGATCATGTTAGCTCTTTTAAGGCTCTGCAACAGTTCTAATGCTTTTTACTCAAATTGCCCTGTGAGAAGTGTTAGTTCTGGTTTGGAAAAGGGAATACTGAGACATGAAGCTCTACAAGGTCTAACACCTCCTCCTGCCTTGTTGCCTGTTCAATAGTTTTTGACTGCTGGAGCTCTTCCCAGCAGCCGATGCTGTGTGAAATAGAGGAGACTTCACTCAACTTTAGCTCAAGGAGCCTGGGATTCATTTGAAAGTCTATTTTTGATTAGCTGGATTTAGCTAGTCAAATTTACACAGCTGTGGACAGATGCAGCTGTGCTGGTGGCAGATGCTGCTATTCCCAGGAGACCATCCTTATCTACCTTGTCAGGGGTTACCGTCGAGCCATTCTGCCAATGAAACACCCCACGAGTGGTCCTGGGTTCAAGCAATACCAGGTGGGTGGATGGATGAATGCATAGATGGAGGGATGAACTGATCCAGATGATTTTGCGGGAAGCAATCTAAAACAAACTCATATAGGCCTGCTCCATTAGCAGCTGTAAAGAGGGAAAGGTGGTGTAGGTAGGTCAGAGTCATACAGCTGGGGTTCACACTTGTACATCTACATGGAGAAGAGGACACCTCTTGCTGTCCTAAGTCATGAAATAATTTTTCTCAGTTTCTGCTTCACTCTCCTTCCTGCTTTGCCAGGGCTGGTTAGAGCAGAACTGGTGAAGGTGTCTCTCGCTGCATACGTATGTTAGGCAGACAAAGTGCTTGGCCCTCCTCCTGCCCTATGGAGCACTGTGGAACTGCAAAGCCTAGAGAGAAGGAAAATTTACATCATGAGGGAAAGTGGTAAAATCTGACCAAAGGTCAGAGAGTGACATGGAAACCATCCAGAATTAGAATTGATTATTTTTAGCAGGCAGCTCTATTCTTGAGCATTGCTCTGTCTGGTTTGCCCTAGCACTGGGGCCACTTCTCCTAAATGCATAAAGTGAAGGTTGCTTTTCGAAGAATCAGGGTGGTAAAGGATTAATCAGTACTTCCAGCAAACATACATGGTGCAGAAGAGAAAAAAGATTTGTCCATGCTTTAAAGTAGCTAAAAATTGGCAGCAGTAGCAAAAAAGCCTTAAACTGATGGGCAAATATGGAAAGCAAACGTATTTGCTCTGCTGAGCAGGGACAGATATATCAAGATAAACTAAGAGAAAGATTTCACTTTTGCCTAATCTTAATGGCATCTCAAGCCCACAGATTTCTGGAAATCTAGTGGAGGCCAAATCATGTGACATTTCTGGAGAGATTTGCTGAGGAAGGCCTTTGGGATCATCTCTGAACTTTGGACGATTAGTCAAAACGAAACGCTTTGGGTTTAGTTATTAACAGAGCGCCTGGAGCCCTACGCCATGCGATTTGAGTGCTAATCAGCTAAGTGCAAAGCCAGTAGGCCTGACTGACTCCTGTGGGCCTTGCCTTCATCTCTGGTGCACTCAGCCCAGACGATCAGACCCAAAGCGTAGATGTCTGCCCTGGGCTTTACCTAGCTCTCCTAGAGGAAAGGGTGTTTAGTGGAAGAAGCCACCAAATATGTGCTATTCCGAAACTGCGCTACAGAGACACCTGTTGGCACCTGCTCCTCACCCCTGGATTTACCAACTTCTGCCTCCTCTTTTCTTCCACCCCACCCACAGGTTTGCTCCTTGTTCCCTTCTTCCCCCACTTCCAGTCCTGGGAAGCGAAGGGTGCTGCTTCATTTTGTCTTCTTCCACATTCGGGACTGCAGCTATGGCCTCCAGATCCAGGGCCACCTCTGAGCCTGGGCCTGGGCCTGGGCCTTGTCCATGCTGCTGGTACCCAGAGCCACGCCACTGCTCCTGCGTTAGGCTTCCCAGCACCACAGGCTGCAGTCGCACAGCACAGAGCCGCCCTGCTCGGACCTGCAGGAGCTGGCTCACGGCTGGCAGGACTTCTTCATTCAGGCTCAAATGCAGCTGCAGCACTGGAGCCCAGCTGTCCAGGGAAGTGCTGGGAAGTTTATCAAACTTCTGGGGTTCAGGTAGTGTGCAGTAATGTTCCTTGGACATCTCAGAGTCAACTCTACTTCTCTGAGCTCCTGTCACAGATACGTAGAAGGCCTCTTGGTGGGTGTTGCTGAACAAGTATGATTCAGGCGTGCAACCTTCTGCAGGCCCGAGCATTCCTGGCATGAGGTCAAGGCTCTCAAAGCAGCTGTGCCCCTTTGCTAATGGTTTGACAAATAGGAGCATTTCTGCGTTTGTCACAGAATCCCCAGCCCTGTTGCTTTCATGTTTCCCAGGGCTTTAATTCCATGCCAGTATATTGGGCTGGCGGGGGAGAGAGGGAGAAGCAATGCTCCACAGATGGTCCAGGCTGGAATATCCTGGGAAGCATTAATCCTCTGAAGACAAATATTCCTTGAAGAGAGAGATATTAAATATGTGCTGCATTTCTACAAACGCTTTTAGCTGGCACAAGCCAGCCCTGCAACAACCTCTTTCAGAGGGAGGTCCACCATTCCCCTTCCTCTGCCTCCCCCCTCCTGGCCCAGGGCTGCTCCTTTCCCCGTGCTGGCACTAGCACACACATGGCTGTGCAGTGAACCAAGCCAGGGAACTCTGCCAGGTTAAAACTAAGCAATTTCCTTTTCCCCAGGTTAGTTTTAACCTGGATGAGTTCCCCGATCTGGTTCACTGCAGGGCCACAAGAACACTTGTGTTGGCGCAAGGCGGAGGGAGAGTAGCAGAGGGAGTGAAGAGGAATGTGGGCTGGGGGTGTGGGAAGGAAGGGCCATTTCCTTCAGCAGCCGTGCAGGTTTATGCTGGCTTAGAGACTTGGTGTATCTGTGGTGTTAATTGCTGAAAATGATGTGCTCCAAGCAATGTGTCACTGCTGAGAGGTTTTCAGGAATAAAAGCTTCTCTCCCGTTTAACACAGGAGCTTACTTAGGTAAATAGATTACAGTTTGGAGAGTTGGAGACAAAACTGAGTTCCCCAGGCTTATTATGACAAATAATCAACAGTCTACCTAGGCATTATAAAAGGGGAGACGGAGGCAGTGGGAAGGGAAAATCTGTTTCTAAATTTATACAGCAGATTAGGACCGGAGCCACAATGACCTGGGATGTCTCCTTGCAGCTTGGTTCCCACCAATGGCTTCCCTGTCCCTGTATGGCAAATAGAAGAGGTCACTTGTCTGCTGAACTGCCCTCAGTTCCCACTTGTGCTGAGGGTCAGACTTATTATGCATTTATTTAAATATGAAGAAGAATAAGTCTTCTGAGTGGCAACTTGGTGGACGATTTGTCAGAAGTTAACTCATTTACCCTAATAAAATGGGAATTAATTCATAGAACTGTAGAATCATAGAATGGATTGGGCTGGAAGAGACCTTAAAGATCACCTCATTCCATGCTCCCTGACATGGGCCAGGACATCTTCCCCTAGATCAGGTTGCTCAGTTCCTCATATCTGAGTGGAGCTTTCTCTGGATGTACAGTGATGTAACTGAAGGCAGTTCCTGAAAGCCTATAACAGGATCAGGCCTGTTGTAATACTCAACAGCAGTATATGCAGGTATTCTGCCTTCCAAATCATACTACTGGTGTTCTACTACATTCATCTGAGGAGCCCATTAAGTTCTGGGCAACAAACTCTGCCTTTAATTTATAGCTGCAGCCAACAGGAAGATATCAGAATCTGACCTGTTAATGGAGAAATGAACATCAGCAAAGATTTCCAGCGAAATATTTGCTCCTCCACAGTGGGCAGTTCTGGGGTCAGCGGGGCTGTTCTGCGTTGACTTGGTTTTCTCCAGCATGAAGACATGTCCTGTTCATTATGTTTGATGTGTGTGTAATTCACACTGAATCAGCCCCTGTCTGTTGCATTTTGAAGGTGACGTCCTTGTGCACAGATTGTGATCAAAGGCATACGAATTTCCCCCTTTTTAAGAAAAAAGGTTAATTTTAGTTACTTTCTTTCCCTTTTCTTTGGTTCCTTAGAGAATTATTGTCTTCCACTGAGAAGATAATTTAAAGTGATACTTGACCATATTCCCATACCTTTTCCCACCTGAGGAGAGATGTACTTGAACTGATTTACATATTTATTGAATATATGTTCCTAGGATGGCCACACTGCGACGTCGTATCTCATTTACAGCATGTTCCTGCTGGCTCAGTAGCTTGTTAAAAGAAAGACACCGTAAAAAGAAAAAAAAATATGCAATGCATTATATGTGAACTGCAAACATAAAAGTGATTGAAGTATGGAGAGAAAGAGATAGATTGGCAGCCTGGAGACATAATAAGCTATTAAGCCATTTAAGGGAGGCCTGCTGAGTTTGTTGTTCAATTACTGTTACTGATGAAGAATGTCAATAATTATGATTTTCAACCCTGTATGACATTTACATTTGTAAAAGTTTCAGAGACTGGCTTTACCAAAACCCAGTGAAGCTACTATAAGGAGCTAGGATGAGGCTCACAGTACATTTTTTTTTTTAACGTATTATGTGTATGTATGTGCCTAGGATATTTGAAACCCACAGCCTTTAGTCAACTGTGGGGAGCTGGAGCCAACCAAAGCAATAGGACGGTCTGATCTCACGTCTGCGTCACGGGCGGAGATGAATTGAAGAAATGGGAATGTTTACTCTTCCCTGAGCCAGATACATGGTGAAGTACTTCTTTGTAGTACAACTTCATGAAAACATGGCCTAGGAATGATAGAAAAGTGCCAATTTCATCTATCTGTCATCAACACTCTGACCATATCTTGAATACTTTGAAGAGAACCTTATGGATGTTTTCTACTTTAGGAATGACTGTTACCTGAATCTCTGGTGCTGTAAAAGCTAGATACAACACCATTCCTTGATTTTAGATTGGAATCGTAGCTCTGTCTGTAATAAAATGTCTGCGTTGGATTTTTGCTAGTGGCTAAATTTCAGTCTTTGAGAGGTGGATCAGGTCAATTCTGTGTTTGCAAATTGCTAACAATATGGCACTGTTTTGTTTGCTTCTCTCCCTCCACATTCTTATCTATCTATCTTTCTATCTATCTAACCCTTTATCTGTTTTTTTTTTCTTTTCTTCTAGATTTAGAAATTTGATTTGTTAGAGAAAAAAAGAATTGGATTAGCTCTTTAAATAGTGGTTATGTGGAAATCACACTGGCATCTCTTGTTTTACACATACATAGTTAATGAAAATTAAAGTGCCCTAGATGTTTGGAGTGACAAATTTATTATGATAAGAAAGGGTTAAAGGATTAAGAAACTCTGGGTTTGTAGAGGTTTTCTGGGGCAAGGTCATGTAATCCCACAAACCAACTTTTCTATAGCCCCTGCTACCCAGTGGAGATGACAAAACAATTAAGATGATCCAAAAAAGAGAAATGAAGGTAATTTTAAAATGCCATGTGATAATTTATCTGAAGGGACTCATCACTCCAGATTCATTTCCTATGCACCGTAATAGTGTTGGTCCTTATAACTGTCTTTGGTAGTCAGACAGATATTACAGCTGAAATATGTAAGCATTGTGTTAAATTTTAGCATAAGTTATTGGAAGCTATAAATAAGGTCTCACTCTGACTATTATCCCTCAATGATATATAAAATAATCATCTGAAAAAAATCACAGATTCATTATGATATCAAATAACATTCATTTCCAACAACCGTGGGACTTATACCATTGGTTTAATGTGTGTACTTCATGAAAGGATGATGGCCAGGTGGTTTTCCATACGTAACAGTGTAGCTTAGTAATTATTCCTTATTTATGCTGGTACAGGTGAGATTAGAACCTGATACCAAATTCTCAAGGGCTTACTGTTTATATTATGTCATCTCATATAAATACTTTGTGAAAAAATATACCTTCTGAAAACCTTCACTTGGAAGAATTTGAAAGGATTCTTTTTGTGTCTTACACATCCCCACAGTTATTCTTTTTCAAATTTTTAATCAGCATGCTAATGAAGACATTATCATTATTTTTATTTACTCAATGCCCAGATAATAAATACTGTTGTAGGTAAAGGGAGAAAGCCCTTTTTCACCAAAAAAAAATTATTATAAATTGTTTTAAAGACATAAGATGTTTTGTGTTGAATATTGCCAATGCTGAAAGATGCTGAAGGTTTCATTTGAACGGTTTGGTGCAAGGTTCTCTCTTTCAGCAAGCCTGGGTCTCAAACCCTGTTGTGTAATGGCTCTAGCTGCCAACTATTTTGAAAAATAAACTGCCTAAGTTGGATTCCAGTTAAGCAATCAGCTTTAATAGTCTGGAGAAAGGGTGAGCAGCTTTGTTCCTCTTCTTTGAAGTCTGGGTTAACCTCCTTCATTTCTTTGTAATCAGTTTGGCTCATAGAGAAAGCCTTCCTTGTGCTAACCACGCTGCTTGGACACAGGATGCTGCCCAGCTCCCAGTGTGGCTGGGTTGTGAGTGTGTCTGGCTCTTGAACCAACCAACCCTGATCTTTGTGGAGGGTTCTGGATTCCACGGAAAAGTAGTTACACCTGGGGAGTGGTTTCACAGTCATCTGGAACTGATCTACATCTGCATGACGCCAAGAGGGCAGGTCTTCTGCTCCTATCAGTGTCTGGAGACAGCTCTGCCAGCAACGTAAGGATCTCCTGAAGCATGGTTTCACTATAGCCTGAGCTGGGCTGTGCCAGGATGTGCACAGCTTCTGGCTGTGTGTTCCTTCCGCTCTCAGGGGTGGTTCAGAGTTCGACTTAGCAGAAGCTAATGACTCTTCTCGTTGTAGGGTTACTTTTCTGCCATCTTAGTGAGCTGAACGGGCTTGGGATGATGGGCACCTCTTCCTGTGCCAATGTACAAATGGGAATATGCATAAGAGTTCAATATTAGCCTAGATCTTGACAAAGAGGACGTCAGACCTCGAGCACAACAGATATGTATGACTCAGTCATTCATTCACCTTAGGACTTCCCTATTTTGGTTATCCAGTACATTTGTAAACACACTGGTATTTACTTTCTTGTTTAAACACCTATCTTTTTGTTGTCTGGGACAATTCTGCTCCCTGGTCTGGCAGCTGCCAATGCATTTCCTTCTGCTGAGAGTCATCACAGCCTCCCCAGGGTTGCCAGAACAGAGAAGAGGGTTGCTAGAGGCTCTTTCACACCTACTAAGGAAAAAATCATCAAAACTGGTCATGGGGGAAATGATTCTTTCTTGGAGTGAAAAGAATTGAATCATGGTGGGTGCTTCCTGGCATAAAATGCAGTCCATGAGGAGTGACTGCTGCAGAGACAGGGGTGTCTCTTGTTAGGAGTATAGCCACTTTCTAATCACCACATCTCTGCTTGCTTCTGTCTTACAAGAGTATACAAAAGATGACAAGTATCTTTTGCAAGAAGTGCATCTGTTTACTGCACGACTTGTGGAGGAAAGTAATGTAGCCTCCCTGTTTTCCCTCTGAAACTGGGATTGTGAAGCTATTGCCTCACCGAAAGAACTTGCTCCCTTGCACAGGAGTTACAGCTAGGGCTTGGGTAAAGGGCTGATACCCATCAACACGTTTTTGATGTCACTGTGCTGTTCCCCTCTATTTGAGCTGACAGCTGATGCCAGGACTTGGCTGCATCTCTTCTGCACCGAGAAGAGTTTGGATGTCAGATGCAGGGGAGATGGAGCGAGTTTGGGCAGCCAGGCATGAGCGAGAGAAACAGCTGAGGAATGGCTCTTTGCTCCGGGGTGTGAGGTGCTGTTGCTAGTCTGACCTTTTGAATACAAAGCGTTTGTCAGAAATCCAGAGAAAAGCAAGCCTAACCAGTCAGGGTGGCTCTGCCTCTCTTTTAGAGAGAAGCTCGTGTATTCGGGCAGACACACCTACCCCCAGGCCCGACCCAGCCATTGTAGGCGAGTGTCTCTGACGAAATGATGAATGGGGCTCATTCCTCATCTGGGGATCTGATACACGACACATCTCTTCCAGTGTGTGACAGGTCACAGGCTGCTCTGTGTGGCAGAACAAAGAGGCTGAACAATCTGTACCTATATCATGCCAAGTATGCTTTTTCCTGGAGCCTTTTCTTCCACCTTCGTTAGATCTGGTTTGAGCTGCACCCTCCGGAACCTCCCAGGGATCCTTGGGAACATTTGCAGCCACATGGGCGTGCATTGCACACAATATATGGGCACATTCCAGTCTCACTTTTAACTCTGCTTTCCTCCACTAAGCCAATCAAGCAAGCAAATCTCTACAGATTAAGAAGGGCAGGACACCAGCCGGGACGGGCTGCCGTCTGTTTCCTGAGCCTCTCTCCAGCAGCATGCAGAACAATTTGCCATCCTTGCAGACCCTCAAGGCCACACAGAGCTGCCCCTAAGTACCGTGGTGATGAAGAATAGCAGTCTTTTTACAAGACCAGCTGAACAGGGAGCTGGGTCTTGTCTGATCGCTCCATGCTCGGCCCTGACATCTAGTGGAACAACTGCACTACAGCATGTAAGAAGCTGAGGAGATCAAGGTTTGCCTCACTGCAGGGCTCAGCGGAGCAATCATTTCCTCTGAACGCTGGTTTATTTTATTGCACTTAATACTGCCAAAGAATTTGCTGTGGAAGAAAGGAGGAGGCCCCAACGTGAACAAAGGGCAAACCCTACGGGTAGTCGGTTTTTTTCCTTTTCCTCTAAATATGAACTTATTTTGCTGCCAGGTGAATGATCTTCTAGCTGCAGCAGTGACGAACATCAGTTTCACAGTTACTTCTTGATTAACATCATTAAATGAAAACCAACTGTGACACAATCCCAAGAGAGCACAGGGTAAAACTGTCAGAGAGCTCATAATAAACCCTGTGAAAAATGCAAAATTGCTATGGGCTAAATTTTCCACCCGGCTTCTCCGAACACAGCTGTGCTACTTGTAAGTACAACTGCTTGCACATGCGGCCCGTGCTCTGTTTTCACAGGTGAGAAAGGAGCTCTCAGTGCAAGGAAACATTCTGCATAAATAAAGTAGATTTTTCAATTACTCGGCTGGAAGTGATGCACGTAATTGTCTTTCATAAGGAAATGCATAAATACCTCTTTGCACTGAGAGGATAAACTCTTGGAAGGCTGTTTGTTGAGTGTTTGCAATGCCCTTTGTGTAGGAGCTAAAAGCGTTGCGGTGACAGTGACAGCACAGGGGACCTGCTGTTGTGGAGGTACAATGGGAATGTCTGTTTGTAAAATTTAGAGACTGGGCGTTTGTTGTGCCTGATCATCAGCACTGGCAAATAGATTCCCACCACCAGAGAGCCCTGCCAGGGGCTGGGCTGAGGGGTTGACGCCTGCTCAGCCCCAGCCTGGTGGTGGCCCTCCTGCAGGCAGCTCACGTTTTTACAAAAGCCAGAACTCATCCTTGTGGCTCCTGCTTTACCTGCGTCTGCAGCTGGGAGCGTTCCTCACGTTCCCTGCACGGGGGCAGAGGCTTCCAACAGGGGCACGGAATAAGGGGCAGGAATCCCTTAATCTGCCCCAGGAATTCCCAGTCCGAGGCTGGAGGACTCCTCAGAGACACCAAGTGCCAGTGGTGACAAGGTTTCCCGCCTGTCCCCTGACTCTGCTTGTGGGGCACTTCTTACTTCGTCACCGATGCCAGCAGACTTGGTTCCTGTGCTTGTGCTGGTGGCTGGTGACTTGCTAAACTGCTTTCGGCAGTGTGTCTAGACCCTACAAATATGATCTGAGACAGCTGAAGTGGAATCAGAGCCAGAGCTTTTGTAGCCTTTGAGTCTTTGCTGCTTTTTGCTGCTTGACTCTCCATCAGGTGAGGCCGTGACACTGAGTACCGGGGGACATGCCTGATGGCTCGTTGTGTAGGGGAAAAAGCAGCGGCAGAGAGCTCCCGTGGCACGGTGGCATCTCTGCTGCTAATGTGCTGGGCAGTGCTGCTGTCTCAGGGCCATGGCTTCTCCTGGTGGGTTTATTTAGGATTTGCACAGTTTGATCACTGCACAAGTCTTAAACAAGCAATTAATTGAGATTTTAATAAATGGTCACTGCATGCTAATTGAATACCCACTTGATTATTTAAAAATATTATGTGAAGTTTGTGTAATTGGTTACATTGGTATTAAATTAGCATATAAAATCTCCTGCAACTCTCATATGATTTAATGAGGCTGTTATCGTGCGTGAATAAAACGGTGATTGATGAGTGAAAACCTCTTTTCCGAGCACGGAGATTCTTTAATAAGGTCAGGAATATTTCTGACACGTACTGAGTTACTCATGTTATGCAGGTCACTTTTTGACGACAGACTGACCCATGTGTATAATGAGGACTTGGGGACTGAAATGGATTCCTAAGTAACCCAGCATGTGACTGGATTTGGACCTGCAGTCACACAGCAGCTCGTGAAAAAAGCGAGGTCACTGCTCTGTCCTGGCTGAACTCCTCTCCTTTTAATTGTCAGGCACTGAAAGGGCCAGAGCTGTACTTCAGGGTGCAAAAGAAGAGAAAATATAAAAGGCAAATCAGTAATCTGGAAGAGGAGGATTTGAAGCTCTTCCTCGCATTGCTCTAATCCTGATGCCACTTCTGTGTGGCAGGTCAGAGCTGCCTCATGTGTGGTCTGCCGTGGGCGTGCTGGAAACCCACCGCCAGCCCAGGGACAGCCCAGCCAAACCTCCTTTCCTCTGGCTGCAGCTCCTCTCTCCTACTGTTCTGGCAGGAGAAAGGTGGAGTGGCTTAAGAGACTCTCTGATGGCCATCACGGGAATTGGCGTTGTGGTGTGTTGAGCTGATTTGGGGCCACTGCGCGTGGATGGAATGGAAGAAGTAGATGGGACCTCAGCTGCTCTTGCTCTGTATGGGGGACAAGGGACATTGGTGTGCAAAGGACCACCATGCTAGAAGGGGTTAGGGTTCACTGGTGCTTGGCATGAGGAAGAACAGTCACATAGTTAAGAACCGAGGGATGTTTGAGGGGTTGTAAAGTCACTTCTACTCCATTCCTTGGGAGCTGTCCTGACTGCGGTGTAGTCAGCCACATAAGGTTAAAATATGGATGGTAGGATTTGAAGCAACTTAGCTCTGCTCTCCCTGTGTGGAAAGCAGATGTTCTCAGGTTTCCAGGTGCTGAGAAATGCTGTGTCAAGCTCACAGAAGAGCTTGCCAGGTAGTCTGAAGATAGCCAGTTTTCTCAACTCCTGGGCACGCTCCCAAGCCAGTGTGCAGTGCCTGATACAAGGCAGACAAACATCTGTGAAGATTGATGTAGGTATTGCTCCTCCTGCCTTGGGGCAGGCAGATAGACTAGGTGATCTCCTGAGGTCCCTTCCAGCCCTTGTCTACGACTGATTTCCTGGGGAAATGGTGCTTGTACAGCCATTCTGCTTGTCTGTCCTCCCCTCCCCGGCAGTATTTGAGCCAGTTGGCCAATTTCAAGCACATTTGAATTCAGAGATACTAAATTCCTAGAACTTCCTGGAAACCAGCAGCTGGGCAGAGAAGAAAGACCCAAATTAGTGCCCCCACTGAGCGATGCAGTTATAGCTCATCTTATTCATTCAGGATCGCAGCAGCCAGCTGGCCAGGCAGCGCATGGAATGGCCAACCTCGGGGCACAAGCCGAGCCACGAAACACCCACGGCTCCTGCTGCCTCTCGCTCAGCAAACGGGGGATGGAGGAGGCAACTGCACAGGTTACTGCGTGGGATGGGAGGGCACGGGGGGACTAGAGGTCATGGCAAGGGCTTGGGGGATGTGGAACATAACGCTGGAGGGAACTGAGCATCGCTAGCTGCTCTGCTCCTCTAACAAGTTGTTTATGACTTCGTGGTTGTCCTGCCCACCCTCTGTGCTGTCTGTTAATGATCCCGTTCTTTAGATGCTTGGCAGAAGGTCTAACTTAAGAGAGATCAAGCAGCAGCAACACATTGTCCAAAGCTGCCCGACTTCTCCATCTGGCGATTCCTAGTCTAGCGCTGTGCTCACTCTGAATTAGGAAACGTTGTTGGGAAGGCGTCTGGGAGTATGTGGGCATGTAGGGGGAATAGCTGCTAGCCGGGAGGGTAGGAGTGAAGGAGATTATATACCTAAAGAGGTGAGGCTGTGCATGTCCGTGATTCCTGGGAATATACTGTTTGTGCTCACTGTGGGAGGGAAGCAGAAAATGTACCCAGGTTGATATTTTTGTCACCACACATCTCCATCCCTCTGGTCTGGGCACAGCAGCAGAACAAATATGCGGGTTCCTGGTACCTTGTGTCAACGGACTGCCCAGGCCTGCCACTGCTCTACACATCTGGGGACAAATTTTTAAAAGCACAGTTTCATTGCATTCCTTCTAGAGGTCTGATTCCTTATCTCTTTCCCTTCTGCCCACTGGCTTGACTTTGCATGCTTATCTGTTACATCCTTTTCCTGCCCAATAAAAATCCATTTTTGGAGCCGGATGTGTATGTGCCTGACTGCTGGCTTCTACGAGGCTTTCTAAATACCCCTAGCTGTAAGCACACATTTAACTGACTGCTCTTTGAGTTAGTATTCTTATCTATTTGCAGTTATGGCAGAACCCTACTACTTGGCAGACCTAATGAACTTGGATATCGCAAGTAATGGGGTCACCAGTTTGTTTCTGATTGTGTGCGAGTGTGGGGTACAGCCAGCTCATACTGCCCTGTGTCACAGAGCAGGCTCTTGTCTGTGACTTGTACCCGTGTCTGCTCGAACATGAAGGGCTCAAAATGCAAGCTGTGCTTTTGATCATGCCTGAGCTTACTCCAGGGTGGAGCAGACAAACTCATTTGTGTGTTGATTCTTCCTGAAAATGTTTCCTTCAGTTTGCCGCCATAGCTCTCCTGCCGTTGTCAGAGAAGGAATCCCAAAATGTCTCAGCCCAGGGAACCACAGGGAATGCCAGGCCCCAGAGACTACTGAAAGAGCGACGACCCCGAGCCCTGCGAGAGGGACCAGGTTTCCCCAGGCTCACACGCTCCAAGCTGGGGGTAGTTCTTGCTGCAAAGAGTGAAAACAGAGAAGGGAAGAAATAAGGCAGAGCTCTTCAAAGTGATGAAGTGGCTCGCTCTGGGTCACAAAACAGGATAGTGACAAAAGTAGAACCGAGCTTTCTTGATGCCTAGTTTAGTGTTATTTCAGCTCAGCTGCCTGGCTTCCAGGATGTTGTGACTGCAGAGCCTACAGTCACTTACGCCTATTATTATTTGTACTTCTGTTGAAGTAGGTTTCTGGATTTCACCCATGCTGGTCTATCCTCCTGGGAAGTCAAATGGAAATGCTATCGTCTATAACGATCTCATTCCCCTGGCAATGCACTGGAATCACAAGCGTTTACGTTAGCTAAATATAGCAAAGAGGGACCTGTGGTTGATCAGTATTTCTCCCATTAGTGCTGTAGGTGGAACTGCACTTAATAGGAATTACACTAAATGGATATAGGAGACATGGGGATAATTGACCAAACTTGTCTTAAATGTGTTTGTGGAGAGAAAGAAGCCGCAAAATGACAGGCATTTTCCCCATTAGCCTCTATAGAGAAGTTAGCAGGCACCGGGGGCCAGATTCTCAGCCAGAGGGACTCGCCATTGCCTTTTTGTTTTCACTGGAATCCAGATGATTTACCCTCGATGCAAACAGAAAATTGGTGTCACTTCAAGTATTAAATGTCTTAGGCTCACGGAAAAGTGAGGAAAAGACGTAACTACCACAAGCACGGGTTTATTGTCATGAGTTTGAGCTTTTTAAATAGGAATAACTGAGCCTGCTGAATAGCAGAACGGAGGCTAATGTGCCCACAGGTGTAAATGAGCATGCCACTGCAGGGCCAGCAGTACAATTCTGCATATTATGCCAAGAAGTCATTTAACACTGAATATATTATTTGCTTAATACACAACGTATGTAAGCTGACAGGATCATTTCCCAGAAGGTATTTTCTAGTACCGCTATACCTGCAACTGCAAAATAGATGTGTCTTTTCAGTCTGCCCTCTCTACAAATGCAAAGCTGTTCATTTAAATGAAAGGGGACTTAATGCACCATTTATAGCTCTGCATTTTGCACTGGTATTTGCATTCAACATTGATTCCCTTTTATTTCAAAGGAGGTACTGACAGGATTTGTAAATTATTCCCAGCCACTATCCACATCAGTCTAAACATGAGAGGTTTTATTTTTTATTTTTTCACTATCACCACTGGGGATTGTGCTAGACAGTAACCTCCATGTAATGGGTCTGGACTCTGACCCCACCTCCAGTGAAGTCTTCTACAAACATCTCTTTATACCACAGCATTCGTCTTCTGCTACCACGTGTATTTCTCAGGTCTCGGGACGATCTTCCTTTGAGAGGAGATTATAGTGCAGTGAATTGACACAGTGCTTCAAACCTTTAATCCAAAAAATAAAAAAATCTTGAAGTTAAACACGCTCTTAGGATTGAAAGAAGGAGCTTTATTTTTAAGAAACTTTCTAGCCACTGTAATGACAGGGAAAAATAACATCCAGTTATGCTTTTTTTTTTTTTTTTTCCCAAATGTCATGCCAGTCTAATGATTCTAGGACCTGAGTCATGATTTTGGAATGCTCCATTGACTCCACTGGAAATTAAACACTTCAGGTTGAAGTGCTTGTATAAGTCTTGTCTTGAGTAAGATTAGATTTATACTTGTGCTTAAGTGCTTTGCTGATCTAGGGCCCAATTAAGTTAAATATGATTATTTTGTTTCCAGAGACAATCTCCTTTCACAAGTCTGCACCAAGCAGCTTCTGCAAAAGCATTCATCCTTAGGAATGAACACAAATGCCTTTACCAAAACCCAAATAAAAACTGAGCAATTTATTTTAAAGAGAAGCTGGATTTTCATCTTTTCTAATAAAAAAGGAAACCTGATTAAACTCTTTACACTTATAAGTGCCCTACTTTCAAATCAGACCTGACACTAAGTAGGTTAGTGGGAGGGGAGCTTTAACAAATTTCCTGTAACAGAACTTGATGTGATCCTGTGACCTGAATTTTCAGACTTAATCTGCTTTAAAGAACAAGCTCGAGCCTAAACGACAGTAAAACTCACAAAAGAGCTAAGCTAATTTAAAACAACAACACGACAATAAGCCCCCAACCCAAACAAGCAGAAGAACACAGCCTAGACCATACGGCCAGCCTGTTGTGATAGTACTTGTGCACGTGTGTGCATGAGTGTGTGTGCATGCCTTTTTTTTTTCTTTTTTTCTTTTTTTTTTTTTTTTTAAAGGAAGAAAATTTGCTATTGAAAGTGTTAAAGAAGCAAACCTGGGACTAAGCCCAATGCTACTGAAAGGGGCTTTTGATGATACATCCCCTGAAAAACTACAGTCCTCCCATAAGTCATCAGATATGGTATTGCAAAGGCATTTAAATGTGAGGTCCTGTCGAGTTATGCGAAAGCCCCATGATGTATGGCCCAAAGGAGTTTATCTTGCTCTGGGAAAAAAAGACCTTGGAACTGACACTTTATATTTCGAAGCCAATAAAAACATCTTAAAATAACGCCCCCTCCCTTCCTCAAAGAGTAACTGACAGTGAGAGAGAGAGCAGGGGTGGGAGAGCAGTGATCAGCAATGATTCAGTTTCTGGGTCTGAGAACTTTGTTGTGGGCAGTGCAACTCCAATGATTTATAATTAACTCCAACATGAAGAAGAAAATGCCAGGCTTTCATAACAGCACTACAAAAATAACCACATTCTCAGTGTTTTCACAATTGGAAACAAATGTCCCAAGGAAAACAAGAGCTCTTTACAGCCCTATCCATGCTTTAGAGCAAGGAAAATACTGGAATTCAATCATGACCACAGATGATGAGCCAATATCATTTGTCATGGGAAATTCATCTGGGTAAAACAGGATTGCTCCATTACCCTTCCATCACTCTAACAAATAACTGGATTGAAATCTCTTAAATTAAAAGCAGTTAAGACCTTTTCTTCTTTCTGGCAGAGAAATGTTGTCATGTTCTGTACCCCAAGGACCTGAAAGTGAAAAGTGATAGAATTAAGTATGTACATTTCTTGCATCCAGCCAGTGATAGAAGATTCCTGGGTGCTGGCTGATCGTATGAGTGATCTTAGGTAACAGTTCCGTAAAGACACCTGGTGGTTTGGGGGTCTGCACCCAGCAGATTCTGGTCTGTGTGACTGTAAGTAGGGCATGTTATTTCAATCTGGCAATATATTACTTTTAAATATGGGAGTAATCCCAGTACAGCTCGTGGGGCTACCAGGCAGAGATTTAAGCATCTTGCTGACTCAGGACCTGAATTAGACAAGTAGCAGTGGCGTAAAGGTCCCCAGAGAATAACAGTGAAAATCCTGAACTGGGTCATGAGGAAGTAGTAAAGATGAAAAGTTTCTCTAAGGAGGTTTCACGAGGGAAGCCCTGAACACATCATTGCTGGCTTCCATTATGTTAGCAACAGTCTTGTGCTAATGGATGTATTTTCTTAAAAATTACTCTCTGGGGTCCTGGGATTTTAGAAACCTCTCTGTCTCTGCCTCTGCCTCTTCCTCTACTTCTACCTCTACCTTTTTTCTTTCTCTGCTTCTCTCTGTCTCTGTTACTATATCAGGTAGGATTTGACTAATTTTTCCCAAATTCCAGTGCCTGTCCGCGCTGCACGGAGACATTCAGAAAGGAACACACAGCAAAACATTCTTTTTGAATTCCTTTCTGAATCCTTATTTTGTGGATCCAGAGGTGAGATGTGTCAGGGACGTGGTCAGTGCTGCACAGCTGTATCCTCTGGGGGCTTCACCGTTTTTATTGATATATTTCATGCTAAGTACTATACAGAATGTAGTCGTGCCAAGAAATGATGACAGCCCCTGACCAGGAGCGTTTACAGTATAAAAAACACAAATCAATAAAAGTCACGGCTAGTACACAGCAGAGCAAATGCAACACTAACCTGACAAAGGAAGACAAAAGCAAATGTATAATGAAAACATCCTCTCAATGTGTTTTTTATACTCCGGTGACCCTATAGCTAACATTTATATCTACAGCCACCTATAGAGCTGTCATACGATTTCTGATAGACGTAGCCCTGTTTAAGATGACAGTTTCTTTGGAGATACTTGAAAGGAAAGTGCTGTGATTCACGGTCATTATTATTTTGGTCCAGACCTAACATTTTTCTTTTTTTCTTTTACTTCTCTGCTCCAGCTGAACTCCTGTCAGATGCACCCATTGGAAACAATAAGATAAACCACCTCTGTCATTTACTTCCAATGTAGGAAGTCTTAACTGTGCTCTCTGTTCATTAGCACCCCTGGCTTTCAGAGCAGCCATCCGCAGAGCTGCTGCAGGATTCAGTGACTACAAGCCTGTGAAACCTAATTTTGATTCATGAGCTAAAATCTCTCTAGCACAGCCCGTGTGGAGCTTGAAATCTAGCTCGTTTACCTGGTCTGTATTTGGCCACATTTGGAAGATTTTGCAGAAGAAACCTAGAAATCTCTTGGTGATGGGCACCCTCTTTGAAGTGGCTTTGCAATAATGGAGTTTGACCAATGATTTTTGCATGGCTGTTTGGAGATTGCTGTTAGATTTCTGCAAAAACTCATGACTTTTCTGTTTCGTTCTCTAGTGCAAATTTTGTTGTTCTGCTGAATATACTCATCTCTCGAATTAAGAATTATCAGCATCACTGTGTACTTTTTGCTCTTATAAAAGCAGAAGAATTTCAATTTTCCTTCTGTTCTACAATGCAAGATATTTCTGTGTGGAAAATACACTAGAGGTAATCCACTGGAAAATATCCGTTTACCAAATCTGAAAAATTTTCACAAACATGCTACTTTCATCAACATTATCATGGGAAGATATTTCAAAATTCACTTTGATAAGACTGAAATGCTTCACTTAAATAGGAGAAAGACCTTTAATTGCAAGAGGGTCAAAATGACTTATTTCAATTTCAATATAATTTCTTACAATGTATGAATGAAAAGAAAACACAGTTTGAAAACATTTTGACCTTTCTAATGGAAAACATTTTTATACAGTTGAAATGAAGAACATTTAAACAGAAAGTCTGGAGATTTTTAGTTTTCTTCCAAATTCAGAATGAAACACAGCTTCAAAATATTGATTTACCTTGTCACATTTTTATGTTTTGAACAAGTTTAATTTTCTCCAAGAGCTGCAAAAGTTTATTATATTGACATTAAGTGGTCAACATTTTGCTACTTGATTTTTTCTTAGTGATTAGGTCCTCTGCAGTCTTTAGATTAATATTCCCATTGCATCTACTGGTCCATAACCATAAGTGGAAATACTTGAGAAAGCTCAATAGCAACAAATGGGTTAGGACATTGAGCTGGGATAACGAAGATCTTTGTAAACAGCGGCTGATGAACAATCACAACAGTCTGTGAGGCAGGTAAGCATTATTATATTCATTTAATGGATAGATAATGTGTGGTACAGCAACGCCTCATGTCAAGCCAGTACATGTGCCAGTATTAAGAGTCTTGACTAGGTGAAATTAGAGCTGATACATCTTGGTGGAGGAACCGATAGTTGAATCTATCTAACCAGCCAGCTGGTCCTTCACCAGCGCCTTAGAATTTAGACATCAGCACTCAACAAATTCTTGTATCTTTCCCAAATTTTTCTCAAGTACAGTGTTGCACAACACGCTGACAGCTTCCAATCCTTCTGTAACCACACACCAAAGTGAGAATTTTCCCCTGGGAGGAATTTGCTAGGTTGAAGGAAAAGTTAAGGAGAGTGTATCCCCTCTTCCTTTAGGATCTCTTGGCGCACAGTGTAATTCTGGTTGTGGCATGGAGGAAAGCCCATATAGTTGCAAAGTCCTCCCATGCACATGACTTCATGGATTTTCTGTTCCCTGGAGTTTCCCTGATTTCTGTGATCTTGTAGTCTGGTTAGGGCAGTGCCCTCGCCTGGTGTTCTCTATGTGGAGCTCTGCTAAGGATGCCAGTCCTAAGGTGGGGCTTGGAGATGGAGAAACGTGCCTCCTGGCACTTATGAATCACTTATGAGACCTACACAACTAGAGGTATTTGGCCATATAGTGCTAAGGTGAACTGTGCTATAAACAAATGTAACCTCCTCTACGTGTTTTCTATGATTTTTTTCCTGTTTTTCCTACATGAGAATTGGCCCATTTTTTATTTCCCTATGCAAAATGAGCTCTTCTATTTTAGACCTTAGAGATGCTTGTGTTGAAGCAAATAAGGAGGAGCTTGGCAGAGAAAGACTATCACGAATATGCCAAATAAAACTGGCCTTTGTTTTGTGCCATTTCCGGACTCTGCAGCATTATAATAACAAATCCTGGAACCATATGACAGTAATACAGAGCATCTTTTTATGATAAACATAAGTAATGATCCTTGTCAAGGAGACACGGGAATGAGTAATACATAGCAATCTCCATTCAAAGAAAAAGAAAGAACAACTCTTGGAAAAAAAAAAAGTGATATTTTCCTAAATCTCTGCATATCGGTGTCCATAAAGCAATAAAATTTCAGGACACTGTGAGCTTAGGCACACGAGGAATAAATGGGAAAAAATGTTTGGGAAGACAATGTAACATTGTCTCATAATTTACAAACCCCTAATGATTTCCAAAGCTGGTATGCAAGATTTACCCTCCTTTTTTGGCATTCAGATTGACGCAGGGGCTTTTTCTTGCCAACTAGAACATTCTTTAGGTGTTTTTTTTCCTTCACATGAAGTTCGTTGTGATCCCATGCTTGCTATTATTCATAAATTAATTTCTGGCATCGCAATAAATTCTAGGAAAACCAATAAACCACAAATGTACAGCTAATTCTTTGTCATTTTTCTTTCTTTTTTTCTTCCTTTTTTTTTTTTTTTTTAAATAATTCTGTGGGAAAGACAAAAAAAAAAAAAAAGAAAGAAAGCAGTAAATGTTTGCCGAGGTGCTGGATCCACAGCATGAATTTATGTTTCCAATTGTTCTTCCTAACATGTCAAAGAAGTTTTATTGTAGTCGACAGTCTTTATTGGGTCTGTTGGGCAGGGCCAGCTTTAGAACGTATCATCGGGTGAGCCCGTGTAATACATGGAAACATATTTCCAGTGTCTGGAAAACTGGGGCAGATCCCAAAACTCTGACTCCGTTTCTGCTCAGTCCTTACTATGAGATCAACAGGTTTTCTATGTGAAAAACCTTGCCTCTAAGAAAGTCATGGCATCCTTAACTATTGCATGAAGTAAGTGTTCACTTCTGTGCCTAACTGAAATCTCAGCCCACCCAACATCCTCCCTGCAGAAGTGGAAGGGGTTGGTCACCCAGGTGTGCATTTGTGCACGCACTGTTGCACGCCACATGCACAAACACGTGTGCACAAATGCTTTGGGGGGCAAAGTGGTACTTCTTATAGCAACCGTACCCAGCAGGCTGCCATGGGCCAGCCAATGGAAGAAAGCATCATTAACAACCAGGGGAGAGCCTGTCACTTACAGCTCATTCCCCAAGACAAAGGAAAATGTGTGTCTAGCCCATTAGGCAACTGAGATGTGAAAATAGCTCCATTTTTCTTGGTGCGATAATACAGATTTAGAGCCTCATTTCCATTAAAATTACTGGGTTGAAATGTCCACACCGGATCCTTATTATGATTAATCTATATACATGCAGGTATGTACATATAGTAGCTCTAACTCATCTGTCTGTCTCTTTTGGCACAGCTTGGTTCACATTCAAATTTGCTTTGGGAAACAGCGGGCTGGGATTGAAAAGTCCTTCTCTGCTTGGAGATTTTGCTCCAGAACTCAATGGTATTTAGGCATCAAATTCCCACTGAAATATTAGATGAAGAGTATCTAAGTGTCTCTGAGGAGCTGGGTATTTCAACTCCAGTTCTAATGGGGCTTCAAGTACTTTAGCTACTTAAAGAGTGCTACTTGACTAGAGATCACAGGAGTTTCCCGGCCATCTGGAAGCTGAGCTCATTTTCCTGCAAGTTTTTTCTCTTTGAGGTTTTTCTGCTACAGCTTGGGAAAGTTTGCATGAACTGCCTTGTCCTGCCCTTGAAAACATGGATGCTCCTTCAGGCTCGGTGGGCACTAGTGGCAGAAAGAACAGATTTACTGACAGAAGGGATGAATGAACTTTCAGTATCCTTCTTAATCAGGAATCGCGCTGCCCGAAGTTTTCTTATATAAGCTGACGAGTTTCAATTTGAGCATTACTGCAGTTAGCAAAATCCTGCTTCTTGCCAGCAGGGAAGGATTAGCAATTAAAAAAAAAAATTATTTATTTCGGACTGAGCCCTGTCACGACTCAAGTGAGCAAGCAACAACTCTTAGAGCTGCCTGTGTGCCAGGTGGTAACGCTGATCCAGAGGTAAAACTGCAAACCGTTTTTCTGGGAATGCCTCACCTTGGTCACAAAAGTCAAGTGCACACAGGCTGAGTGGATTATCCCCAGGTAGGACATTTGCACAGGTCTATAGATTCCTTCCAGGTGATGACCAGGACGGTATGTATTTGTCAGTGACAATCCACAGCCCTCTGGGGAGAACTGGGAAGAACTGCTGGGAAGAACAGATCAAGAAGAAGCTGCATTTTTTCCAGCCTCCTGGCCATGTGTTGCTGATGGGTGTGCTTGGGCTTTGCTCTGATCTGATTAGCTTTTCGATAGCTACTGCCTTCAGCTGCAGAATCTGTGGATTCAGTGATGTGCCAGAGTTACGGTGACCTAACAAGGTATAACCCATCAGCTGAGCTCCAGTAACGCCCAGGCGTGCACTTCCAGCACGCTCCAGCAGCGCAGTGCAGTTTAGTTTCAGTGCCTTTCCCTAAGGTCAAGTGGGATCAAGTCACATCACAAAGGGTGTTGGCTGTGAGCTTGTGCTGGCTGAGCTTGTAATTCAGCAGAACAGAGTAATTTGTCGCATGAATGTGGATCTGCACCTCTGTCTGGCTTGCATTTTGGGGATAATGGTGACACTTGTCAGGAGACCCCATCTCCGAATATCTCCCGGGATAGCATGGAAGAAATGGGCTGTGGGGGTGTGAATGTGATTCCAGGTAGCCCCTGGGAAAAACCCCCAGTTGTGGATGGAGGAGCCTGGGCAGCCATCTAGATCTGATTGCCAGGATGACGTGGATATATGCTCCTCACTCTGGAAAAGACTCCTTCCATTCCTCTGCTTCCTCCAGTCTGTTTTGTGTGCTCCTGAGTGTGAGCAGAACAAAACTTGATGGCATCCAGTGCACTACAGGACTGAGAGCAGTGGACAGTCAGCTGTGAGTTAGCAAGAAATGATTAATTTTTCCAGAACACTGCACTGCTCTTTTATAAAACATATTAGTGTTGTTATAAATCAATGAACATGGTTTATAATAGCAATGATGCCCTTGAAATCTGTTAATACTGCAGTCAGTGGTGGTTTGTCAGAGCATTTAGTGCCCTTGGTTTCACCTTGGGCTATTAACTAACAAATCGGTTATTAGCCAGTGGTAATGACCAATTTTCTAGGGATGATTGCTTAAATATTGCCCACCTTGAAAAGAGAATTATTGCTCAACTGAAGACTGAACCCTTATTTTCAACTCGACAGAGCTAATGATCTTATCTGATTTCTTTATCTTCCTCCACCTACTCGAAGGTGTTCCGAGATCGTATTACTGGAGACCTGCTTCGCCTTCTGCCTTCTGTGACTCGAATCCAGGAAAAGTTCCATATTTAATATTTATTCCCTAAGCATCGCTGGATGAAGACAGATGGTAATGAAACCAGCGTTGCTGAAAGTGACCACAATGATAATAGATTCTTTATGATGTCCAGGAATACTGGACTCTCAGTCTCGGCTTAAATGTAGCATGGCGCCAAGCCCGTCACCTTAAGCTTAGTATTCCTGTCATCTCCCTGACCTGTCTTTAGACCTGATGAGTGCAGGCTGCACTAAAGGCATCAATCTGTCTTTCTCTCCCTATAAATGTTTTAAACACCCAAAGCTGGTCATAAATGACACATTCTGCAAGAAAACCTTTGCGGGGTAGGGGCTGGGAAGCGGAATATCTTGGGTAAAGAAAAAGAGAGAATATTTACTCTGGACCTCATTGGTTGTATGTGTTTCTTAAAAATACTGTTATCTGCCTGTGGTTCGTGTTTTCTACTTCTTACAGCCTTCTCCTTAAAGCAGCAAATTTTAAATGTTTTTGGCATCACAAGCCTCTCAATTTTTTCAGCAGAGTTGCAAACAGCTATGTTTTGAATTTAGTATATGGACGGTGGAATTTGGGCTGTTAACTTTCAGGGATCCCTTAGGACTCATGCAGGCTTGAGGACCACAGGGTGAATGAAAGGGTTTTGACTAGGAGCTGAATTTCCCTCTCTTCTCAGGCTAACCCTGCTGCAAAATTAAAACTCTGAGTTTCAGGAAATCAGATGCAGTTTCTGGTTCTGCCAGTTAGTAGTCTGCATGTTAGTTTTGTGACTCTACTTTCCCCCTAACTTTGATTAATGAACCTTTACTCTAAAATCCCTTTTGTCCCTGATAACACCTAGTGAAGTGACTCTTTGAATGTCAAATAGAACCTTTTGTCTGCACTGTAGTTTTAAAAGCATGTATGGTCAAAGGAGATGGAAGCGATCAGAAATCCCACGTCTTCTATGAAGCTGATTGTAAGTAGAGAGATGTGTTTGGCTGAGGACCACATTTCTGAGCCCTTCGCAGTACCTACTGGGGGAGCGGTGGCTCCACATGAGCTTGCAGCAGCACCTACGGGCCACAAGTCCTCTTGTGCTCTGCTTTCTGCCAGTGCTGATAACAGTGGTTGGGGCTGCACAGAAAAAATCCCAAGTGCGGTTGTGGCCAGCAGTATTTGGGACCCTCCACAGGTGGGGTGGGCTTGGAACAAAGAGGAATAATTTGGGCAGCGTGTCCAGTTTCTCAAGCTCCTGTGGCCAACAATGCAATTCTGCAACTCTGTGCAGTTTCAGCTGTGGTAGTGGAAGCTGTATGTGCAGCTGTACTCAGTAAAATTAATGGCAAAAGTCCCTGTGAGTCCTAGCAGGCAGAGATGTGTATGTCAGATATCTGAGGAGAGGTGTTTCTGGGACGGAGATAACGTTTTATCTAAAAGGGGAAAGGCTCTTATGCCCGTGCAGGATTTGGACATCTTTGTCCAAATTTTCACTTTTTGAAATAACAGCAACAATTCTCCACAAAAGGAGAGCAACATGGGTTAAAGAAAATATACCTTGCAGGTTAGCAAAGGAAAATCAGGCCTACTGAGCAGCGAATGAATCTTCTAAGATGTTGCTGGATAAATAAATAAGTAGACTTACTTTTTTCTTGCTTTCCAAAGAAGAGCAACATGCGGTGCTCTTCATCTGGCTGAGACAGCAGGAACAGTCTGCTGGGGACATTGGGGAGCATCTTTCTTGCCTCCACTCTTTAGGCTGCCAGTGTCAGGTCACTGGTGCTAGGTCTTGCTGAGAGTCCCAGTCCAACAAGAGTAAATAATGGATGTTGCACCAGCTGGCTGCTTGGCCTGTAAAATTCTGCTTCTAAACACAGGATAAAAGGAGAGAAAAAAAGGCATGCTTCCCTGTCTGTATTCCTAGTACTGCTTCACTACAAAGTATATAGAAAGTATATAGTATAACTTTAACCCAGAGATATTTTTAGAAGATTCTCGGTGCATTAGGCCAAAGGATTATGTCATTCTGTATGGTAGGGCCATGCAATTATCTGTTTTCTGTAGTTAAGTTAGGTATGCCACTGTTTTATGCAAGCTAAAGCACTCGCAGCCTGATAACCCTCAGTAGGGCTCTAAAAACCCAGAACTAACAAACGAGGAGAATTTGCTGGGCTGAGTGCAGCCAAAACATGAAGGTGACGGGGGCTGTGCAATTGTATTGCTACTACTTTATCACAAGAGACAAGGTGTATGTTCAGGGAATTCACCTGTTCAAAATCAAACGGCCTTTATCCTGCCCTCGCTGTAAGCTCAGAACGATTCATATGGAAGGTGGCTTGATGGCAATATGTATTGAATTGGAAAACCTGCTCCTTGAACTAAACACCTTGAGGATGGGCACCTGGGGACAGACATCCTAAGTGACTCCTTTGTCCAGCTGGAAATACCTGAAAAATGCCTGCATTTCAGAAAGTGGGTGCTGGCTCTACTAGAAAACTCGCTAAGTGATGTGATCCCTCAAAACAGAAGTCCTCATAGTCACTGGGCACCTTGGAAGACACGGTAATTGTAACCCAGGCAAACTTTGGAGTGTATGAAGCCGGTAAAACTCAACTCTCAGGGCAGAACATGAAGCCTCAAGAGAAGCACTAAAATTTGGCGTGATGAAGTGCAAAACAAGTTAAATCCCAGGCATGCAGCTGAAGTTCCCTCCTTTCAGTAATCTACACTACACACAAGTGCACCTTAACTTGTAAAATTTATTGCTACAAGCACCATCGCCTCAAGGAACATCGATTTTCTTCCTGCTTTCAGCCCCCTCTTTGCAAGACTTATGACGCTTGCTGTGTGCCCCAAATCCAAAAGAAGAGATTAGCCAGCAGAGAGGGGGGTTACTGTGGTTCCTTGGGGTAGAGCTCCGCACACAGCTGAGGGCCCTGAGCGCTGGGGTGGGATGGGGCAGCTGCAGGGCATTACCTGCCCAATGCAGATGAGACCGTTGTGAGAGAAACAGCTTTAAAAGAGACAGAAAGGTAGATGTGGGTTTTGCAAGAGCTCTGTCACCAAGGGAAGGATTTTCTTTTTATGCTTTTACCTGGCTTTTGAGGGTATCTCCAAGATGCCGTTTATAGGTAAGATCATTTCTTTTTAGAAGCACTAGGGGCTAGGATTAGGATATGGTAAACCTCTCTTCCCTTCCTGCCTTCTGAGTGTCTGATGCAAAGCAGAAAAAAAGAATGTATGCTACTCTTTTTTTTTGAACTATTTTGGGTGCATTTGTCTAGACCTTCTAGGTAGGTGGGAGCTCTCATCCAAAAGCAGGTTCACCTCTCCAGAAGCATGGGCTGCAGTAACTCCTGCATGGGAGCAGCAGGCTTCAGGCTTTCTGAAAGTCTCTGAGTGGCTCTATGGGGGCAAAGCAGCCCCTGCGCAGTGAGGTTGTCCAAGAAATCCTGAACAAACCTATGGTAGTCCGCTGCGGTGTGTTCTCCATCACTGGTAACTCTTCCATTACAGCTGGATGCCTTTCTGAAAGATTAGTTGAATTCAGCTGCAGCTATGTGGAATTTAATTTAGAGAATTAGATGTATGTAGATTGGGTGATCTGTAGTACCTTCTGCCCTAAAATCATGAATGCCTGAATCTATAGTCTATTTAGTCAAAAGCCAGGTTTGGCTTTTACAGTGGCCAGGTTGTCCCCAGCAGTGTGTATTTTCTCAACCTTCTTTTAGAAAAGGCTGCCAAAACCTTATGCTACAAGGAGCACAGACAGCCTCTCAAATGCGCAGTATGCTCTGTCTGCTCTGTATGCTTGTGGTGAGCAAAATATAAATCTCTCTACTAAAAGAACTCATAAGAAGTCTGTTTGCCAAGTTGCTTTCTTTCTTGGCTGGGAGTCTAAGGGAACACTTCTTTCTTTGTTGTTTAAGTGGGAAAACAATTGAATTAGGCCCTCCAGCTCTGACCCCGTTCTCTAAGGCACTTGTTCCCACCACCCTGCATTTTGAAAATCAGGAGCAGAAAGTTCAGCTCTCAGGGCTTATCAGAGCAGGGACTTGGTGTAGAATGAGCCTGGGGGCATGTTTCAAGCATGGTGACTATTCTGTGTTAGCTTCCAGAGCGGATGTTCTCCTGTACTAAAGTGTTTTTTGTGTAACCTGGGTTGATCCACTTTGCAAGAGGATTAATTTAAACTACAGAAAAGGTACTTGTGGTTCAGGAGTTTGTGAAATAGATACCTGTGCTCCTTTGCTAGATAGTCAAGTCCTTACTAGAGCAGTACACTTGCAAAAAATCCTCATAACTTTGAACAAATAAATTTGGAATTGTTACTTTTAAATGTTGTGGACTTATCGCCATGGAGGGGTGACAATGTCTTTTGGAGAATCTGCGGCTGAAACATAGCGAGCTTAGCAGGTGGAAGTTCAGGGAGGATCCCTATGGTGCTGTTACATGGAGAAGCTTTGTCTACAGCATGGAAGGTGTAGGTGGAGTGACCCATTTGATGAAATTTTCTGCAAGTTGACCAAACTTTCTGGTACCTGATGCGATGATTTTTTTGTATCAGAAAACTGTGGAAAGCAGTGGCTGGGCATCCCCTTATGATGAATGAGGTGTGCATCGGAAATGGAACAGGACTTGAGCCTGTTGGAGAAATGGGATGACACACCCCAGAGTTTCTTGCATGTGAAATAAATCTACTTGTGTAAACACTAACAAAAGTTCATGTCCTTACCTGCAGTAAGCTTTTATCTAGATAAGATTCCTGTGCTTTCTGCTGTGTGCTGTGAAGTCTTGATGTGCACGAAATGCTATGGCAGAGACAGGAGATCTGAACTGAAAGAGCAAATGCAGAATGACACAAAAACCAGAATGACACAAACATCTGGAAACTCCATTAGGAGTGTGGTTTCCCAGATGGTGTTGAGAGAGGGGGAAACACTGGGCTGCAGACACCAGACGGTCTCACCTTGCCTTGGCAGTTGGAGAGAAAGGAGGTGGAGGGGTCAGTAGCACCAGAAAAACAATGAGGAAGATCTGCTGAAGCTTGTCTATTCTCTCATCTCTTTCCACAGCCTTCCACTGCCTTGGCCAAGTTGCTTGATGAATTTTCCTACTCTCAGCTCTTGGCTTTTTTTTCTTTGAACTCATGCTGTGCTCTGTTCCCAGATGGCTTCTCCTGTGCCCCTATGCTTCCCCTCTCTCAAGCACATCATTAAAACTCATTCGTTCCAAAAGGTAACTTATATACTCATAGCACTCCATATCAAATATCTGTGGGTTCTCAAAGGGGAACAATAGAAACAATTTCCAAATATGCTAACTTTGCTGCTGTCGCTTCAAGTCTACCATTCTTCCTCCCCCTACCCCAGTGTTTATGTTGGTGTGACTCAGATTCAAGGATACCAGCCCTGAGGTGACACTTTGTTTCTTGAGAGCCTGTGAGACTGGAAATGAAAAATCATTCCAGTGAATGATGCACTTGCAACAGCTAATGAACAGGTGAAACCACCAAGTAGGGTTTTGCCTCAACAGCCTGTCTTTAGAGTAATTTTGATCTGACTTCAATGCTGAAGGCTATTTTTTTCTATCAGTAGCCATGCTGGTACATCCTGCAAAAGGCAGCACATCCTATCCTTTGTATTAATGGGGAACCTACTGTTTCTCTAAAGAACTTCCTAAAAGACCAGGAAGAGGTAAATGTTGAGCCTGGTTTGCTCTCATATTAGTTTCTTCTCCATGTGTCTGTATAGCATCTGATGGTTACTTGTTTTATGTAGGTCATGAAAAACAAAGTATTCTGGCTGGAGCTAAACAAAGATAACAGGTAGAAGGGTTCAATTTGCTGTTTTCTTGCAGGATAGGTGTTTGCATTTTTTTCCAATGGAACAAGTGACCAACAAAAACATTAATACTCCTGCATGGCTTGTGTGGTGCCAAAGATTTTAGTTGGCTTTTTATGTGAGTGGGCCGTGTTATTAGAATAAAGCTTTCAGTGATGTCAAGGATGAAAAACTTCACGCTGCATGGTGGTTATCTTTATTATAAAATTGCTGATGATCTGAACGTTTGCCCTTTGCTTGAGCTTTTCCAAAGGCTACGAAACCTCTGCTAATTTACTTAAAACTTTTCCCTCTAGTGTCTTTTTGTGGTGGTCTCAGCAAAGCCGTGGAGGTGAAGGTGAAATGCATCAAATAAAATATTTTTGTAGCAGTGCTGGTTCAACCAGGGTGATGAAAATAGCATGAAAACACCTGATTATGTTTCCAGCACTGTTTCGCAGGCCAAATGACTTTGGAGGAAATACAAATACACCGAACACTGGTGAAGTTTGATAAAATTGATTTTAAATAATAAAGTATTAATTAGTCTTAAAAGTAATTAAGACTTTCAATAATGACATCAAATAGCAAGTGGTTCCAAAGGGGGCAGATGTGGAGCTCTTGCTTTACTTAAAAGACAAACCAACAAACTTAATGTGTAACCAAGCAATAATATCGTGTTTTATAGTCTCTGGCAATAAGTTAATAATGGCTCTGCAGTGCTAAAGGCTCAGGACAATTTTAAGGGAATTTGATATTTTGGTCATCCAGGGAACCATTTCTAAAGTGAGGCTGCTCTGATTCACATGACAGAGCCCTGAAATCATAGAAGTTGACCTGCAACAAAAGCAAACAAAAAGCAGTCTTTCTGATTCCATCATAAACATTTGGCTGCAAATCACCACCAACCCACGTAAAAAAAAAACAATAATTGACATTTTCTTAGCAGTCAGTTAGAAAACTTCAGCTTCCAGATCATGCAAATTTAGTTTAATATAGAAGTACAATAAGTTACCCCGTGCCTTTCATGATTATATCAACAGCACTTTCTGTTGGCTGACACATCAGGCTTGTTTAAAATCACTAGACCAAAGCAGACATGCTTTCCTTTGCTTTTTTCTTCTCTTGTAATTTCTGAATCAATTACAGGAGATTTTGAGAAAAAAAAAATTAGAAAGAGCAGAAGATGGACAGGTTAAGTGCCAACTGTTAAACCATCATCATTAACAACAAATGGTGTTTTATGACTTTGGAAATAAACAGATTTACTAATCTGAAAATTGTCTGTTGTCTTGCTGTTTTCTTCATGACTGCAATTTATAAGACGCTGTACAGCTGCATTTCAGGGACATAAGAGAGCTCCTGTGTGAAAATTAGAAATAGATTTCAATTTTCTTGCTGCTGTTGTAACTAAACAGCCTGTTAACCTATTTAAATAGGAGAACGTACTGTGTACTCCTGGTCTAGAATACATCAAAAGTAATGTGATTATGTCTGTTTTGATACAACCCTATCTCACTGCTACCTAGATGCTCTTACATGAATGATACATGGAATTAGTTCCACGTTTCTTCTCTTACAATTAGCATATTAATGTGCCAGACAGATAATGCTGAAAGCCTGGATGCTTGAGCACACACAGCGCCTTCTTCATAGAGCTCTAACACTCAGCCCCTGTGAGTCCTCAGGAATGCATCCATACATGCTCTGCCTCCTGCTTGTCCTATGGGCAGCCCTGACCTGCGGACCACAGCTGAGATGCTTTAGGTGCTTATTTACCTTGGCCTCAGGAATCCCATTTAAAGAACTGGCTCAGTGTCAGGCTGCCCACAATGGGGCCTTTGCTTTCCCTGTGTGCGTGTGTTGAGGTGTGTGCTTATGTGTGTCACAGCCATGTGCGTACCTCGCTGGATGTGGGGGCAGCCTAGGGGATTTCTGAGCACCCAGCTCAATGTTTTTGATGTTTATATTTACATTAATGTATAGCATGTATGTGCATACAGGCATGCATATTTCTTTCTGTACATATACTGCAGAGGCTTAGCCAGTATCCCATGAATTTATAAGTCAGGAATTCAGCATGGCTGGTGAAAGTTTCTAATCTTTAGTCTATCTTGGTACAACACTAATGAACTTGTAAAAACAGGAAGGAGCGGAAAACAAATGAAATTCAGCTGGTGTTTGAAGAGCTGTCAGATCCCCTTGCTGAAATGTTTCAGAGGAACATCTTTCTGATAAAACCTCTGAGAAAAGTGGAGGAGTTTCAGAAGAGTGATTGGAAAAACAGGATGCCGACTGGCAGGCTTTGCTAATGCATTGCATCTGTAAAGACTCCAGCAACCGAACACAGCATTAGCTATGTGAGAGCCACGGAACTAGGGAAAGTTATTACATCTGAGCGTGATGGGAAGAAGGGGGAGGGGGAGAAGCAGGCTGTTCCCTTTATGCATCTTGAAATTTGCAGGTTTTTTTTTGAGCCTTTGACATTTTTCATTCCATCTACTTTGCTGTCAGCATGCAGGCTTAATTCTACCAGTAATGAACAATGCTACTTCTGCTGTCCAATACCATTTTTCATCCCAGGATCTCAAAACAGTTCACAAATGTTAAGCAAGCTTTGCAATACCAGCGTGAGACAAAGCTAGGACTTCCTGGCTTCACACAAGATGCTGCAGTGTCTGTACCTCACTGGCAGATGTTATCCTCTTTTTACAATAGTTTAAATCATGGAATGGTGGGATCCTTGGTTTTCTACTAATTTCCCTTGTTTTCCATTCCAGAGTTTCTATGACTGTTAAATAACCTACTGATGCTGGCCACGGTGCTTTTGGGGGTCTGCTCCTTCCACTGTCTGGGTCAGGAGGCTGTCACTTTGTGTCTTAACTCTGGCTTGGCCCCTGCACTTGAAAATCAGGGCACGGGAGTGAGACTGGAGCCAGGCCCACACAGATAAGGGAGCTCAAGGATATTCGTGGTTCCTCCTGTCTAGACAGTCTTGCTTCAGAAAGCTATGAATTGGGTCCCTAAGAACAGGGGTTTTGAAGACGTGGAGCAAAGTGACTTTGCAATGACTGAGAAGCAAACTGCAGTGGAGGTATTGATTGCACAGAAGCCCTGGTTCTGCAGCTTTACACACGTCCTTTCAGCTCTGTTTTCTCTAGGGTTGTCCCCCTGAGTGAGCTCCATCCAAGGGACTTGTGTGAGAGCAGGAGCCTGTCCTGAGGGGCTCGGGCACATGTGGCTGTGATACAACACATCCTTACACCACAAAGCTTTGTATTTTCCCTCCTGTGCTCAGTTGGTTCTTGTTTCCTTGTGCCCAATCAACCTGTAGCTCGGCAAAATGATCGTGTGAGCTTTCCTTCCTCGCAAGGCACTGAAACTCATCTGCGAATTACCTTGCATCTAGCCAGAATGACTGAGGACATGCCCCCTTGGAAGTTGGCGTGCCCAGCGTGTCCTGGTGGGGCTGGGAACTGCCTTCGTGATGTCTTGATCTCTGCCACAGCCTTCTTTGGGGGAGTGCCTTTGGAGGCAGTTGTTTATGTCTGAGCGGTTTCTAACATCCGAGTCAGAGCAGCAGAATGGCAATTCCAAACATCCTGGTCTCCATGAGAGGATCTAACAGTGGGCCCAGGAAAGCCAAGGACGAAGAAGCAACAGAAAATGTAAACAGGAATACAGCTTTAAAACAACATGATGCAGAAAAATATCTAACAAAGCTGGATCTCATTAAACTGTTTCTCAGCTGTCTCTTTCAGCTGTTCCCACTGCCACTTCAGTGCATCTCGGCTCCTTCTGCTCTGGCAGCCCTTCCCTGGAAGGCAGATGCTTTGCGGGTGAAGCACCAGACTGGGAGCTGGGGGACGTGGCTTTGCTACTGAGTTGGGCAAATGCAGCGTCACGTTTTCCTTTTCAGCGCCTGGCCTGTGACTCTTACCACCCGTAGCTCCTGAATGCCTGGGCTCGTGCTTTGTTTTCTGTGTGAGCAGCAGTGGCTGTAGGCGGTGGGTTTCGGGGTGTGTGGAAGGTGCAAGGAGAGGTGTGGGCAGGCTGAGGGCAGCTCCTCCAGCCAGGAGCTGCTCTGAGATGCTCAGGGCCCAGCTCAAAGTTGCTGCTTTCACTTGTGAACATCAGGCAGTGTTTACATAAATACAAACACACTTTTCATCACAGAAATACCTACTTCTTAATTTCTGTATGCTGTACTTCTGTAACTAATTAATCATCATGATGTCCTGAGAAAAATGTAATTATCTCAGCTGTTGTTGTCCCATTTCCCAGGCAAGGAAAGCCCTGGGGACACCTTGCTGTATCGAACCGGTGTGGTGTTGATCGCAGTGAGCCTGCCTGCCTGCTCAGCACAAGGCAAGATCGGCAAAGTAAATCCCGCCTTAATTTTGTGAAGAATTTTGTGAAATATAGGCTGTGCTTTTACATATAGGAAAAGGACTTTTCTTATTTTTACCATAATGCTGACTTGTCTGTCTGCTTTGATTTGATCTGCTTCATTGTTTTAAGGTTTTCGGGGCAAGGCCTGCCTTCAAGCTGCGTCTGCTCCCCATGCTAACATCCAATGTGAGGCTGGCAGGTCCTTCACATGGTGCAGTCATTTTTGACTGGATAAATCATTTTGTTTACTTTCTTGTAGTATTATTGAGCTGTCTGAAAGTTATAGTTACATATTTTTATTTGGATTGCTGATATTTTGATAGGGAAGGATCTGCTTCTAAGTGACACTTTGTTCTGCCAAAAATAAAATGGGGTTCTGAGCCGTGCCTTACAAAGGTGTTAGACGTGTCCAGTCACAGAGCTGGATAACACATGCTTCTAACAGTACTCAGTGCAAAAATCAAAGTTTGAAGCAGTGTGGAATTGTTTCTTGGTCTCAAGGCTCTGGACATTTGAGTTCAGGAAAAAAATTAAATTTTGAAGCTAGGTTATTCAGTGTCAGTCATACATCCATCTTCACACCATCACCTTAGTGTTGCCCAATGCTGGCCTTGACCGGGGTTCAGGTGTCGGATGAGAAGGGCTTTGTTGTGTGGGGTGGCTCTGTGGTTCCTTCCCCTGATGTTGGCTTCAACCCCATCTTAGCTGCTGGACTCCAGTGAACTTGGATGCCTCGAAATGGCCGTGGGATGTGTGACGTTAAGGCTGCAAATCTGTTTTGCTGTGAAATCCTCTATTGTTCTAGGTTTGAGGCCTTGAGAATTCTCTCCATCAGAAAAAATAATTTGCCAGATGTCTTAATAAGCCGTGTGCATTGACGGCTCTATATAAGGAGGATTTTTAAAGCAGAGGATGTTTATTTTTGGCAGCTTCTGTCATTTAATGATTTTCCTGCTCCGGCTACCCTCCAGAAAACTGATAAGTGTATCCTCTTCCCATCTTTTAAATTAGTGATGAGCCCCAGCGCTGGGCCAAGTCCATATATTTGGCCCAAGTCCAGGTGCTGGCTGAATACCGCAAATGTTGGGGGAAGTTGCAGCCCGTGTGTAAAACTCTGCAGGTTACACAACCTTTGAGTCTGGTATTTCACTTTTGTTCACTCTGGATTTAAAGGTTTAGTCCAGATTGGTAATATTTGAAAAGCATGCATGTGTATACATAACTGGGAAGCGAAATAGAACATTGCCTTGAAAATCCTCCAGTTCTAATAAGGGAAACAGCTTTCTCATAGGTTCCCACATCATCAGTCAGCTCATCACATGCGTGCTGCTGCAAGACATTTTTCTTGTAATGAATTGAATAATCACATCTGTTTCTCAAGCTTGAGAAAAGTTTAAAGAGTCATTAACATTCTCCTGTTTCCACCATTGGCAGAATCTACTTTTTTTTTTAAATCAGCATCTCGGCAGCGTAGACACGTGTGCATGTGAAAAATGTCAGTGCCTGCAGCTGAAAGGCTCCGTGCAGCTTCCACGCAGACAAGCGGCGCTCTTCGTGTGTGCGCCGCTTGCAGCCACGAGCACAGGATGGGCTCTGGGTACAACAAACATGCGCGCACACCTGCTCCTCTCTGCTAATTCTGCCTCTCTTCCCACCCTAACCACACCGCACCTTGTGCGGCTGCCTCCTCCCCGGCACATGCAGGCAGGGGACGCGAGAGGGCAGGCGTTCCCTCCGCCCGGGCTCTCGGCTATTGTTATGTTTATGCAAACAGGCTTTGACATAATAGCTTTGAAACAGTTGAAAATTGGATTGTGCCTTTAGGCCAAACATTCAGACCACCACCTTGGCTATATTCATCTGCCACAGTAAATTGGGTTCAGCGTTGGCTCCGCACGCTGTATTTCAGGGAAAGATTACAGCTTGGCAATAACTTTTGTACAGGAAAGACAAATGCAAACTCCTGGCAGAAACATTGGAGCTGTTTAGTTGTGCAACCCCCTATCTGGAGGAATACAGATTGTACTGAGAATTTCTTTGGACATCTGAGGAGCAAATAAAACAAACTCCCAGGCTGGAATCTCCATTCCTTTCTTTTTCAGCTTCCTAATGTGATCTAATTATGGTTTAACCTCCTGAAATAAATACCTAATAAAGGATGAACCTATTAGAAGAGTAAATTTACTGCCCGCTAGTTAACAAATTCTTGCCGTGCTCACTTTAAGCAATAATGTTATTGGGATTAAACATTGTTTCACTGGCTAATGGTCCCTCCACTGCAAGACAGATGATATGGAAAATAAAAGTCAAAACAAAGCCAGTCCCAGGATTAAAGCCCACAGTCAAAGGCGCCTTTTACATAAAAAAAAAAGTGTTGAAAAGAAGTGAGAGGGTAACTCCAACTGGGGATCAGCGAGAGTCTAAGCTGTGGTTGGAAGGGGAGACAACATTCCCTGGGTTCACCGTAGTCAGTGTTGCATTTTTCTATTGGCTGTTACAATTTTATTGCATATTTAGGAAAGCGAAGGTTTATTTGGGACTGATTTCAGAAGAACTGAGCTAGTTTCAGCCCTTTCTCTTTCATACCAGCAGATGTGCACGTGGAATTTGGGGGCTGTGTTCTTCCTTCTGTCCCCAGGAAGGGTGGGCACCCAGGTGGGGGGAGGCGATGGTGGTAAGAGTTCTGAGGGCTGGCAGGAGGGAGCTGAAGGTGAGGTTAGGGTGGGAGCAAGGTGAGGGCTGGGGAGAGGAGAAAAATGGCAATTCCTCTGGCAATCTTCCCTGCTGCATCTCTAGTTTCCATCGTGGTGCTGGCCCATCAGTGAATTAATGAGGCCATTGACTTTGCCAGGGGTGGAGAATATAAATAAAAGCAATTTCCTGGCCTAGCTCCCACTGAAATCTAACCCAGTGGGAAGAGAAAGCCTCTCATCTTAAAACAAAAGCTTTTTTAGCTTAGGTGGTAGCTGAGCTGATGATAACTTGATTGCAAAAGTGAGGTGTTTTTTTTTTTTGCAAAAACATACCTTGGCCTTTCTGAATGCATGAAGCTTGCACGCTGGCTACTTCTGGTGTGCAAATGAGGTGACACACGTTGTTAGCAGGAATTAATAATAGCGGCTGCAGTAGAAACACATTTCTTGCATGAGTACCTAAATGTTTTCTGTGCTGGGATTTGCCCGGATCTCGTTATGTTCTACCTGCAGAGGTCTCCTGTTCAGACGGTCTTAACTCTGCTTTATTCATTGCCTATGTCAAGATCTTGTCCCCCTGCTTTTAAGGCTCCAGAAAACAGCAAGAGACTGACAAAGTATGTTACCTGCCTCTCACACCTTGTTCATGCCTCTGAGTGAAGCGCTCCTCTTTTGTTAGGGTTGGAAACCTAAAACAAGAGTGAGAAACCCTTCTCTGCTGCATTCCCCATCAACTGTGATGGACCAAACTCTGAAGAAAGGAAAAGTCCATGTTTTAAGTGACATCTGTCCATCTGCCCCATGACAACCAGCCTGCAGTACCTTCCACGGTCAAGTAACAGCAGCTTGGACTGGGATGGCGGAGACGTCGCCTATGCTGTGTTCCAGGACACAAACTGTCAGTCAGTCCACCTGCCCTTTTCATTTTTCTAGTCTGCTCAGCCACACTTTGCTGTGTTAAGCAACTTTTGCCTGTGGGTAAACTATCTGGTGCTGGACTCTGCCAAAAACCAGAAGTCTCCAGATGAAAATGGATAGGAAGTAACACATAATAGGGGAATCATATATTTCTGTAATACCAGGAGGAAGTTTTGCTGCTTGAAAAAGTGCTAGTTTCATTAAAAAAAAAAAAAAATCTTTGTCTCCAGCTGTTTTCCCCCCAAAAGAAAAAATCTCAGTAGATGCCTTCAGTATGGTGCTCCCCCCCATTTATCAGGCCTCTCACTGAATAAGAGCAGTATTTTTACGGACAAAACTGAGTGAGCTGGCTGAATTTTGCTGTAGCAAACTGATGTGGTAAGGCTCTTTGTCATATATCACAGTCAGAAGCCATTTATTATCCCGCTTTCCTTTGGGAAGAGACTGGGGCAAAAGATCCAGATTTTACCTTTCCTTTTCCTCAAGTGTGTGTTTTATAATCATCACTTATTAGCAGGATTATGGTAGCATCTAGGTAATCTTGCCAGGATTGGGGCATTATGATGATGAACAATGACAGAAGTCTATTCATTAGAGTCCAGAGAAATTGTTTTGCTTGGCTGTAAAAGCACTTGGGCCAAGGAGGTCAGACAGCTTTATTCAAAGTCTTCTGCCCATGTTACCAACTCTCGTGATGTTATCAAAGTCCCCCACCATCCTGGGCTTTTCAGCGAGCAGCACCTCCTGCTGTCATGCGAGTCCGCAAGAAGCTCAGCCTTCATTAAATGGGAGAGAGGATTCAAGCCCTGTTGATTTCAAGTGAAAAGACTGAAAAACATGGGAAGCAGAAGGCAAAGAATTATCCCTTGAGATAAATATAAACATATATTAATTTTAAATTTTTAATTTGAAGGGTGACTTTCTCCTTTCTTGGAGCCTGACTTGTAGGAGACAGGACAGGGCCTTCAAAGCCACTCAGCCCCACGTTTCTCAGTCTGCAAGCCTGTGCTCCATGGTACTGGCACAGAGCAGCAAGGCAAGTGTGAAACTCCTCTTTGTGTGACTTGGCTCCCCTGCCAAAGCATGAAGAATTTCTCATCATGTGAAAGAGGCAGAAAGGAGGTAGGCTAAATACTCCATAGATATTTACTCCATAAAGTGAGGCTCCATTTCAATCTAGACCATCTATCCCAAAAGTATGGCTATTCCTATTTCATTTAGAGTGGATAAGAAATTGGGAGCCAAGAATAAGTAGAGAGACAGAGGGGCTATGATAAAAATACATTTTTCTTTCTCAAGATTGCCTTCACCACAGCCAAACACACAAATGCCACTAACTGTGTCTCATTTATCCTTGGTTTCTCCTTTCCCCTGTCTAGCCCCTTTGTCTCCTGTCTCTATAGCTTGTCAGATATATTTACCCATCCAGGCTCCCAGGTTTTTGCCCAACTTGAGCAATGCTTAAAAGGCTGGTTTTCAGGAAAGCACCACTTATGGCAGACAGAAGAAGGATCTGAATTAGAATTAGCCAAATGAAAGCATTTCAGGGGAGTTTTTCTGATAGCCCCTAATGCAGTTTTGTTCTACTTTGGGAAATTCCAGATAATATCTTTTATGCCAACATGGAGCACAGAGGGAACCCTGAATTCCCTTTTTTTTTGTCACTTCAAGCCACAGATGCTGGAAGCCCTGGGGCACTAACTTGAGGGCAGAGCTTGCTGAAATGCAGAATGCCCTGCTCACTGGAAACTGCACTGTTGGATCAAATGCTGGAACAAAACCCAGGAATGAGAAGGCTTTCCATGGATTGGAAATGTCAGTTCTCAGTTTGCTCTTTTTTTTTTTTTTTTTTTTCTCAGAAGGCTTTGAAGCATTTGGGTTGATGTTTTTGGTTTTAGAAACAAAACAGCTGCCTGGTCTCCTGAGGCTGTGCCAGGAGTCCCGCACTCCCAGGAACCCTTTTGTGCTGTCTCCACGTTATTTTCCAACAGCAAACTATTTCACAGGAGAGTTTCCATCCAGTTCCGCAGGGAACCTCTTCTCAGCTCTAACAAGCCTGGTACTACCAGGGGAACCCGGAACCCCTTTTGAGCTCTACTTATTTCATATTATTTCTAGCTTTGACCTTTGCCTTGCTGTCCCAAACCACATATGACGAAGGGCCTTGCTGTCTGAGTAAAAACTTCCAGGATCAGGGTTTTCCTTCCTATTCTGAGAGCATGCGAGAAGAACTTTTGGTCCTGTACTGTCAGGCAAAGACTTTTTTTTTCATCTTTCCTTTTCCTTTACAATTAATTAGCTAATAATTTTGCTACTGATCCATTCGTCATTAAAAAGCCGAATCCCTTTTGTTAGATCTGGATGGAATAAAGGTAGGAGAATTTATGTCTTAATTTTAGTTCATTATGGCAGAGAGCATCCCACCCCATCACTCTCCCTCTCCCCCTCCCCTTCCAAGCCCTCCCTCTTCCTTTAGAGGATCAGTTATCACTTTGCCCCTAAACTCCTCACATTCTGCAGAGGCATTGGAGGAGCCTTCACTGCCCTTTATCTTCCACTGCCTCATTAAGAGAAATGAACCTGAGTCTGAGAGAAATGACACAAGGGAAATAAAAATGTAATCCCTTGGTGCCACCTATAATGAATTGTTATGAAAACCATGAAAATATCTGTCTGCAGATATTGTTCTTTGATTTGAAGTCAGTGTTGTAAGCGGTAATTTTTGTCATTAAAGCTGTTAATCTGCACAGCGTTCCTCATAAGTTTTTATGAAGAAAAACAGCCCTGCTGCCTACATGCTCATGCAGGGAGCTTCTGAGCAGTGCTACATGAACAGGGTGCCTTTGAATAATTAGCTTTAATTATAGCCAAGGTGGTTGTCTCAGAGATGGGACTGTTTCATGGCAGCCTGCTGGCCATGTTGGGATGGGATGGAGTGAACTGGTTCATCTGAACCTCAATGCCATGCTATTCCCCCACCGGGCTGAGGGCAATGTAGGTATATCCCAAAACACTGAGCTGTGTGTGCACATGCAATCAGCCTCAGGTTGCCCCAGCTGTATGCTTTTGTGTTTGGGATGGGACCGTAAGGGATCATTGTGTCCTAAGCAAAGCTGAGCTGTGGTGAGCAGAGGAGTGCTGGGAGTATTATTCTTTGTCCTCTTCCAGCTAGCACAGAACTGACCTCTTTCCTAAAACCCATTTTCAGCTGTTCTTGAGACAGGGGTGCTCATTTACCTCATCTTAGTGCTTCTCTGAGGTCCTAGGCAACTGCCTTTCATGCTCTGTCCGTCAGGGCAAGGCTGGAGTGAAGACATGGTGGGGATGTTCCTACAGCCCCCTTCACCAACACACCAGAATTGCTGTATGCATTTCCAGCACAAGTTCACCATGCAAGTGCACTCTGTCATCCCAAGGAGCGAGCATTCTAGAAAGAAAACCCAGGTATTAAGGAAGGAAGAAAACATGGGGGTCTTATGGGAGTGAATCTAAACACCAGAACTTCTTTCAGTTGGAGCAACATTTACCTGAGCTGTAACTTCCACCTCTTACAAAAGTAGGAGGTTTTTTCTCTGGAGCAATTAGCTGCTACAAAAGGAGGTGGAAATGAATGTAGCTTAGCAGTGGAAAAGGACAGAGATGGGGACCTGCAATGCTCTGCAAACCAGCAGTCTGCACAACCTTCCTTATGTGGCTCCAGCCCATCATGGTCTCCTCTGGCCTTCAGAAGCAAGGAGGTCCCTTCTGTGTAGCACAGCCTGAAGGGCTCTTCAGGGAAAGCAGGCTGTAGGAGAGTGTAATGCAAACACAATTTGGATTAGCTGGAGGGAGCACTAAATCTAAGGCTGGTTCCTGTGTCTGTTAGACGCTGAATCAGGAGAAAGGGGGTACTGACTGAAAAGAGGCCCCTCTGCCTGGGGACTGGCCCTGTTTTGCACCTGGGCTAAGGGCGATACCTGTGGGAGCTGTGCCCCACGTGTCTCCTTGCCTGCTGTGCTGGGAAGCCCATTTTGCTGGAGCCCTTGTTCATTGTAGCTAAAGGAAAGAAATCCGATTCAGATCATGAAGGTGTTAAGCCACAAACCATAGAATTCAAAGCAGCCTCTAAGCATTAAAGATTTAAGAAGTGGTGTAGGAGGGAAATCAGCCTTTGGAAGGTTTCATCTACCTCCTTCGAACAATTAGCTCCCTGCTGAAAATGGGATGTATGAACCTGCAGTCTGGCCTTGCAAGGATTTCCTTGTTCCCTTCAGAAATTAGGTAAAGTCTCAGTGCTGGTTTGCACCAGACATGGATTTGGCTCAGTGGCTTGACTTCCAGGATCTTAGCAAAACCACAGACACTGCCATGCTCTGCAAGCATTTAGGCTTCCATTTGTAGGAGAGGTGAAGGCTGAGACTGATTTTCAGTGACTTTGCAGGAAGGCCATTATGTAGTGTATGAGACTGGAGGCAACATTAAAAACTTAAAAATTAAAAGACCCATAAAGAAAATGAGTTAATAAATCTTTCAAGACAACAAGTTGGTGGAATAATGACAACTACCAGAATTTGCTATGGCCTCTGCACCTTAAAGGAAGCATCTTCTCCATTTGGTCTATACCTTAAAAGCAGAAGAGATGTACACAGCTCATGATTCAAGGCTTAAGATTGTCTTTCCTTTTCTCATGTAACTGTCCACTCTGAAGTCCTGGAATTTTTCCCTGGAGCATCTGGAACTAGGCAGTGCCCAGTAAAGAATCCTGTGCAAAACAGATCAGACAATATTCCTGTATATAAAATGTACACAATCTTTTTAGAGAATGCCAATTATGTTTCCTGAAAATCTAAAGAGCATTACTAGAACCAGATAACCTATACAGGCAGCTGGGGGCTGCATGGGTTCCTGAGAAGATATTTATCTGCTCTGCCTCAGGGTAGAGTACTCCAAAATCTGGCAAATTACCCTTTACATTCCAGGCAGAGTAGCAGCATGGGATAGACAATTTTCTCCTTTTTCCTGGCATCCTAGAGCACAGCAAGTGTTTTCTAGCATTTTGGGGGACATAAGAACAAGATCAGAGAAGAGGGCTCTGCAGACACCATTAACATGGTAGGATGAACCTGCTGACAATAAGTCAATGATTCTTTCTGACATGACTCTAAGAGTAGCAGAAGGACGTCTGTAGGATGACTCATGTTAAAGTATGTATGACTTGAGATTTAGGACAGATGTCAGGTTCAGAGAAGTGTGGTGCAAAGAAGATCATTTTTATTGGCATAGCAGCAGGAGACAACTTGTCAGAGTGATGTTGACTCCTTTTTTTTTTTTTGTATTGTTTTGGAAGGTCCCTTGGGAAGATGGCAAATGGAAAGGGCAGAAGAAGACCTGGCAACATCCCCATGAAATGGAAAAGGTTGCTTTCCTGCAGCCTGTTAGAACGTGAGGTGATGGTGATTCCATTACCTTCAGTTTGCAAAGGAACAGCCTTGGAGAAGTTGGAAAGAGGGCCTCTGTCATCTCCAGTGTTGTCAGGGTGGTTCTTTCCTCTCAGACCTGCCTATGTGTTGAGTTTGCACCAGTTCCATGTGTTGGCTTAAATAAGGGACACATTTAAAATATGTTAAACCCCTATGCAGACCCTCTTTCAAGGGTTAAGCAATTCTCTTGCCTGCCTTGCACAAGCATCCTCACCAACAGAAGTAAAATATTCGCAAGTCTCATTTTAAAATATCAGAGAGCGATCCACTGAGTTAAATCAGGCTTCTAATGAGATCAGGAGATACACGTCTTCTGCTGGCACTGATTTCAAGCTCCTAGGCTTACTTTTTCTGCTTTTGGAGAAAGCTAAATTTTTTTTCAGGACAGCTTCATGGTCCAAGAGAGGCCCAATGAAGATGTTAAACAAAACTGCGATACTTCCTCTTCTTTGTTTGAGAAGTGTATGTGGGTTGCATTCTTACTGGTAACTATAACAGTGAGATCTACAGTAATGATTAAAAAAGCCTTTGAATGAATTCCAGTCTCTCCTCCCACTAAAAGCAGGGAGTGAAGTCATATCCAGCTGTCACTGAGAATGAGAAATTCATCCAGACACCTTTACCAGCATTAGTCTTATATAAAAGTCAATTCTTAACTAATATTGATGTACAGTCTGTAAGGCAAGGGTCAGGGCTGTCTACTTCTACCTCCATGTGTGACCCACGCCCTACCCCCGACCTTATTCCTTACCAGCTGCCTCTCTGGGTGCATGGCATTTATCCACCATGATCTCTGCTGCATTTTGTCCCTCTTGTTCGCAGAAATGATTGCAGCTGGAATTTGAGTGGAATTTCCTGCTTTTCCTGGTTTCCGTGTTCTTTCTTGCCATGGGGTCAGGACAGGAAGTGGGATTTGGGAGATTATTTTGAATGCAGTGTGAGAGACTTAAGAAAAAAGTGAGGTTAAAATGGTATCCACTACTGCATCTGCAGATGTGCCAGTGTTTGTTCCATTGTACTGCCGTTCACAGGGTCGTATGTTTTCTGTGCACAGCGGGACCCTGACTCATGATAAGAACTCCAGATATTGCTGCCTAATGCTGATAACATTAGGAATGCCCAAATTAATTTACAAGTGATTAGCTAATCAATACATTTAATGAGGCTCCACTGAATAGGCAGAGTTGCAATTCAGAAGTAGAGAAGTCAAGACTTAAAACTGTGCATGCACCACTGGTTTAGAAAGAGAAGGAGAGCCTGGGACAAGGATCACACGCCCTGAGCACCTGGCTGGCGGGCGCTCAAGCATGTCTCTGTGCCTGCCTCAGGTATGTCTGTAAGTGCCCTAAAAGACATGTTGTTTCTTCCACAAGGTTATAACTGATTCCAGATCTAGGGTGGGATGAATAAACATATAACACAGCATACTGTGTTCCACCTCTGGTTGCCGTAGCAGAAAGATACCGATGGACAAAGAGCCCCGTGAATGTAAGCCTTTGGATTGCAAATTTTTTTTTTTTTTTTTTTTTTTTTTTGTGGATGGAAGAGGAGGAGCGAGATGATTTGCAAAAGAGTCTGGGACTTGAAAACCACAGGATTCTGCGTTCTCGATTGTGACCTTTTGTTTTTTTCCCACCTAAACAGTGAGATTTCTGGGACCTCCTCTCCTCACATAGGCATTACAGGGAAGAACACGTTATAGGTTGTGAAGCAGCCAATGTGCTAGGAGGTTGGAGGCCTTACAGTACCTGTTGTTATAGAGGGCAGCTCTGCATCATGTCCCTGTCCTCTACACCCACTCCAACTCTTGCAGCTCAAACATCCAGGGTCTGTAACCAGCTTCCCGTACTTTCACAGCGAGAGTCAGGCTCTGAGCTGTGGCCAGCAGATTCTGGCTGAGAAGCGTGGGAAACTTAACAGTAAGAGAGAAAATCTGCTCTATCAAGGGCTGTTTTCCTGGGGCTGCAATTTCTGATGCATCCAGCACATTTTTGGGTTAACTGTACTCCTGGAGCAACACTGAAAAGAGTGGAAAGAAAAGTATTTTATCTTCAAAAAACAATTCATTCAACAAATTGAGAGGTTCGTGTCAGTCCCTAGCAAAGTAAACAGATCTCCCCAGGACTCATACTGCCACCTTTTGCCGAACCTATTAACCATTTCCTTAATGGCAGGAGAGTGAAGTGGATTTTCCTCTTCATTGCTTTTAAAGTAGGATGCGGGCTTTTAAAGTGGATTCTTTCAGAGAGAAGGAATAAATTAAAATACTTTGGAGTTCTTTTTTTCAGTTTAGTTTTTGTGTCATTGCAGGAGATTCACTTCATATTTTCTCTTCTGACGTGTATTTAAGTTGGAAGTAGACAGTTTTCCTTCAATATCCGATTGTAACCACCTCCTTTACTAGGACAGTTAAGGGGTATTGAAGTGATCGTTGTGGACGTTCTTTGCTCAGATGTTTCCCCATTGTGAGTTGTTGTGGTTGTCCAATAACCAACATTTTGTAATGTTTTAGACTAAAAGTCAGGGAGGACTGAACTTGTGGGAGCAGCATTCATTTAGGGTTGGTACTTGCGCAAGACCTAGGAACAGCTCTTAAGAAGCAAATGGCTCTGACCCAGCACCAGCATTTGGGACTTGCCTCTTGCAATCCCATCCATTCCAAAATTATGATATTTGCTTATATAGACAATCAACACACCACCAGTCCTACGTTAACAGTTCAGACCAACTGGAAAATCACTCTAGGAACCAGATACACTTACTGGCTACTTCTGTCAGGCAGATCCATAGGAACTCTACCAAACTTCTGCCCCTTACTCCTCCCATTTTATCTCCTGGGCTGCGATACATCAAAGTGTGCTGGGCAATAGCAGGTAATCCATAAAGGCATGTCTAGAAATAGTTCATAAAATTGTTTCTAAAAGAGCCATGCTTTGTAGCCAAGAAGCACCACATAAATGATTTTGACAAAGGCTGGGAGATGTTACAGAAATGAGGAATACGATCAATCTGCACAAGACAGGTGCAAGATGACCTCAAAGTTCGTTATAACCATGTGTGTAGACATAACCTGAATGGCAGGAGAGCAGCATACGTGAATGAACTGTGGATGTTCAGCTTTCCTTTATTGGTCAGAGACTGTCCAAACAAACAAAACTATTCCCTGTCTCTTTGTTTAATAGTGATTCCTGCTGTATAAAACCAATGACATTATCTTCCTAGTTGGCTAATGGGGTCTGAGAGACAAGACATGATTTCCATCAACATACATATGCAAACATTTCTTTAGCATTTGGATTTTTTTTCAGGGGTATTTTGGGCAATCTTTGGGAGGGTAGGCATATGGGACAAAGACTGCATCTCTCTCTTTTTTTTTTTTTTTTTTTTTGTAAGTATTTTGACCAGAAATGTTGAAATGTTTGATTTCTAACCAGTGGTAGATTTTACTTGCGGTATGTAGGATCATTTGCTCCTCTACTTGCTATAGTCACGACTGATCCAATGTCATGAAAAACCTGAGTACTGCCAATTGCAAAGCACTCCTTATCAGCTGGGGTCTGTTACCTGTGAACTGTTCTGCTGTAGGTATGTTATTGCTGCTTCCTCCTCGTACAGTCCTGAAGTACGACTTCCTCCAGCACTCAATTCTACTATCCAACACTCAATTCTACTATCTAGGTCTTTGCCACATTAGTATAGGTGTTTCATAATTATTTAAAGCTTTTATTTTCACCCCATTGCAGTGAGAATAACTCTACTATTCCTACTTAAGACATGGGGAATTAAGGTCACAGAAACAGGGAGGAGGGCTACACTCACAGAGAAACCCAGGTATCTAATTTCTTTTTGGTCCCTAAACAGAATTTAACACGTTGGTATCCCTTTATGAACTGGGATCTGGAAAGCTATTTGCAGAACCTAATTTTCAGGTGAAGATGAGTATTGGCTTACAAAGAAACGTATGCATTTTATGTCCTGTAGGAGCTTTCCAACATCCTTCAGGAAGTCTGCGACTGAGCAAGGCACCAGATTCCCATCTCCTGACACCGAGCCACACTACCTAACTGATGCATTTCATACTTTCAGGAATGTATCCAATTTTTAATCTTTGATCTTGGTGTGAACTTACTTGATGTTATAAATTTTGAATTTTTAGTGTATTTTTGTACTGTTACAATTATGAAATTGGCTTCTCGTATTCATCTTCCTTCAGGAATCGGAGTAACGTGATTATTGGAATCGGTTCTTTGAAGCCTGCGATTCCACAGCTCTTTTTTTCTTTAGGCTGTCTCCAAGCAGTGACACCATGTCTAGGTCTCATCATAACAGCACTAATGAAAAAGCAAACCGAACAACCCATCATTAGGTTCATATGTCCTTTAGGATTCACTAATATCGCAATGAGTCAAGCTGCAGCGCTATCGTTTTGGCTGCAGTGTTTTATGGGCTCCCTGACCGAGTGAAGTCACACGGTCATCCGCGGGGCGCTGTGGGGCGAGCAGCATGCGGTCTCCTTGGAAACTGCAAAGTTGTGCACGAGGCTGGAGTGCATGTCCCAGAAAGGACAAGAGGAGAAGAGTGTCTGGTGGGAGATCTCCAGCCAGATTTTCGCTGGCCAATAGAGGAAAGCGTGGCCGGTGACTCGGCCTTTAATCCAGCCTGCTGCTCTCCCCATCTCTCACTTTTCTGACCCCCCATTAAAAACAGCAGCACGTTTCCTGGCAGGCTGCACATCCTGCCAGTGAGCTTTGGTGTTGCAGGGAGCTGAAACACAAGGAGATGCCCGCAGTAACAGCGTGTGCCGTGGGCTGTCGCCCCAAAGCAGCAGAAGCTGTGCACAGACAGCAGCAATTCATCTGTTCACCTCCCCACCCAGTGCCTGCTTCCAGAGGGGCCTCCTTCCCCAGGTTATATATAAATAAGGACCAAGGTGTTCCCAGGTGTAGCAGTGCATTAAAATCAATGCCTGCCAAAAATCAACTGCCGATGCCAAATATTTCCCCTTCCGTTGTGATAACAGCTTCATATTATGCAGAAAGACACTGCCAGCTCTGAAAATGAGAAGAGGAGTTGTCCCCAGTTCCTCTGCTAAAGCTCTCCGTTGTCACGGACTCTCCCTGTTTAGTTGGCAATTTTTTGGTTGTTATTGGTATTACAAGAGTACCTGGGAATCCCAGTTAAAGTCTGCAGCCCCGTGGAGAGAGCAGCTCCCTGGCCAGCTGCCGTAGAAGGCAGGTCCGGCCCTGGAGAGCTCACGGTCCTTGTGCCAGGGTGCGGTGATGGATGAGTTGGCCAAACGAGGCAGATGTGGTTTGGAAAAAACTTACTGCAGTGGGATGCGCAGAGTTTAGCAGAAAGGTCAGCTGGCTGCCTGAGAGATAGAAAGCAATGGGAACAATCTGTAAGCACTAAGCACGAGTAAATGATAAGATATGGTTTACCAGAGGATAGGTAATTGGACAGGTTTTTGGCACAAATGGGTGGAGCGGTGTGGGAGAACACATGGCAGTGCTTAAGGGAGAAGTTGGCTTGCAGCTTTCTCAGACTTGTGTCTGGGATACAGTAAAGCTAGGGAGTTCCTAGGCTTTTTCCTGCAGGGAAAAAAAAAAAAAAGAAAAAGCTTTTTTCTTTCTACCAATTCTACCAATTTCTTTTCATAGTGCCCAGAAGAGTTTCCTAGCTTTGTTTTTATTTGTTTTACCTTTCCTATAAAATTTATGGTCATCAAAATTTAAAAAGGTATCTTTTGGTAAAAGTTTTCAGACTTCTTACAAAGCCACATTTTGAAAACCAAATGTGTTCACCAAGAAACTCCTTGTTCATTTTCTGTCTCTGTCAGGTTTTCACAGGGAAAAATCTGAACAAAACACTAACCCCATTGAAGGTTTTGGCTAGTAAATGTTTCCAAGTTTGCTGAAAAGGTGTTTTTCCTGAGAAACATTCTGATGCAAACACTTCAATCAACTTCTGAAATTAGAAAGAAAAAAATATTAACAGAAATTTGCTAAAGTTTCCTAAAGGGAAACAAGTGTCAACATTAGATAATTAAGAACCAGGAATCTCTCTCGCTGGCAGTCTTTTCTCAGACAACAAAACAGCTTCCTTGAACTCAACTTGACTCCTCAGTGCTGTGTCAGAGTATGGAGATTAGCCTTGGAAAACAAGCTGGAGGCAGGAGAGGATGCTGCACTGTTGGGCTTGCAGGCAACAAGCAAAACAAAAAGGATGGAAAGAATAAACAGGTTCGAGGGGAGCTTCTGCTGATAGCGGTAGGAAATCTGGTTGTAGAGTCAGGCCTGAACGTATAGCTGAGATTTTAGAGAAAATGTTTGCCTAGAAGACGGTGTAATCTCACAGCAGGAGGGGTGAGGAACCCGAGCGTCCAGCTGCAGGAAAGGAGCGGTGCACTGGAAAGAGGAGCTGCCCTGGCAGACGTGTGTGAAGACAAACTATGCTCTTTGTTCGGAGGAAAATTTTGGACTGGAATGCAATTCACTGAACTATTGAGGAAAGTAACACAGAAAGAGAGTGCTTCTGGGAGATTTCCGTTAGAAATTGCAAAATCTTTTTCCCCCCTTTCTCTGCCCAGTGCAATTAAACAGTAATAGGAGCGCGTTGCACAGTTTATGAAGCAATAATCCAGTTCCCAAATGGATAAACCGGGAGACTGATGGCCAAGTCATTTATTCCAATGAGGAAAATAGATTATTGCTTAGGAAAGCAGCAGGATGGCATTGTTACAATTATTCTGCTGTCTGAGTTTATCAGCTCAAAAATCTAGATAGGAATTCTTTCTCTGGGCTTGGTTTCTGCTTTCCTCGCTGGCGTTGCCAGCCCCGTGCGAGGCGTCCTGCTGACTGCCGCGGTTACCTGTGGAGCGAGGCACGGCTCTTGGCGAGCGCGAGTGACGGGATGAGGGCTTGAGGCTGCAACAAAACATGGTAGCTAGCGAAGTCGGTGCAATTTTGGCCAGGATACGTGGAGACATAACATTATGAAGTAGGAATGTAACAGCTCTCATGTGACTGCGCTGGGGATATTGTGCTTAGTTCTAAGCACCTCGTTAACAGAAACGTATTAACAAACTGGAAGGGATCCAGCGAAGAGAAAGTCAGTTGGGTATGTTGATTTACGAATTAAGATGGGCCTGAGTGGCCGATGTCCAATCTGAATCCCTGCTGGAACGCCTCCAGATCTTGCAGATGTTTGTGGGTTCAGGACTTTATGATCCCGAGTCCGCTGGAGTCAGTCAAAAGACTGCCATTGGCTCCAGTGATCGCTGGATTTGGGTCTGCTTGAAGAAACCTTGGCTGAACAGTGATTAAGGCTAAGGATATATATATAACTTGGAAAAAGAGTAAATAAAGGGGAATGTGATGTAAGCTTGGAACTATTAGAAGAGTGCAAATGTGAGGACCACCGTCTTGGCTGATATACTGGGAAAATGAACTGGGGACCTTCAGAGTTGGAAGCAAGAGCTTTTTAACAGCATGAGCCAAGGTGGCCAGACTGCAGCGTGTCCTCCTCTGGATCTGGGAAGCGAGCAGAGTGCCTCCAGGGACGGCATTAACCCAGTCCTGACAGGCACGAGGAACTCCATAGCAGTAATTGACAGAGCCGTCATTTCAGGAGCAGGGGATACATTTAAGAAAAAGAAATGAGTTTCGCAGTCATTAAGTGATGAGCCAGAGTCGCAAAACCCCTATATATTTTTCTGAACAAGCTTTCTGTATGAACAGATTGGATGGCTACTTGGAAAGCAAATTGCTCTTGTGATCGTTTAGTTTTTGGTGTCGTGGATCCATGATGTGACTCCTCCTCTCTCCCTCACCGTACAAATCCAGCCTTTTATTTGATCCTGAGATCATGCTTTAGGATGTGGTCATGAAGACTGTTTCAGCTCGAGCTGATTCTGCTACCCAGGTGGGAGTCCCTGCCCTGAAGCTGTGTTTCCACCTCCGACAGAAGCTTTCCCTGTGGTCAGGGTATTCTTGCGATTTCTTTCCCATACAAAGCTTCCTCATCTAATATGGACACAGTGCTCACACCACAGGATTTTTCTTCCTGGGAACACTAGTACTGGCTCTTTTATTTACCTAGTTCTTTCCAGGAATTTTGTATCATGGAAATATCACCCCCTTTCCAGTTTGGCTGAAGTTTGCCAGCAGGTACACAAATTGTCAGACAGGAAAAATGACAAAGATATGATGATCTCTCAAACTTTTTTTTTCTTTTTCTCAGTAAAATTGGCCAAACAGACCTGTTTGTTTATATATTCCGTAATGACATACAAATCTGACTCAGGGAGAGCCGACTTCTTCCCAGAATACCAAAAACTTCGGAGCAATTAGTGGAAAAAGCTCTGTTGTTTCAAAAGCTGCATGCCTGCTGCCTGCTTTGTTCCCTTAGCCCAGCTGTAAAGCAGGAGCATACCACGATGGTGGTGCACGGAGACTTGCTTACAGATCTTTGCTAATGTCTGCTTGCTTTTTATTCCAAATGCTGCTTGCAACGTAAAATCATATCCCAAGCAACAGATATTTCTCTACAAATAAGGAACCAATTTATGTCACAGAGTCTGAAATAATATATTAAAAATCAAAAAAAGGAAAGCAAATGTTGCTGAACTTTGTGTAACTGAAAGTGCTGCTAACGTCCATTGTAAGGCTGTTGGCTCCAGCCAGTGCGTGTTGTGATTGAATTTACTTAGTTCTGTGTAAACAGTGGATCAGACAGGTTTTGTTCAGATTATTTTTTTTGAAAGTACAAATGCGAGGCTGGAAATCTCCAGTGGATGTTGTTTCGTGTCAGTGACATAAGATGGGGCTAAAATCTTTCCAAACTTCGTACTGTAGGTGCCTTAGCAGACTTGGTAATATCACAGCAGGGAACAGCAACGTCACATCTGGAACATTACAAAATTGGCAATGCTGAAAAGGCATTAGTAAACATTATTAAGAATTCCTTGCAGGCAATTAGACTACAACAATATCTTTGGAGAGTTTTTTTTTTCTTTTTTTTTTTTTTCTTTTGCATCTTTATTTCTATCTTGCTAATGAGAGACTAATGAGCCACAGACTTGTTACCTAGAAGGAATATCTCGACAAAGCTCTAGTGAACTTAAAACCAGTATTTACAGACTGATGACTGTTCGCATTTATTATATGTTTTAAATAAGGAGGGACTCCAGTTAAAAAAAAAAAAAAAAAAAGGAAACAAGTTGTTCCTTGCTAAGAGATTTCTGAAACTCTAAATGTCAAAAGTTTCCTAATGCCGAGGTTAAAGCCTTCCACCTTTCCCACCATTTAGGACGGAGCACAGATATGTGCAATTTTTGTGTATTTCTGCTTTGCTGTTACCAAAATATTAGACTTCTCTGGCCATTGCAAAACCTCCTTGTTCCTTTCAGTGAATTCAAGAGATTTTTTTTTTTTTTTGCTTCCATAGGAAACCAAACTAGTAAAAAAGTTGGCATGGACCCACTGTCTATGTAGGTATGTATCTACGCCCCTGTTCACAGGGCTTTTTTTGTGAACACAGGTCTCTGTCCTTCTGGCTTTCTAACCTTAACTAACTGAAAGGCTGCAGATAAGACATTGGAGAATCTCAAGCAGAGCACACTCACAGTTGTGCCAGGCACAAGGAAATTACCAAGAAATTATCAGTAGCTCTGATACAAGCCTAGCGGTTAAGGCACTTTAATGGGACTTTGGAGCCTTGGCTAAGTTCAGTTGTTCTGCTACCACGTCCCTCTGTCCTTGAGCAAGTCGTGCATGGATAGCTTTTAAAAACCTCTCATACAGGCTGCCTAAATCCAACCTGAGCTGTTGGGCTGAGTAGTCCAACAACTACAGTATCTGGATAGATAAACATCTCTAGTACGTGCCCTGTAGGAGCACTGAACGCAGAGACATTTGCAACTGGATCCTAACTCAGCACTTGAGCAAGCATTTAATGTCAGTCGAGGAGAATTTAGTCTCCAAAGAGCATGTACCCAAAATAGAGCTTATTGTGACCACGCTATAAATACGCTCACACCTTCCTCTCCCCTTCCCACCCCAGAAGATCCTACTGCATTCAATGCATGGTGGCAAAGCCAGCCTCAATATCTTTGCTCCCAGAGATGGGGAGTGTGAAAACTCGTTTTGATTTAGAAACAGCTGTTTTGACATCATTCCCTTTGCGAGGATGCATAAAAGTTTTTGGGTTTGTTCCAGACCAAGTTAGGAAACCTTGAATGTTGCCACAGAAGAGTTCTCGGGCTGCTCACTTTCTTTCAAATTTTCCAGGGTTATTTTCCCTTGGGATATCTGGTTAACTTGTTTAAGTTGCCGGTTCCTCTGGCATCTTGGATCTTTCACCTTGACCTGCTTATTCCTGGCTTCTCCCTTTTCCCATTCTGCGTCCCACACGCTTATTTGTTTTATCTGGTCCGTTACAGAAGCCATTGTGTTCACTGGAAGCTGACATCCGGGACTTGGCATCCATTACAGGGCTAACAAAAGGCCGTAATCCAGGCTTTTCAACTGTTCATCCACACGGCTCGACATCAGCTGTGCAGGAGCGTAAACCTGCGATTACCAAGCACGGGGCGGCTCTCCCACCTGTTCCATCATTTCTCCACCTTATGTGCACTCGCTCTGAGGACTGTAAGCAATTACTCTGCTAGGTACTAAATACGATATGCAGCACATGGTAGTGTAAAATTATGGAATTTGGGGGTTTTAATGAGCTCAGGTGCAATACAAAAGAACTTTTTTTTTTTTTTTTCCCTGTCCATAAAATTATATGGCTTGGAATCAGGGGTTTATACAGCCCTGGACAAAGCCATTTTATTTAAAGGGTGGGTGTGGGGGGGGAATACAACAACAACAACACCCTAGCCCAGCACAATTATATGCAGATTTGTTCATAAATCTGGGCTGGAGCAGATGTGCTGCACATGTTGAAAATCCAGAGCATGTTGCTGGAACTTGAAACATAAACATGAACCTGTTTCCAAAGAGGAAAATCTGCTCACAGCAAGGAGCTGACCCCGTGCTTTAAACAAAGATCAAGTCCATTCTGCCTATTGTGCCTTTGCCATGTGTTTACTTTCCTTGCTTGGTGCCTAGGGTAGCTTAAGGAATAGCCAGAAGAAAAGAAACAATTTACCTAGGTCAGAAAAGAGCCAGTGGCACTCTGGGCACGAGGAAACAAGAGGTAGGATGTGACCCAACCCATCGAGCTAGCAAGGGTCCTATTAGGCTGGGTCAGGAGTATCACGCCAGATCTCTCATCTGTATTTTTAGATGCTTGAAGTCTTTTGTCCTGTAGCTAAATCCCGTAGAAAAACATAACAGCACTTCACAGTGGGTAAGGCTGTAAGAAACAGTCTGCTTTAAAAATGAACCTGCACTCTGTAGGTAGTTGGAAGTGAAGTTCCTGTAGCTGGCTGCGTGATTAAATTCCTTTGGAGGGTAGCAGGGCATGCTCTTGAAGACTCTGCACCCTGACTGAGTGCCACCATACTCACTCTGTTTAATGGTGGTGAGCTGAAATGCTGACAGCCCCTCCTACCCGAGGCTGGGAGCTGCCAGCTTTTGGCACCATCTCTTGTAAGCCTGTCTGATATGTGTGGTAGGATACAAGGTTATTTTTCTCTTTTCTTGGCTTTTTATTTTGTCAAGAATGAGTTTGGGTTGCTTGAGAGGGACTGAGAATGCAAAGTGCTTTCCTCCTGACTGGTGAAAAAGATTAGCCCTCCAGGTAAGGGGCAGAGGTGGCTTTCTGGTTAGCATGAGGCTCCTTACATCCCATCTGCACCACACGGGTGAAGAAAGGTGTTCATTTACCAGACACGCTGATGCCATGACCTACACAAACACTGAGGTTCCAGCTCTCTTTCTTCTTCTGGAAGAAAAGAGGTGGTGGAAGTGGTCATCTGTGTGTGTGTGTGTTCTTGTAACTCTCCCTGGGAGGTGCTGGATTAAGGCATGCCACTGAAAGCCATGCTCACCCACCTCTCCTTCCACCCAGAGGCTGGGCTGCTGGTGGCGTTAAGGACTTTTGTCCCTAGGACCAAAAGACAATAAATATTGGAGCCACTACTTGTGTGGGCAGTCAGCTGCAATACCCTTCCTATAGGAGGGAGGTATTTTCCCAGAGGTTTCAGAGCTTGAGAAACCTGCACCTCTCTGGCCAACTGCTCATGTTTTATTTTTCTTTAAATCAAAGAGCCATGAAAGGGAATGGCTGTTAAAAATCATCAGGTAGATGTAGTTGTAGGCTGGATCAGAAAGGAAATGAACAATTTATGCTGAGAACAGTCACAAATAAAACAAATCTCTGGTTAGCTGACTATAAAAGAGCCGTGTATCTGGATCAGCCCCTTGCTTGCTGCCACTTTCTTGCCCAACGTCTGTTTCCACCCATGCGGAGAGGGACGGGGCTGCCCTGCTTAAATGTTACGAGCATTAAACCTGCTGAGGGCAGCGAGGTACCTACATGGAGCAGGACTGAACAGGTATCGTGATGACTAATCGAAAATGGGTTTCTATTTGAGAAATACCCACATGCGAGAAGTCCATTAGCTAATGAGGTTTCCGAGGTGTTTTACACTCTTGTAGCCCAAAGGCACAGACAGTAGAGAGCCCTGGCACCACACCACTGGCAAAGCTAAAAGGCTGTCGGTGCTGACATGTTCACCTTACACTGGAAAGTTTTAAATGTTCCCAGTGGCCCAACTATTTGTCCTTCCACCTGCCTACCGTTCAATCCATTGCCCGCAAATATGGTAAGAGGAAGAAAAGATGCATTATTATTAATAAATGAATGGAGCTATTTTGCTATTTATTATTTAAGTCCTCAATACCAGCAGGCTTTAGTGATACATGAAATACAGGCAAGTAATTTATTTATTAGGGAAAATAATGATTTTTTTCTCCCCGTTCTGGAGCCCTCTCTGACCCAAAACAGCAGGGGGTTTATCAAATACAAATACGATGACTTGTAATTTTAGAGTCTTTCAGAGCACTGTAACTGACAACCTTTTTAACATAAGTACATTGAGCAAATAATTTATAGAAGTATTCTGGGAATATTTTAGGGTGTTTTATTACTACTTCTGAAAGCTATGGCATGTTATTGATTTTGGTGTATTAATATAACCTAAAAGTGAGGGCACATGCTTGCCTCCTAATCCAAATCAGCTTTGATGGCAACCCATATATTTTACTGAAAGGAGCCTTGAACTAACGGCAGAGGTTAACAATTACACATCATAGCCAAAAGTTTAAGATAATGAATTTTGCTCATTACACACTGTCCAGCTCCAGCCATGGGAAGTTCCCCACTGCTCCCTCCTCCATGTTTCATCCAAACCTCTCCAGTCGCTATTTGTCAGGATTGTGAAGCCTTATTCTCGCATTCATGTCATGCAATTTACATTGTATTCATGAAGGCTTCCACTGAGGAAGTGTAATCATCATTACTGTTTTCTGTACGCCATAAAAATAGTGTATTTCTCTTAAAACGGGATTGCTTGCTTGCTTTATATTTTTTTCATGTATATATATGTGTGCGTGCGTGTGTGTACACAGGCATATGTATAGGTAACGACTGCTGTTATATATACACGAGCGGATGTGGGCATTTCTCTGATTCCTTCTTTGCTGTGCCTAGACTCTCCAAACCGAAGCACCAAACCTGTGCTCTTCTTTTCTCTCTTCCCACGTTTTTTCCGTTAATCTCTGTTGACAATTAGTTTCACCTCTGTTAATGCAGTTCTGGAGGACTTTCTATTCCCCGCTTAGTTTTTGGTTTTAAAAAGGAACAGTGGACAATTTTTAAGTGCCCTGACATGGGAATGCCATCATAGGAATGCCTTTGAACTGTGGTTCTTCTCTAGCTGTGCTTTTTTAAGAGCATCCAAACTGATCTAATTGCCATTGTCTTCCTCCTCTTTCAACAGACAATGGCTTCTTTTTTCTTGTCTTTCTTTTCCTGATCACTTACTGGTGCCATCAGTGTTGGCTTAGGCATGGGAATTCTTGGTTCTGCCCAGCTTTTTGAGAATGCAGGAGAAACTTTTGGGACAGCTCTGCAGCCCCAGGGACCCTTACTGGTGCACAGACAGGCAGTTTCAATGGCAGAGTGAGGAAAACAGGCAAGGAGCAGCCAGGAGAAAAAATCCTTCCAGATTTGTACCTTGCTTCGGACTTTTTTCGGACTCCAGGGCTGGGCAGCTGGGAGTTGTGCCGCACCCAGGAAGGATCTTGCTTCTCTTTACAACATGACTTGTGTTTAAAGAGCCTGTACTTGGGGAATGGGGTGAGGTGAACTGAGGAGTATGCATTAAAATAGCATAAATTATGGAGGTTTTATTTTTATTTGGGGGAAGGAATCCAATCAAAATAACTCTGGAGGGGGGAAAAAGCATACAGAAGTTGAGGAGCAGGGAAGAGGCCATCTGGCTGAACATGCCGCCCGTTAAAATGTACCTTAATCCCCACTTCCTGCTTTTTTTGCCATATGCTTTTCTGTGTGAAAAGTCAGATACAAAGCGGTGCCCTTAAAAGAGAAGTTTCATTTCTGGTCACCTAAAAAGGTGACTCTTAATTAAATCCAAAAGAGGCATTTTATATCAGAGTAGATTTATTCACATCTTTATTTTCCAATAAAGTCTGCTTGCCCCTCCTGTCCTTGTGGCATGACTGATGCCACTTCCCACCCAAGACATTTCTGGAGGAAGGATTTTTCCTCCCCTTTTTTACACAATTTAAAATTTGCTTTATTGTTTCGGTGGTAGAACTCCATTGGTGTTTGTGCCCTGGTGTAGTTAATGCCCTCCTTCTCAAAGGAAGAACACCAAGGCCTTGGGTTGAAGTAGGGTGGCATCTGCTTCCTTTGCAGTCAACATTTAATGATTTGTAAATAGTCCTAGTGGACCAGCAGAGGAGGGGAGATGCTTAAATGCAGTGCTGAGCAATTGCAAATGTGAATTAGTTCTTGGGATTGTTGCAGGCTGGGTTTTATTGGTATGGGTTTTGGAACATCCTACACAGGGCTTGATATTGAGGAGCATTTATTGAACCTGTGATTTTCAAGTTTTAATTTTTTTTTTAAGCTTTCAATGCAAGTCTTCAAGCTCTGGCTAATTCTTACTGCAAGTCGCTCCCAGGGAACTTGAAAATCTGTGAATGAGCTCTCCCATCCATGCATTGCATCCCTCGTGTAGGATAGCCCAGAGCAGTGGTGGGACAAGTAGGCAGCTTGCCCCGGGTCCCTTGGCTAGCAGGATACAGACAGGCCCACCACAGTATCATATTTCCTAATGTGCAGTCGACTGCCCAAATTACAGCACTCCTTTTTTCCAGGTGCACATGATACAGAGAGCTCCTGTTGTTGTTTTGGGTTCTTTATTTTTAGGTTCAGCAGATTTTATTGGGTTATTTTCCTACCCCGTGAACACAGGCACCCGCTAGTCAATAACAATCGCTCCATTAAAAAAGAAAAATAAAATCTTCAGTGTTAGCTGCACACACTAGAAATAAAATAAAAGAATAGAAAAGGAGAAAGATGAAGGGAAAACCAGATGCCAAACACTGTTTTACATGACATGACGTTTGGCGTCCTATAGACTCATGTCTTTGAATGAATGCAAGTAAAACATTAACAGAAAAGGCGCATTGTATCGCGTTCTCCTTCCATTCTTTGATATTATCCCCTCTGAAAATGAAGATGCTTATTTAACAGCTGCATTATCTTAAATGAACTTTTGGCTTCCAACCTGAGAACATTTTGGCCCCGACAAGACTCTCCTGAGGTTATGAACAAATCAATAGTAGCCAGGAATAGCCGGGTGGAGAGGCTCTCCGTGCTCCTTTTAGCTACCAGACCTCCTTCAGCTCCAAACCTCGTTACACATGAACCCATAGCCAAGTAAATGCTGGGATTTTAGTCACAGCAAGGACGACCTCTGATTCCTCCTCTCCCATCCCCTGCAATTGCTTGGCCAGCAGTCAGCCCCTCTCCTAGGCCAGACCTCCCCTTCTGCTGCTACTTCCAGTGGCACCACAAAAAGCAAAATCCCAACCCCGTGTCTTCTGCTCCTAAGTGTTCGGCTGCGAGCACCAGTCACAACTGGTTTGTGTTCCCTGCTTGCTTCTGCCGTTGAGGCTTTATTTAGGCTTGATAGTGAGTGAAACAGTCAGGTGTAAGATTTTAGGTCTCCGCTCAGATGAATTGCGCACGGTGCACGCCAAGCAGCCCGAGTGTTTACAACAGCCTGTGACAGAACACGTTACCCGCTGCGACGTGAGGCACTGCCACAGAAATATGGCACATTGCACAGGAATTGCTTTTACAGCAAGCTGAAAGTCGTGTTATTAGGGTTCGCTATTGGATTAACCCACCGCCAGGCAATCCAGCCGGATACCAGCAGTGAGGATTTATTACCGGCCGTGACTTGTAGTCACATCGGAGCTCACGATGAAATCCCGGTGTGTGGGTGTGTGTGTCTATAGGGGTGTGTGTGTACGTCTGTCTATGTGTGTGCGTGTGTCTATGTGTGTGTGTATCAGTGCTGGGAGGGACAGGGAGAGCGGCCGATCTGTAGGGGAGCTGGGCACGAGCTCCCATGGAGTGGCACTGCAGCTGCAGCCCTTTGCAGCATCTCACGTCCCATGCTTGGGGTTAAAAACTCCTCCCTTGTTGCCCAAACTGTGTCACTGAAAGGCACTTGGGGGTGAAGGAGGGGTGCAGTTTGTGTCTGGGTTACACAGATGGAGCCCGCTGGGGTTATAGAATAACTAGGGTTATTCTATTTGGTAGGTCCAAAAGTCTTTGCTGTTGCGTTCAGCAGCCCTGTGATTATTCAGGTTGCGTCCTCTCCCCCGATACTGCCACCCAGCACGCCGATTTGTTTCAGATCTGTCAGTGTGGTGGGGGAGGTATGAATGCCTGTCCAGGGGGAATCACTCCGACACATCGCCTGTGTGTTCTGCGGACAGCCCAGCGACCTGCCAACAGATGGCACTGATTTTCACCCATGGTTTGATGGCTGGGACCGAATTCTTACCTGCGACCAAAAAGCTCTGTCCCTAACTGCCAGCTAGGATCAGCTGTACTTTACCTCTTTCAGCCATGCAAATACTAAAAATTGAAAAAAAAAAAAAAAAAAAGGAAAATATTTCTACTTTTGCTTGCAGCTGTTTAACCTATGTCCCGTCCCCCCTTCACTCCATTCCTGTGAAATACAAACAGTTTTTGTCAAGAAATGTCAATTTTTCTCAATTACCAGCCTGTGGGTAACCAGACCACCATTGTACGTGGCAATAATGAGCAAGCTTTAATGTCAAAAAAGCCAACTAATGAGGTAATTAACCTGTTATTATATGATGACTATGCACTTGCATGCTTGATGGCTTCAATGTAATTAAAAACTTTTAATATGTGCCTGTTTGTGACCTATGAAACAACTGAGAGGTTCTGAGGATTCAAGCTTTTTTCTTTTTCTCTTTCTTTCTTTCTTTCTTTCTTTCTTTCTTTCTTTCTTTCTTTCTTTCTTTCTTTCTTTCTTTCTTTCTTTCTTTCTTTCTTTTTCTTTCTTTTCTTTCTTTTCTTTCTTTCTTTCTTTTTCTTTCTTTCTTTCTTTTTCTTTCCTTCATTCCTTCCTTCTGCCTGCCTGCCTGCCTGCCTGCCTTTCTGCCTTTCTGCCTTTCTGTCTGCCTTTCTTATACATACAGTTTTGCTGCCTTTGAGCCCTAAAACTGCATATGAGACTTAGAAACAGATTTGACCCTATGGAAATCCTTTGGAGGAATTAGAGGACCGCAGCCTACAAACCATTGACCATTGCGACCTGAGTTTTCTGCAATGGGACAAAGAGTATTTGTTTTGGATTATATCACGGAGAGTTAAGAGACAGTGTAGCACAAATCACAATGTGGAATTTTAATCTTTGATTTAGCAGATGATCTAGGCTGCTGCCAGAACAACACTTCAGTAAATACTGTAATTGAAATTTGAATGTGAGTGTTCTTGAAATCTGTGGAACTGCTCACAGGTTCAAGTTAAGCACATGCTTAAAATATTTGCTGAATCAGTCTGGGAGCATCTAGAAAAGCTGCCTGTTCTTAAACTTTAAATCCACAAAAGGAATAATCTTCATTTGGGTAACATGAACCTTGCAGAGATTCTATCCGGAGTGCCTCCTTCTAACAGCACCGGGGGATCGCTAACTTCCTATTTCTCCAGAATAATTTCTTCCTATCCTTAAGACTGCGCTTGCTGCTACAAGAGTCTTTTTCTTCCTCCTTTAGATGTCCCTCCCCAGCTGGTAATTTATTATTATTTTAAATCAGTACACACATAAACATTGCTATTTTAATTAGGGAGAAGCAAACAGAAGTCACAGGCTATAAGGCACTGCGAGTACGCTTGCTACTCTCACATTTTAATTATTTATTGAAGTAAATAAAATTAAATATTTTCATAGCGATCCAGAACAGGATTTGAAGTAATTACTCTGTCAAATTCATCAAAAATTCTCTCATCAAAATAAAAACCTTGATGTCATTGAATAATTTATAATACAAATACACAGAAATTGTAAAGTATTATAAATAGAAAACTGCAGGGTAAGTGAACATGAATTAGTTAAGGGTTATGTTTCTGAAAGAGCCTGTCATAAGCTGTATAAATTTTTAATAAGTGTTTTTGAGGCCTAATTTTCAGTGTACAGTATATACCAACAACTACAGGAAACAACCCGAGAATGGTGATTTAAAAACACAGCTGTTTGCAAGAGAGGCCAGATTGTGCCTCCTCTTCCCGGGCCTTTCTCTCACACAATTGGAACTAATGATGTTTGCCACCAAATGCCTATGGCTTAACATGAATCATCTGCCTAAACAGCAAATCTATTAAGTACATATCATCTCTATTATTATCAATGAATACCAAGCGCTGGGACAATATCTAGCCTGTTAAAATCCCAACTGTCTGGTGAGGCATCCCTACGCCAGTGACCTGACACCAGCCTGCCTGTGCTTAGGCTTTGGGAGTGTTTCTGGTGTCACCGAGGACCTCTCCTCCTTGTGCGGTGGCTGGAAGGGGCTGTCAGCCTTCCCTGGCACCTGCACAGCCTGATCCTGCAAGCTGCCGTCTCCCTACCACTTGTAAAAGGAGCTGGAAGTGCCAAGCACCTTGCAGGGGGATGGCAGCTTTTGCATTTGATCTTGTAATGCCGAAGGGGAATCTCCGTGTTATCAATAAGCAAGAATGTGTCAGAAGCAAAACCTCTGATCTCAAATCCCCCGACATCACTTGCTCTTCTTTTTCTGATTCTTACTGAGTTTCAGATCAAAATTTTCTGCTAAAAGGCCTCCCATAAAACAAATTAGCAACAGATCTGGTCCTTCCCATGCTAAAGCCATTGTTTTCAGTGGATCTGAGATGGGTACAAATACCAACAGCCTTTCGAAAAACTACCACTGCCAACCCACGGTAGACTTGAAAAATAAAACTTCCTCCTTCCCAGCCAAATGAAACCTGAGATTTGTGTTTGGATCTCGATCTGAGACAGCAAAGGAAACCTGCTGCAGCTCTGCTGAGGCTGAGGGAGCTCTGGGTGCAGCGGTGTAAAGCTGAAGTAACACCACTGGAGTCAGTGGATTTGTTCGGACTTAATCCCGTCATAATGAAGAGCACATTTCAGCTGTATGCCTAGAAGTCTTTTTTTTTCTTTTTCTTTTTTTTTTTTTTTTTTCCACTTCTTTTTTATAAAGGTCATTAGACAAATTGTACTTCTAATCCTAAAAGTAGTTCTAGAGATTTGGTGCCATGTGCTGTTTATTCTGTTTTAAGAGGGATCATTTCAGGGAGTTTTTTTTCCTTTGCTTTCTTGTTGCACATCACCATTTTGGTAGACATGTCAGTTCAGATCATATCTGCCTAAAACTTTGTTTTTCAAGAGCCGGTAAGAAGCATGCACTTTTTTGATCGATATGCGTTACAGAAATAGACACAGGTAATGATTTTCAGACAGCTAAGTCAAGGAAGCTTTATCAGATGTACAATATGCTATCTCATTTCATGCATGCATCTACCTCTGGCAAGGTTCTTTCTATTTCTGGGACCTAAAAGGGCCTCAGCAAGGTAGTTCGGCTTGTAAATCTCTGCTACATCAGAAAGGTCAATATACAAGATGCAAAGCAGGCACAGAATGACAGGAAGTGGGAGCAGGATAGGAACAAGTTAAAACTTGCAATCCTTCTCTGCTAGGAAATGAAAAAACATGTACAGAAGTCATGAGAATGCTTGGGAAATATTCAGGAAGCTTTGGAAAGCCTTGGTATATGCAAATTTAAAAGTAGCCTAAATTTTGCATTGATTCTCTGTACAAGGTGAAAAACAGCTTGAATATAGAACAAGAGAAATCTATTGACTGGAGGGTAGACATAGGAATTTATTGCTGTACTGTTTCTCTTCCCATTCATCAGCTGAGATTTTCTTAACTGGCTACTTCAGTAGTGCCACCAGGTATTTTGTGGAGGTTTTCAATACCCAACTTCAGGGTCCCTGTTCAGGACGATGTGGGGAATATTTACCTAGTATTTCAAAGATTACATTGCTTTGCACCAGATTGAAAGTTTTTAATGACTTTAATTAACGAGAAACCATTTGATCATGTTACCCCTAAATTTTATCTATAATAATACTGCATTTTCTTATAAATCTGGCGTACCAAAGCCTGCACAGAGCACAGACATGGAGGCTTCCATGTATTAGTTATTCGCTGAGTCCTTCCTTTCTCTCTGTTCAATAATTGATAGGCACAATTGTTCCTCCTACTTCTTCACTGTAGTCAATAGTATGTCATCCTCTGCTGTCATCTCAGGTCACCTTGCTGAACTGCTTGGGCTTAGGAGTCAAGTCTGGTATAGATGAGTTAAAACTTTTGATAGTAGAAAGAGATATTCATTTAATATGTTGGTTGCTAATCATTACCAACCCATTTTAAAATGAGAAAGTAGCTCGTATAGGGAATCGCTTAATTTCCCTAAGCACATTTGGGTCTCACTTGCTTTAAAGACGTGCTCCTAGCTTGATTTTTCTCTTTGGGTTTGGGGTCTTTAACATTTCCTCTTCTATTGCTTGTGGTTTCATTGTAACATTATTCTTACCACTTTTCCTCTTCCATCTATTTCACTTTCTACTCCACAAGGATATTGTAGTTTTTTTGGACGTCAAATGGAACGACAAAGGGAAAAAATCCCCGCAATTCTTTTTTCAAACTATGAATAGTTTTCCTTTAAAAAAAAAAAAAAGTTCTGGTTCATCTGCAGCCAAGTTTATTGGAAATGACAGCTCAAAAGTTCAGTGAGTGAGTGAAGTTCCTAGAGATCAGAAGCCCTCTGCTGTTTCTACTGTTTCCAGGCCTCAATACAAGGGCACCTTTTGGAAGTTTCAAGGTCAGCTGTAGGTCTATTATTATGTTGAATGGAAAGGAAATAATTTCGCACTTGTATCCAACTTCTTGTCATCTTTCTCCTTACCCTACTTGGCTTCTTTGTAGTACTTGAAGGCCTCAGCTCCATCTCTTTTGGCCATTGTAAATGGTTTGATTGGTGTTGGCCATGTTATCCCTTCTGTCCTCTTTATAAAAAGAAAATGATCGTGTTGCATTGAAGAAACCATTATTGCCATCAAACAATCTGCCTTAATTTTCACCTTCTCTGAAAGTTTCAACTGCTCATCAACATTTCAGAAGGAAGTGACTGTGTTGGTTTTCGGTAACTCTGAGGAATCCTACCAGTTCTGATCCACACTTTGGATAAGTCATAGCACAGAGACCACTTTGGACAAAGGATATGCTGGTCTTTTCTTTTTATTTTTTCCTCTCTGTCACTTTTTTTTTTTTTTAAGCATTTGTTCAAGCCACCCGCGGTGAAGGTAGAGATGTGAATCTGTAGAAAGTTCCATTAACCAACCATCTCCCCTAACCTGTAACATGGAGCACTCTAGGATTAAAATTGTGTATGTCATGCTCAGAATGGTAGCTTTGCCTTCTCAAGAAGGGCTAAGGCTGGGGTGTTGGAGTCAAGCATTTGCAGAAGATATTTCTTCTCAAACTCTCTTCCCTTCTGTGCCCAGAAGAATACTGCCAGACCTGGTGCATAACGCTTGCTGAGCTCTGTCTGGCTGTCTAAAACACAACACCCATCCAGCAAGCTGCTCCTTGCCCTACCTCCCTTTTTTTCTGATTCACAGCAGAGAGAGATGGGAGACTGGGACACGCCCCTCTCACTATTTTTGCTAGAGACTAGTTTTAAATGGGGGCTCAGGATTTAAAAAGTGCATGGTGTTATGCCCTAAAGCTCCTCTTGTGTTTTGTTTGGCATACAGAGTTAGTAGAAGTTTCTTAACCACTCCGTTTTGCATATGGTCACTGGGGCTGAATGTGAGAGCACAAAGCACCTTCAGCTCTTAGCTCTGAAGATTTCCTTGGCTTTTATGGAATGACTCCTAACTAACACCAGTGTAACAGGGATTAGGACTGGAGCCATCTCTCATCCCACAGACACCCAAATGATTCTCTCTACAGGGCCTCTATGGTGCTTTTCCTGTATTATAGTAAAAGTGTACTATACATTTATCTGAGTAAAATAAAAAGCTAAAGGCAAAATTCAAGTCTGAGGGGTTTTAATTACAAGTCAAAGGAAACAACAGAGAAAAGAATAAAATGTAGAGAAAGAACAGTCTGAAGGACTTGCCTGGCTACAGCAGTTGTCTTGAATAAAATGATGGGAAGCGCCTTCAGGCAGGTTAGGTTGTCCTCAGCCCTTGTACGTGCTTATGATTATCTACCACTTTTATGCTCTAAGAAGTAGTGGCAGTGTCTGATCTCAGGGACCCCGGTGTCATACAGAAACTACTATTCAGAAAGATATAAGGGTCTATAATTTTGCTAGAAGAAAATAATAGCAGAAGCTCAAACTGGTGAGCAAACTTAGTGCCTTTTTCTGACCTGCCCCGAGTGGTTTGGCAGGTGTGAGGAAGTCGCATTAGCTCCCAGCCACGTATCAAGTGGATTTTCAAAGAGCTTTTGATGACTTATAAAACAGAACATGGTTTAGGGTTTGAGTATTTATCTGAGCAGCTGTCTCTGTATGGGCCTAAGCACTATTTGACATCATCTAAAGCTGTTTTATTGGCCGTTCCAAAACAAACAAAACACAAATAGGCTTAACACCTTTGGAAGGCAACTGCTTAGTTATTGTGTGGAATTCATTTTGGGCTGGGGATCTGTAAAGCTGAGTCAATACGTTGATTTGAATCTACCCTGCAAGCTTACCTTTTAACCTGCACTTGTTCCTTCTTCTAATATAGCTTTTCTTTTTTTTTTTTTTTTTTTTTTAACTACGTGTCATTGATTGTGCCTTTATTGTCAACTGCCCTGCATGCATTTGCATGAGAAATACTATGGACTCCTGCTTTGAGCTGACACTACCTAGGAAAGAGTTGGAAACAACCCCTCACTTTTGTCCCCACTCCTCTTGCTTTACAGACGGGATATTTCTGGGCTGTTTACCTGAAGATTGGGAGCTCCTTCCCATCTTTAATATGCACTGCTTTTGGTGGAAGGCTGGACCATTGGGAAGCTACGATGTCTTCCGTTAAGGAATCTAGGACGGTTGCACTGAGCAAATGCTGCTCTCCAGGTCCTCTTTGGCTCTTGTGCAGCTGCTGTTGACATGCTGCTAGGTGGTTTGCTGGTAATACCAGGGGCTGTGACATCTTCAGCTTATCAATAACTCGCGTTGAGCTGCCACTGCTTGTAGCCTGTGCAGTGGCTGAGAGGACTGACTCGAGGATGAAGGTTATCTGGCTGCAGGTCTGCTCAGGTGAGACAAATAATTCTTACAGAAAGGAGGAAATGTCTGGCGAAGTGGAAGTAAAGGGCAGCAAGGGGGGCTGAATCCTCTCTTCTCGAGTATTTGCTACTTTCATGATGTCAAATGTGGTGACATGAAATGCCATATTTTCCTTTCCTAGGTTTTTCCTAGGTAGTATTTTATATCTGGATTTACAGGTAAAATGTCAAGACATTATTTTTCCATGAAATATGATCACTACCTATGTTTTGGAATGGGTATACACCTTGAAGGGTTTATAATTAACCTAAAAAAATCTCAAAATTTCTGCCCCTAAATCTTCATCTGGAAAGTCAACTTGATATTTATAACATGCTTGTTTGTTGTATTGTTTTAATTTACTCGGTTTTGCTTGCGGCATGCCCTGAGAGACTTCATCTTACCATGTTTTTGGTAGACATGATTACAGCTGGACAGGAGGGGCATTGTGTGAGCTCCTTGGTGTCTTCATTCTCCTCTATTTCCCTATTTTTTCCCTACTTAGAGACATAAATGCCCTTGTATTTGTTTAGCACTCTGGAAAAAAAATATGGTAAAGCAATATCCTGGTGTATTATCCTCAGAAAAGAAACAAACTGCCTGGGCTCATTGGGCCAAAATTCAAGGAAGAGAATATAGATTTTGGGTGCTCACTTTGAAATAGCTTTCATAGCTGAAACAGTGGGAGTTAAACCTGGTCCAGAGCTTTGTCGTCTAGGTGAGGTACTTCTGTAACCTCCATTCCTGGGTCACCTCAAGATCTCTTTTACTTTTTATGTACATGAGACCTGATATACACAACAGAATATATCTGATTCTTCTAAAGTCAGAATTTTTGCTGGAATTTTGCAGAATGCAACCAGGATCACCCAAGTCAGAGCACAAGCACAAGCACCAGAATAGATATGTGACCCCTTCACCTTGTGCTCCCACATGGCAGCACTTACTGTTGCCACTATGCCACTCCATCGACTCTTATAAATGATTCTGCCACCCCACCCTGTGATTAAGTATTGCTGTTATAAACCAGATACCTCTCATGTTATAACAACATCTGTTAACTAACAAATTGCTCATTAACCAAGAGTAGCAGTGGATTTCGCCAGATTACAGCTCTGCAGGTCTTTTACAAAAGAGCTGTCAACAAATTGTTGTGCCTTTTTTATTCCTTAAAGATTCAAAGTAATTTTCTTGCGGGTATTGAGTTTCTTAAAGCAGTGGTTATCTCATACACTTCAGTGTTATGTAAAAGCACTGTAAGATGATATTTAAAAAGAACAGGTACTTTACTGTACTATTTCACAGGATAAAATATCCTTTCTATACGCCATCTTTCAATGGATTCCTGAACAATGCATCAAAACTTAGCAATAAACACACTACTGTCATATAATAGACCCTATACTTTACAATACCTACAGGGAATCACTTTTTAAAGTCTATAACATACAGTAGTCTTTTTATATGAGTGACTGAGTCATATAAAAATAAAAATTGATAAAAAATAGTAATAAATCTGGATTTTATATCATGCACTGAGCAAAGTCTAAATTAAACTACTGTATTAAACCTTCTATGAAGTAGACCTAATTAATTAAAAACACAGGGGTTAAGCAATTTAGCCATCAATCTCATTGCTTAAGTGGGGGATGAGGTACATATGGTAGCTTACTGAGGAAGAAAAATGAAAGACCTGTTCTCTCCAGACTCTCATTGACATGATCTAGGGGAGGTTAAATATGAGCCGCTATTCCCAGGGAGACTTCTCCTACAGTTCCCCCAGCAAGATGACTTTCCCAAAGCCCTCAGCAAGTTGGAGCGTGTCACTTATCTCCTTCTTCCAGAGCAGCAAGTGGAACAAAGCAGGCTCGCGATGCCTTTCTGAAGGAGTCAGATGTTGATTGAAATGGCACTGGAGCCACTGCGGGGGGATTTTTCGATGAGTTCACATTCGCGAGTTACATCGCTGATGCAATAGAGTCCGCCAAGACTCCCAGGAAGGAAAGGGAGATGGTGACTTGTTTCCTTTCCCTCCAGAGATCGGTCCTGGACCTGGGACCGTGCCTCTTGCATGCCAGATACCAGGCCTGAGGGTGATAATCAAACTGGAGAGGAGCAGGACTGGATGGTGGCCAGAGGTGCCCTTTTTCAGAAGGCAACCTCAGCAGAAATACAGCCCAGTGACTTGATGGAAGGTTTCAGCTTCCAAATCCTCAACGTGTGTATCAGAGGGAGCAGCTCAGGGAACTGCTAGCCGAAAATTTTCCATTCAACCCTCTCTTACCACATTCCCTCCGACTGTCAACTTTATTTTGGTCAAAGCAGAAAGTTTTGTGAAATAACTGAGATTACTTTTGTTGCAAGATCTCTCTTTTTCATTGAATGATTGAATGCCCAAGAGATGAAACTTGCAGGAGCTGGTTCATTTCTAAATTCAGATTTGATGTGGCTTTTCACATGGCTCCACCCAAAAGCTTAAAGAAACTTTGGTCTCAAAAAATGGAGATGGAAGAAGCAAAATGTTGCTGCACATTATGAATGAAAAAAATATAGATATATACCACTGGTCAGATGTGTTTTCTTTCAGTCTTTGGCTCTTCACCATCACAGATGCTGTGAACAAAAATAAATTTCTTAGGATTTTCCTCAACAAGGGCACAGGTTGGGTTGCCAGTGGGTGAAGCTGTGGGTAAAGACTTGGCTGGGTCTTGGAGGGCTGAATTCAGGAGATCATGGAGCATCTTTCATTTTCTTGGGTTCCATAGTGAGAACTGCTATTTGGGGCTCCTTGTTTTTAGCAGAATAATCATGTTCAATGTGTAGACCACAATATACTTATAACAGCGTTTTTCCTCATTTCCTACTCTCTTGACTGAAACCCGTTTCCCCATATTTTGCAACCCCCCAGGGTGACTATAAAGAAAGGCAACGTAACTGCATCATCCCCCTCAAGCTGCTGCAGTTCCCTGAGAGAAGAACTCTTGAAAAAGGACTTAACATGGAAGTAGAAATAAAATTCAGTGGTATTTGCACTTGGTGGTACAAAATGATAAATAAGCAAGATACATCGCTTAGTATTTTGCTCAAAGCTTCTCAAGTGGGAAGTCTTTCACAGATGGACTTTCTGAATGCTTAAACAGTGGAAAGGAAGGGATAAGGATCCACCCTGTAATATCTGGTTAATTCCTGGTACCATTCTATTAATTTAACATTTCTTCATCCATTTGTATCTCCCTTGAAACCCTCAATCAGTATGACAATTAATGCCACACGCAAGCATGGATCATCTTGTCCTTAGCATCTCCCTCTTCCTTTTTTTCTTTTTTTTCTACCCCAGACCTGACAACCTAAGGGTGTTGGTTTTTTTTTTTTTTTTTTTTTTTTTATATATTGCACTGAGCAGCTCTGATGAAGAGCTGCACCCAAAAAGCAGACAGATTCCCACTGCATGTAAAAATTCCCCTTTGGATCAGAACTCGAAATTGCATCTCTATGGGATGAGTCAATTCAAGTGGTTGCTCCTGCAGCAAACTATTAATTTATTTTGCAAGTCAACCAGCTGCCTGGGCTGCCCAGTGACCTTATGATGAATAGATCCATCAGGGAGGGGAGAGGCAGAGGCATGTGGCTATAGATAAAGGCTGGAGTGGGATCTCCCTTTTGGCAGGGGCTTTCCATATGACCAACTCATCTGCAATGCAAAGATGCATACTTAGGTGTACCAGAGATCCCCTGCATCAAATGTAGGAGTTTACCTTGTTTGCAGGCTCTTGAGCCGGCGAATGTATTCGCGGTTGGAGATGCACTTCAGAGTTCAAGTGGCATTGGGAACACTCTGCATAATGCGCAGCCCACTTGAGCTGAGCTCGTGAATACAGGCAGCCGCTGAGAGTTGTGTGGTGGCTCTTAGTAGAGGATGGCCCAAACCTTGAAGATCTCGCTCCTTGTTTCTTATTCATCCTGTATCCAGGAAAATCCTTTATTCTGTAGAGGAGAGTGAAACTAAAGAAGGACCTTGAGATTTGGCCTGCTATAAAAAACAAGTTTACAGGCACTTGTCTCTCAGCGATCCTTTAAAAGAAATTATTCTCAGGTATGTGCTCCTATAGACGTGGCCTTTCACCTCCAGATTGTTATGGATCTAGCATCCTAAAATCAATACTCCATAAAGGGTATTCTAGGTACATCATCCAGGTTCCTTAAGATAAGGTGGGATAAATTTCTCATCTCAGTAAAGAGAAATAAAACCCTCTTGAGCTTCATTCAATCCACCTAAAATCTTAATTGTCTCCTGGTGGTGCATCTGGCTCTTCTTTGCCTGCCCAGGAAGCCAAGAGCGACTGTTCCCAGCTTAGGTGAGCTCCTGAAGTACAAGAGGAGTCAGGGAACTGAATATGTTATTAACAATTGCACCCAAGGAAAGCTGGCAGATGTATGTGATAAAGACTTGAGTTACCACTTCTGCAAAGATCAGAAACTTTTGAAGTGAATTCAGCACAGAGAAAAAGCATTTATCTAGAAATAGTGCACGTAAGTCTCCTTTTAGTGTTACATAACTTCGCTGCCAGCAAATCCTGGTGAATAAAAAATAAAAGTGTTACCAGTGCAGCATTGGTCTTTTGCATTTATAAACAATGAAGCAAGAACAGAGAGATCAACAGAGCAGGCTAAAAACATACCTTAATGCTCTTGGGGAAACCTTTACAGAAAGTCACTAAGATAGGGGACTTTTGACATGACAGAGTGGGCCAGGAAGGAGTTACTTTAAAAGGAAACAATATATTTGAATATTCAAACCAAGCACTGAGCATTAAGTCAAAAAGAAACTACTACACGCAAATCTTCTGCAGCTTAGAGCTAATTAGACCTATGCCTCAGAATGGCCCAAGCCTTGTGCGAGGTGGCAATGGTTATGATAATTATATTTTCATTCTGTGTTGGGCTGTGAGTTATATGCGTATTGCCTATAAATGCTAATGGCAACTATGTATGTAAATCCCCTCCTCAATGAGGTGAGATTATGCCCTGATGTATCTTAAGTAGCATGTAAATGCAGCAATTGGGGTGGCAACTACTCATGGCTGCAAAATGCATGGCTTTGCAAACCTTTAAGGGAAGTGACATTTATCTCTGTGACAGGCTTTACTGGGGCAGGTGGGTATGGGTGACCTGAATATTTGGAATTACCAGTGATCACTTTGATTTTCTTACCCTGCATTTCCCATCAAATATAATCAGTGGGAACAATACAGAAATGGTATCAATTTCCCGTACGTAGTAAGAGCTTTATCTGCATAGGTACATACTGTTATACATTTCTTAGTTATCTGATGTATGTCGAGACTGACGAAGGTTAGACTATAATATATTGATACAGGTAGGTATAGGTATATGAGATACTGATGCTAGTCATGCCACCTTGGAAGTTAACATTTCTGATTGCATGATCTTTCTTCACTCTTGGCAGCTTATTTGCTACTCGAAGACTAATTAAAGTAGTCTGTTAGTGCCTAACTGGCCAACTTTGCCATAATCGCATAAATCATACATACAAATGAGATACTGGTGTACAAAGGGACATTGCTTCCTATGTTCTGTAGTCTGCTGATCGTAGGACTAGTCACACCCTGTATTACCTCTGTTACGTCCTGACTTGTACCTCAGTGCAGTGTTTCTTGATCCCCATTGCACCATTCACACATTTTAGCTAGGAACTTTGGGCACAGCTCTGTTCCAGTCACTGCCCTGGGCCCGGAAGAAGTCTTCTGGGAAATGTGCAGGACATCATCTCCTTTCCTGGCCTCTGCTTTCCACTAGGATCAATCCACTGACCTCAGCAAAGCTCCTTTGGATTTGCTGTAGTTCAAGTGTGAAGGGTGCCAGGCTCACAACAAATAACAACAAAGCACGTATGGGCGGTTTCAGGATCTAGGTAGGGACTTTGCCAGAGTGTGCTCTGCCCCAGCTCCATGAAGTCTGGACTGAAGTAAGACAGGAGGGGAGAGACTAGATTTTCTTCTGTGAAGTGTTCCTTCACACAAAGAAATGAATACCAGCTGAATGGCACAAACGAACTCCAAGGAGAGTGGTCCTGAGCAGCACTCGAATACTAATGTCTCCCATCCTGCCCCTTTCTTTGTATTACTCTGTTCTTATTCTAAGTATTTATTTACTGATTATGAGAAAAAACACACGACCTCGCAGGACCCCCAGCAGGTGCTCACAGCCTCCACGGGGTCCTTGAACAACCGTGGTATTCTCTCCCTGCTTATTATGGTCCTTTCTCAAATGTGGGAATGCAGAGTTCAGACCTGCTGGAGTATTTGGGGGGACTGAAAGATATAAATAAGCCAGCTGGGGCTTCAACCCACCAGCTCAGCAACATTATATCGTGCTAGTCTTTGTTTTCACTGTATCACCTATTTTTCGGAGCAGCGGTATAACCAAGTTGTAAACTGCACACCTTACAAATCAGTCTATCCTGACATTGCTGGAGCGTTCATTACAAGCTGTAAAAAAACACGAGCAAGGAAGGTTTCAGTTCTGCAGCCCAATTTTCCATTGCAATAACCCAATTAACTGGTGTGTGTTTGTTTTACAAAGCTCTAAGCTACAATAAACCATGCCGATACACAGGCTGCAGAAAGCTTCGTAATTAGGACAAGGTGTACAAATTAAACCACTCTTTTTAAACTTCAAACCAGCTAACTTCTGACATACTGTACTGCTGGGGCTTCTGGGACTAAACCCAATTAACATCTTAGTATTTTATAAGCATCGTTTTAATTGCATTTGTATGCAATCTTCTCTCCAAGAGCCTTTCAAGGTGCTAGCCCTCGTTCAGGTTTTATTACTTTAGTGATTTAAATCTCCTCTATCTGTGCTTCCCGTTAATAATGACTAGTGCTGCTTCAAATGCCGGCCCAACATAAAACTGAGCTCTCCAAAGAATTATACTTTAAAACAGTTACATTTAACTTTATTATTACATTTTTTTTTTCTTCCTCTGTTTGAACATTATGCCTTGAACCATTTTATCAAACTGTCAGTGCAGTTAAGTGCTGGAAGAGCAAATGTTTTACTTCCTGGCGCTTTGCAGTGGCGCAGCCTCTTGGCCTGCACACGACGGAGTTTGCACCGCACAAACTTGTCTTAGAGCTTTTCTCCGGGCAGCCCTAGCGATTTGTGTGTCCGCAGATTTTCAGGACACGGGGGAGCTGGCAGGGAGAGGTTTAACTCTGTGGGAGACAGCAAAGCCGAGCCCTCAGGCTGAGTTGCTTTTCTCTTATTTTAGGACTAGAACTGCCCTCCTATTTTGTCCACCAAGAGCCTGGGAAGCTCTACTCACGTGAGTAGTTTTATTGACTGGAATGGGATTGCTCAAGTTTGGAGGAACTGGGCCTCGATGGGAGCAGTGGAACATTCCATGGAAAATCTGATGCACTCCAAGGAATGCCAATTCCCATCGCTATAATTTCCCTCTGTATAAAATTCTCTCAAGTGCTCTGTTTCTCTTTATGCATCTGCTTCTTTGGAAAATGACCTGCATTTCGAAGATCAGGTAGGATTTGAAGAGAGCTGTAGAGGCATTAAGTAGTATAACGGAGCACCCCCTGTCCAATTAATACAATAATGTATAAAATATGTTCTGAGATCCTTTTTCCAGGACAGTATTTATTATCCCATTCCACATTCTTCCAGGGAAGAAAAAAAGAAACAGGAATGTATTGGATCATATTGAAATGATGAAACGAATAAAATGTTTATTTTAAAATGCTGGCAGCCAAGCTCAAAATATTTTCCTCTTTGCAAAATGCAACTTAGGGTGAATATATACTAACGTTACTCTCATTTAGGATTTCTGTTATGTGGATGCAAACATTGGGCCTTAAAAATGCAGAAGGTTCCTCCTGAAATATTTTGAACCTTTTCACTTGATTGAGTGTCTTGTCAAACAAAACTGGCAGCAGATCTCTTGGAACTGCCTGAATCTATGCAGATACGATTTCTATCATGCCCTTATTATGTGTAGTCCATAATAAGGATGAGCATGTATAAATCATTTCTGGCTGGCACTTAGGATGCAATACTCAAAGGAGAAAGACATTTCTGTCTTCAAATGTCTAGCAATTTCTGATATTATACAGTAAGTCTCCCCAGAACCATACAATCCTCAATTCCACGCAGCCCTCTTATGAAAGAATGAGACTTTCATATCTTCCTCGCAAGAGCCACCAGTGAGATAAGAATTGTGCAGCTCTGATGTGTGCTGTGCTTCAGCCAGGGTGGCTATATTGAACTTTCATTTGCAAAGCCTTCACTAACAAAATTGCACAGAGATGAAGGTTTTTGCCTCTATCATTCCTGTATACAATTATCTATGAGTAAGCATTACTTTATATATAGTAGATTATATAGTTATATATTATAGGAATACATTTCCCATGGAATGTTCTTCTATGTGCACACATATAATGTGCACTAAAATAAACACATATATTGTATGAATGTGTTTCTGTTTTCTCAGCTGCGACAATCTAGCTAAGCCTTAGTATTGTAAAATGCAATAGCATATGAAATGACAGATGATCTGAAAAGTTCTACCAAATCATACCTTCCCCAGATACGGAAATGCAGAGAGCTGGTCAAAACTAAAGGAGCCATTTTAAGAAAACAGTATAAAACGATGTATTGCGTCTGCTTTCCAGTATGGGATTTATTGTTATTTTATACTCCAACTATTTCAAAAATATTTTTCTGCAACATATTCCAGAAAAAACAACGGTCCTTTTCCAGAATTCTTTTTCAAGTTTCTCTTTCCTTTTTAATAGGATTTTCTGGGATGAAACTATGGGATTGGGAAAACAAATTTTAAAATACTTTGAAATATCATTCTGATCAAATCTTTAATAACATTATCAGCAGAAATAGACACAGGGAATGCCAAGGAAAATGGATTATGTTAATTAGGTTAACAATTTTTAATGGCAAATTTTGTTTTAGTCAAAAAACATGTTTTTTTGTTAAGAATATTTTATGCAAAATATTTCAACCAGTATAAAAATAAGAAAGACTAGCTATTTTTTATGAAATAGTTCTTCACTGCAAGTAGATGAATGATTCCTGTAGTATTACAGTTATACATGATAAAATGTTTATTTGTGAGGCTTTACGCATTTTATACCTGATTCATTTATACCCATACACGTACGTTACAGTAGAAAGATATCTATAGTGATATTTTACTTGACAGATTCTGATTGTTTCCTAATGTGCAAGCAACTAGAATTTCTCAATGAAGAGTGCAGTTGTTGGGAATCTGAAAAGCAGAGGGCATTTCAGAGCAGGAGTTCAGCGTGTGGGAGCTGTCAGACTTGATGTCCCTAAATTTTAGGTGAACTGGAGCACCTTGTTCCTATGGAGGTTGTTCTAAAGGGGACTAACGCCTTTTGGGAGCCGAGCTCTAGGGATTAAGGAGCAGAGAGCAGGAGAATATTTTATGCAAAAGAACTGTCTGTCGAGAATGGAATAGAAAATTACAGTTCTTTAATGACAAGCTTTTTGTAAAATACGGGGAGCCACGGGGAAGTATATTATTCTGTTTTCTTTCTTTCTATACAGGGGAAAATAAGAGGTGTCACGGTGAGTTATCATGTGCAGTGACCACTAATGCTCCTGTTTAGTGTACAATTGCCTGCCACATTACACACAATCACGTGTTGTTATTATATTAACCGAGTTTTATACTGTTCACCTGACTTCACCTAGTAGTGCTTGCATAATTGTAGTCAAAGGAAGAAGCTCATTTGGCTAAGGGAGGTTGCTTATAATTCTGTTTTCTGCCCATTTAAAATGATGGGACTACTGTGAAAAGAATTCTTTATAAAAACTAACACTTTCTCAAAAATTGTTGTTTTTCATAATCAGAGCCTACTCTGTCAGAGGGCAGATCCAACTGCGATTAATGCTTTAATCCAAGCCCAGTGGATGCTGGATTAGGCCCTGACCTCCTTTGGCTTCTTCGCAAGTTCAGCACAGACTCGGCAGATAGAATACTTCTTGGGCAAACCAAAAAAAGCTGCCAGATTCCCAGAGCAAAGGCTGTCTTCATCGGTGCATTGCATAGCTCTGAGTGCACTTTTGATAGTGCAGTGATAAATAAATACAAGCAAATTAATTTGCTGTAATTGACAGAACAATTAGCAGAGCTGCAGTTGCAGTCTTTATTCCTGGTGGCATCGAAAAGAACACAAACTCACTTTTAGATCTCAGGTTTAATTTGTAACTGAAAAGGCAATCCTTTGTGTGCAAACTAAGACAATTTTCTGGGAAGTCGCTAAGATACAGTAAACGTGGAACCCAGTAATACCATTTCTAGAGCTCCTTTTCAGAACAAAACTATGCTTTCGCTGTGATAAGAAATGCTGATAAGGGCTGTTGGTCTGGGATTTGAGCTAGGGCTTCATGGGACGATGGGAAAAGCAAAAACAAGTCTGGTGATGCAATAGCTGCCAGGAATCGATATTCAGCTCCTAGTGTGCACGCTGTGTGTGTGTGTGCAGATGTCCGCTCCCTGACTCCGCCACCACTCCCCAGCCACAAAGCCCCACAGCAGCCCGGGAGAGCCAGAGCCTCTCCACCTGCCCCTCACAAACAGGCACTCATTGTGCGATGTACGAAGGAATCTCTTCTCACTGAGCATGTAGCTTCATCGTACTTCTAACCACTAGTAACGTGGCATATAAAGCATCCTGGGAAATGCTGGGGAGCAGAAATCCAGAGCAATTGATATTTTCACTCATGTTTCCCCCAGGATTAAATGTGGATGGCAATTTTCACACTGTGAAGAAATCTGTCTAGTTCTGTGGCAACAGTACTTTGATTACAGCCAAGCTAAGCCTGAGTTCAGTCTCATTTCTCTTGTTAGCAAGTCCTACAGCTGAGGAAACTCAGTTTCCAAGAGATTGTCCAGTTATAGCCTCTGCTCAGCAAGTATCACACACAGCTCTACCGGTGCTGCTGGAGCATCTCTGGGCTTCTCTTGAGGAGAAGTCAACCGGGAGAAGCAACAATGGCCAGTGCCACTGATCCATGGATTGTATTGCCTAGCAATAAGCCTGTATCTGCATTCATCCTGAGTCGCCCTTGCCCGGTCATCTGGCGTCTGTTGCGGAGCTCCAACTAACAACAGCAGTGCAGCGCCTCAGCCAAGTGCCCCTGCTCCCCGAGGTGTTGACTGGTTTGTGTTTCCAAGTGTTACTTTAAGAAACCCAGAGAAGTTGAAGTGTGAAAGTTTTATGTTACGTGAGAGAAGAGGTCAGCAGGCATCTCAGTTAGGAAAGAAACAGCAAGCATGTTTTATTTCTGAGGCTGATGGCGAGAGCTTCACAGCCCCTCACTCAGCAGAGGACTTTGTCCTGCAGACAATGGGGCTCTTCGAGAAGGTTAGGGGGGACACAAGCACAAATTTTCAGACTGCTACAAGAGCTTTATTTTCCATGGGTCAAGACTGACATTAGAAAAGGCTTTTCATCCAAGGCTATTGACAGTTTGCACACAAGGCTTAGCATAGACTTCAGCTGTCTTCAGTATGAGACAGTGTACCTCTTGTGTGACAAGCGATGATGAAACGTCCTGTTTGACTCTCCAGGCTGTAAACTGTACTGGTTAGGTGACATGGTTTACAAGGAACTCAGGCAGAGTAGATATTCAGTCACAAGGTGGGTAACTCACTGCTTCCACCTTGGCATTCTGTTAATGCTGCTGGAAATGGGTGCCGGCCTCACCAACTTTGTCCCAGCCTCCTTCATTTCAGGTGAGGAATGGCAGAAGAAAGCACGTTAGATTCAACCATCTTTAGTGGCAAACATCCAGCTAGGAAATGGCACCCCTGATAAATGCTCCCTGGAGCAGGGGAGGTCAGGCCAGTTAACTGCTCTACTACTGTGCTAAGACCTTGTAGTCATGAGACAAGAAAGGCAGTGGGCAAACGCGCACATCTGTCAAAGGACAGATCCATAGTCCTTAGTGTGAAGGCACTGGTTGACAGGGAGCGGAGGAGAGCTCTCATCCCTAGGCCGGAGGCCTGTACTCTCAGGCTCTTGGGTGTTTTCCTGCCATGTCTCCAGCAAGGTGACCAGGCAATGTGGTGGTTGGCCCTGACCTGGGGCACTCTCCTGAAACCATACAGGATCCTGGGCAATCCTGGATCGTTGGGGTGCCACCTCCCATCTTGGCAGGAGTGGCAGAGACTAGGGCCAGAGCACAAAAGGGCTAGCACTGCAGGCACGTTTGTTGTTGTCTTTTTTTTCCCCCTTTTTAAAAAATGTAACTCTAATTTCTGAGGAAAGCCTTTAAAAAATAGCAATTCGGTATTCAAAATACCTAGCTGAATTCTGTGGCTCTTCTGAAAGCTTACCAGGCTCTGCAGCCTGTGGAGACCTCGGCCTGCTCTCCATGAAATCTGCCCTCCCTCCTTGATTATCCCCTCCAATATTTGTCTGCAGAAGGATGGTGAAATACCCAGCTGCGTTCACACTGGGCCCAACCCAACACCCACCTACTCCATGAACAGCCACCTTGTTGTCCTCGGTGGGGCATGGCTCTGCTTGTGTGTGACGATTTGTATGTCATTTCACTGCCTTATCCTCGCAGAGGGCACATCAGAGGATGGCAGAGCAAGCAAAATGTTATAATGTTATGCAAAGTTTTTTTTTTGTTGTTGTTGTTGTTTTTTTTTTTTCCCCTATTCTTCTAATGAATGATGCCTACTGTGACATTTCTTGCCCTTCCTTCTTCTCAGCCTGCACCAGGCATTTGTCACAACCAGCTACCCAACCAGATGGCCCCACAGCTCTTATCAATCTGGTGGCTCCCATGTGCCTATAACCACTCAGGATGTGAAAAAACCACCCCAAACCAAGGAGCCCCGAGCGTGAAACCCATCCCTGCAACCAATCATCTCTCCCAGGGCCACAAACACCAGAGCGGGACCCAAAACATAACGAGGGGCAGCACGACCCCCTTCCACCACAGCCACAGGACGCAGGGCCGTGGGGACGAAAGGGGGGGGACACATTTGGGGCCTGACGTCGGCCATTTTAGCAGGGGCCCGGCGGGCAGCCCGGGGGCGGCCTTGGGGTGCGAGGTAGGCCGCGGGCGGCGGCTGCGCGGGGCGGGCCGGAGGCAGCGCCCATAGGTGGCGCTGGCAGCCCAGGAACCGGCGCCCGCAGCCGCCCGGCCCCCTCAGCGCCCCCTCGGCACCCCCAAATCGCGCCCGTGGAGCGGGCGTAGGTTTCCGCGGGTCGTGTCACACGTCCGAAGTTATAGGGGGTTTGATATAAAGCCACCAGGCAGTAATTACGAGAGCGAAATGCGTTCGGGGGAAAACATTTGGCAGACTTGCCAAGACTAACAGCTTACAAATAAAGACCCAGTCCTGCTCTGGCCTCGAGCTGCGCCCTGGAGAATTTGCACATGCATTTGAAATGAAACAATCCCCGTATCTCTGTGTTTACTAGGAAGAGAAAAAAAAAAAAAAAAAAAAAGCAAACCCTTCCTTCCATAGGTCCTTCTATAAATATGTTCCTGGCACTGGGCAGTTTGCAGGCAGACACAAACTCTGCCGGTCTTTAATGTGAAATAACGCAAGGTTTTTAAGCCGAAAGTTGGCTGCTAGAATTAATTGGTGTCTTATTTTTCCGGCTGGAGCTGCTGTTTGCAAGTGAGGGCCACATGAGCAGTCCCGCCGTCTGCATGGCAAATTAGGGCTGTGAAAGGCAGCTCCCACTGTATTACACCGGCAGAGAGAAGGCAGGAAAGAGAGGGACAGGCGAGAGCAGGAAGAGAGGGAAAGAAACAGAGAGCGGTGCCTAGGAGAAGGAGCTGAAACGAAGAGAAACCCAACGGGATGGGGGAAAAAGAAGAGAGGATAGGAGAAGAGTGGGGTAGAGGAGAGGGAGAGCGAACGGAGCGGATTAGAGGAGAGAAACGAGAGAGGAATGAGTCCGCAGAACGAGAGGCTGAGCTGAGAGCAGGGGAAAGGCCAGAGAAGCTTCTCGCCAGGCTGGAGGGGGCTGTGGTGTCCTTCGTGCTGCTCTGGCTGGGACTGGCCTCTTCCAGGGAAGTCCCTCTGGCTAGATGCTGTGGTTCAGCATGGCAGTTAAGGCCCCAGTAGTCCCAACGGAGAGAATGTGACCGCCTTCATCACAGGAAAACATTTATTACAATATTTGGAGCTTCTCAGGAGATGCTCCATTCAGAGTGGACTGTGATCAGGTGCACTATTTTGACAGCAAGACGTGCAGCTTGTTTTCTCCAATTCGTAGCCTACAAAGAGTAACCGAGTTCAATACAGAGGGTGGGTGCTGTACTGTGATGTTCAAACCATGGGCTGTTGACTCCCATGGTATTCACAGGAACTGTCAAAAGGATTGGCAGAGGAAATCAAGAAAAACAAGTCTAGAGCCAGTCAACTCACATGCAGCCCTGTCCTGCCATGTTTTTTTGGGGATGTGCAATAAGAACAAGGTTGAAAACCGCAGGTAGAGAATATCCCACAGTGAGGAGGAACTGGTGCTTGAGGAGGAGACCATTCTAATGTACTCAGGTACCCTGGCAGGTCTTTCATTCCCTCGCACATACCCTTTTTGCCTTGCATATAGAAGCATCCCATCTATCAGTTTTCTTTCCTCAGGGATTCCTTCTCCAAACTTGCCAGTATGGTTTCACAATTACTCAGAGCTCAAGATCTGTTTTAGGGATGCTCATCCAGGGAAGAGAAGTAGTATGAGGACATGGTTCAACCTGAAACCTGCCTGTGCCTTACTTTTGAGGTTCAGGCAAGATTTAGGTTGTGCTCAGGGGTGAATTCCCATGAGATGCTCCTCATTCCTAGTGCTGCATGTGCTGCTGCTGAGTTGTGGCCATTTAAAGTGCAACACACTTCTTACAAAATGAATGTAACTTTAAATAAAAAATGACCTGTTTGTTGCAATGTACCTCAATGGCCAGTTTCTGGTATATTAATACCTTGTTTCCCAATATATTAAACTGCCTTCCTTCCCAATAGGAAATGAAGGATTTCTACAAGGACGCCAAATCCTCCCTGCTACAGTTGCATTTCTTCCCACAGTCTTTGCTGTCAGGGGAGGAGGGGAGAGGGAAAAAAAAAAAAAAAAAGAAAGAAAAAGAGAGGGGAGCCTGATGGACTGAGCACAGAGCAGGAGCTGAGATTGTTTTTTCTGGCTGACACACTTCGTGTTGCTGGTGCGTTTGCTGCTTCCTTGAAAGGCCAGTGGGGGGAAAAAAAAGAGATTAAGGTCATCAAGATAATGCAAAGAATATTCAAACTAGAAGCAGAGGGGAAATATAGAAGGTCTGTTTTTCCAATAGTAAGTAATCAGAGTACAGGAGGATGTAATTTGCAGATTAGGAAAATGAACAAAGACTATAAAATTAACTTTATGACAGAAAGGAGAACAGTCCATTTGAAGGGGGGGATAAACCAACCTCCATAAATCTTTATGGCTGATACAATCAGTAGGTTGATTTAAGCTAAATAAGAAATATCAGCAAATGATCAAACATGGGGAGGCCTTCAAGCCCTGGTTGTGTTGTAATCTGGCTCGGATCTGGCACAAAATCCAAGGCTGGGATTTCGGGGCAGTGAAACCTCCTTGGGTTGCCTGTCCCCGCTGTGTGGGCGTGCTTGGGGTGGGAGCAGGAGGGGAAAGCAGACGTGTGCCGAACCTGTCGCTAGCAGCTGTCAGTCACCCGACCTCGCTTCCTCTGGTGACTTTTCTCCAAGCAAACACAGCCCGACCCTGTAAATGTGCTTCCTCCACAGTGAAATCAAATTGTGTCTCGCACTCGTGCCAGCCTGGGAGCAGCTCAGTGGGTGGATCGGAAACAAAAGCTTTTAATTAGCAAGGGGACTGCAAGTTAGTTACAGAGCAGGTTGCTATAACAGGGACCCCCCTGTCTCAGCATGATAGAAACTGTGCTCTGCTCCGCGCAGAAGAAACCCTAGACATCACCCAGAGAAATGTCTCATTTTCCTCACAAGAGGAGCTCTCCACTCCTCTGGAGTCAGTAGGCACTAGCTCCCACTCTGGCCCAAATGAATGGCACTGTCAAACTGGAGCTGAAAGAGATTTTTCTTACAGGACCTTCCATTTCGTCCTGATTTTTATTCTTTTCATTGTCATTCTAGTTTCTTCTTCACCTTATTTTCTTAAGGTGAAAAGAGGGGGAAGAAAGAATAACTTGCACTTGGTGAATTCTGTTGTTCACATTATTCACGCCTGTAAATAAGGTTTCCAGTAGCCTACGAGACTACAGCACGTTTTATAGGACTCAAATGCAAGCCCTCAGAGGAGCTGTAACTCCAGGGCCATGTTCTCCAAAGGGCAATTCTCTTATGTCTCTTTGCTTTTCCATTTCCTAGCAGAGGGGAAAATACAAAGCAAGTTAGCAAATATAACAAAAAAAGCAATTGAGGGTCTGATTCTGCTCTCATGAAGGCAGAGGCAAATAATTAGGAGGAGCTCCAAAGGTTTCAGTGAAGTTGCGTGGATGTTGAACTGTTGTAAACTGCTTAAAAAGAAGGAAAAGCAAGTTTGCCCAGGAAGCAGGTTTGCTCAAGAAGGGAATTCTCACTCGTGTGACGCAGATCCCACAAAAAGATGCCCAGTTGTATACACTTTTTTCTCTTCATTTTCAATACAATACTGGATTGGGAGGCTTCATGGTATTGCCATTGCCAGGGTCTATTCACTCTCTCCAGAAACAGCAAAACTCTTAAGACTTGGGAAAGGTCAAGTGACCTCAATAAAATACAAATAGACTCAAATCGTTGCTCAAACAATACTGGACAAAAGTATAAAAACCTTGAAGAACTGAATAGTTATTTTAGTAGGAATGGGAAAGTTCTGTTTCTAACATTTGTTCAATTTGCTTTACATTTTATCATCCTGGGAGTTGTTGTTGTTGTTGCTGTTGTTTTTGTCAGATTCTGAAAGCACAAGGGGCTGGAAGCTTTGTGTGAGCTTCCCTTGTCTTGAGCTTTTGGGTTTGGTTTTTGCAAAGTGCCTACCTTCAACTTTGTAAGCAGGATTAATTGAAATTCAGGAAAAATCTTTCTCTAACAAATTTTGAATTTCCTCATAAAAAAAGAATTTTTCAAATAAATATTTAACAAGCTCTGTGAAATCCTATCCAGTTATCAGCAAAAAAAAGAGAAAAGTATAAAAACACAGCGTGCTTTTGAAAATATGCAACCTGCTTTCTTTGTGCAAAACTTTTGGCAAACGTGGAGCTGTGTTTAGAATTAAGAAAGTGATTTTGTCCCATTCAAGTCTCAGCAAAAAATTCCAAGCCACTTTTATGGTAGAGTTTTTGAAGCTTTGCTAGTTGGGTTTCATTAAACAACCGTGCTTGTCGCTTGGGTGTACATCGTACTCCTTTCATGGGTCGGCTTGCCCCTTGTGATTAGAGGCGGAAGCGGTTTGATATATTGGTCAAAAACACTGTCCTTTGTGAGCCAAAATAAAACGGATTCTCTGATATGCAAGACGTTAAATACTTTTACACTGGCTTGGCTTGGGATCTGACATCTTTTGCTAATACTTATTTTTAGGTGGAATCAGTAGTCAGAGACCTTAAAGGCAAGGGCAAGATTTTAAACTAGATTTATGCTCTCAAACACTTTTAAAGTGTGTGTGTATACACACATATATCATTGCATTTATAGTACCATGCCGTAAGTATCTGCGATACTCCAGCTGCAAAGCATCTGAATGCCATGCGGTCTTCAGTGCTTTTCACCTTCATAGCTCCCCTGGGAGTTAAGAAAGTGCTGCTTTTCCTATTTTACAGATGGGGAACTGAGTGGTTCGTGGGCATGTAGGAAGACCGTGACAGTGTGGGGCATTAAGCATGACTCTTCTGCGACACAGGCTGCTGGAGTCTGAGTCTAGGGATCCCGAAGATTGGGCTTCCTCACTTTGAGGTGGAAAGGGTAATTTAAGAGGCAAAAGAAGTACCAGGAAAGCTCAAGGTTTATCTGTGAAGAGGCAGACCCCTCCAAAGAAATAGTAGTGTCAAGCCCCCCCACAGCCAGCTCTCCCTTACTGTGGATGATCCTGCCAAGGGGTGCAGGGAGGGGTGGGGATGTGCGGTCATGGGGCAGGAAAGGAAGAGCTCCCTGGTGTACCCGAGCTCAGGATCTTATGTTGTTTCATAACTTGGTGGTTCTCCCACTGACCTCCAGAAGTGCTGATGTTTATGTGGAAAAGCATATTTCAAGAAATGACGATTTTAAAGAAGACGACAAAAAAAAATTACATTCCAAAGCTCCAATTGCAGATGTGATTTATATAATATTGATATTGCCCATGCCATAAGTCTGAATGTCTCAGAGTGGGTACTCAAGCTGGGGATGTGAGGAGTCAGTGGGACATTTGCACAGAGACAGGCAGAAGGATTTTGCACCATCTGTAGTGCAGCGCCATGAGCTTGGCTGGCGTTCGGTGCCTGGTCACACTCATTACTGGTGTAACGAGTGGCTCGGGACACTGTGGGGACACAGGACAAACTGATGGCTCCAGTCCCAAGAGACCACAGGCTGAGTTTCTTCTTTCTGGCTTTAAGGTATATAAGCATTGTTAATTTTTCCAGTCTTTCCCAGACTATTATTTCCACTTCAAATGTAACACATCTGAATTGTTTGCATGGAAATGTACATAAACCCAGGCCTTCCACCCTGCTGAGATTTTTGCCTCATTTGACAGCACAACAATGCAAGTCTATTTTGAATGAACCTTAACGACCCCCTCTTTCCTGCTTGATTTAGCCTCTGCTCGTACTGTGTTTAGAGCTTTGGCTTGACTGACTTAGACACTGACTTGCATGATGACTTTTTCCTCTTGAAGAAGCCTCTAAAAGGACAAAGAGGTTGGGTTAGCACCAGTCCTCCCCTCTAATGTTGCCGGTGTCCTCCCTGGCGGCTTGATCCTGCGTACAGATGTTGCACAGATGATGACGCAGTGCCTGTTGGAGTTGAGTCAGCACAACCGATTGCCTCCAGTCCATCTTCATGGGCTGTAACGGGAGTGGCGTTGCAGCCCTCCACGGCTGGCGGAGGCAAAACAGTCCTCTGGTGGACCGAGATGGGCCCCTGCCCATCCTGGGCTCCATGCTGGCCCCGGGTGCTGCTGCGGGTGGGGGTCTAGGGGTGGGAACGCAGCTCCTGGGCTGCGGTCACTGCTTCCACCTTGCAGCCCTCCGTCAGCCCTGTTAGGCGTCCTGGCACACGAAACGGGGACAGTCTAACCCCTCTCTTTACCATATGCATGGTATTTCTGGACTTTAAGGGCAATGAGTCTGTGGAGAAGCAGCTGCTGCTGGTTCTGCTCTTCTTTGGTACTTTGGGAGGATGCAGGCAGCGAGCTGAGGCCGTACGGGGGGAGAGGAGGGTTGTTAGTGCCTGCCTAAAGCCCAGGCAGGCAGCGCTCACTGCAGCATGCAATACGGCAATTCATAAAATGTGACATTCATGTTGGCGGGACACTGCTGGGAGCCTATTTTACTCTGTGATAAAGACTGCATCTGTCAGGGTTCATCTCCTCGTCGCCGGGTCTGTCGGACGATCACGCAGGGCAAACTTGTTATGTGCAGGGGACAGGACTGGCTCTGCAGCGCGTGCACCCCGAGCCGTGGTAGCGCACTATCTCCTGGAGGAGTTCCTGCTGCACAGCCCCATTACACAGAGCCTCATCCTGCGGGGTGCTGGGCGGGATACGATTATCTAAACCTCTTTGGGAAGCAGTCAGCACCGCGCTTCCTCGTGGCTTGAAAGGAAAAAACCCATTGTGCATTTCAAAGCCAAGATTTTAGGAACAAAAATGAACCTTTTAATTGCATTTTTCACTTAGGAATGTGAAGGAATCACTGTGAACCTTGAAAGTTTGATATGTACCAGACCAGTAAATAGATTTGGCTTTGTTTTTTTAATGTTTTGCATACTTTGTTTTTCAAACTTTCACCAGCTCTGCTTTGTTTCAGTTAATGAAATTCTTCTATTGCAGCACTGGGACTTTTAAAGCATTTTTCGTAACCTCCCGTCTCGGTCTCCAAGGTATAAACATTATTTTATAATTAGCCTTCACAACTATGTTATACATTTGAAAAGGAAGAAAAAAAATGTTTTTCCCCCATTTTTATATGGGGGAATTACAGTTTCTATCTGGGGACCGAAAGAATGTGTGTGTGTATGCGCGCGCAGAGGAGAGAGAGAGAGATTCAATATGTCGAAATTTCATCTCCTGCCAGTTACACATGAAATCATCGTTTAGGAGAGAGAGTGGGAAATTACTGAATACATTGGAAAAAATCCTCACTCCATTCTTAATGAAACCACTTTAAAATAGGGTGGGAGAGGGAAGAGTTGGGGACGTTTGCGTTCTACCAAACAGACACGGGAAAGGAACGCTGACTTTTGCCCCCGTGTTATATAACTTGGCATCGGGCTATCGCTAGCTGATGCTGATGGGAACTCGTTTGTCTCTTGGCCTTGTTCCTGCCAATCCCCAATGGTGTTTTCTTATGGCAACTTCGTATCGGAGTAAAGCTGTCACCAAGGTAACCAGATGTGCATATGCACAATCATGTACACGCACGGCGCAATTAAGTCCGGGTGTAAATGACAAAACTCACCACAGCATCCGTGCTTGAGCAGCGCTGCTTTAGGAGCCCTCGCTGTTTGTCTTAGAGGGTTCAGCCTCCCATTTTTCCTAGGTGGGGAAACTGAGTGACAGAGGAGCAAGGGAGACCCACGGGCGCAGGGAGAGGCAGAGCGTCTATCCTAGCAGGGACCTTGGCCTCCCGTGCCACGGGGAGAGCACCCAGCTCTTCCCGTGGGCACCCTGTATTAATGCAGGTGCTGATCTTTAAGCTCAGGTCCTTTGAAGTGTTTCTGCCCTGTTCACTCTCATCCAGGCACTATTTGTTGTGTGTGCAATTAGTTGTAGACAGAAAGGCTGCTCCTCCACCCAGCCTGGGATGGAGGCCCACGGACTCGTGTAAAGATCCTTGCCTTGACTTTGGTAAAATTTGGATCCGGTCCCAGTGACAAGAGCCCCACACAAAGAGAAGCTGCTTTGAACCACTTTTGAAGTGGTACCTTTCCTTGCTGTAGTCAATTTTCAGGATGTTTTCAATAGAGAATAAATCTATAGGAGAGGGATGGCTTAATGGATTTTGAATTTTCAAATAAGGAATGTGCCATGGCCTTCCCAATAGAAATGTCCCCTTGAATCTTTCATTCAGCTATATGACAGATGTCTGAGCTACGGTGCATTTCCAAACATGATTTTTTATTTTTATTTTTCCCTATGGAGAAAGCCACTGAGCCAAAGCCTAATGTAAAGCGAAGCCTTTTCAGATGAGAGAGGGATCCAAGGAAGGGGAAGATGTGGGAACCAAGTGGTTAATTTCTGTCTTCGGCAACCTCATAGAGAAAATACATGTGAGCATGGAAAAATATTAGTCTATCTCTTTTGAAAGCCTCCAAAAAGATTTGTCTGAAGCGTGCATTTAAATGGGAAGGATACAGGTGTTTTCAGAGCTGTTCTAGCCCACAAGCAGGCCTGGGGCAAACCTGAGCATTCAGTATAATGTAACGAGAAACATTCCTCCATGCTTCAGTGGGAAAATGCAAATAGACTCATTTCCTCTTTTGAGGAGGGCTTCAGATAAGGTGCTCCTGGAGCAAAGTAACCTGCTCGGTGTGCTCCCTGCCTGCGACGGTGGGCAAGCAGACACGCTGGGCTGCCGCCGGCACGAGGATGCGGCCACACAAGGAGGGATGCTTCGGCCAAATTCTTCCAGGCTCAGCTATCCGGGAGGTGTGTCAGGTGCCACTTTTGTGTTGCTGCCTCTGCCCCTCTCTGTTTCTCTCTGCCTAAGTCCTCGCGTGCATTTGGGAAGCAGTGCAACTTGAAAATAAGTTGCCCGAGTGAGAGGCGCAGCAGGGACCTGCGCGCCCAGAGACTCCTGCCTGCTGCTGAATGAAGCACCTGTGCCTGTACGCCTCCTGCTCCCCCTCCTCCTGCCTCCCCAGCCCTTTCAAGAAAAGGCTCTGAAATATGTTTTGATTTCATTTTGCAAGCAGTCTGCTAAAAACATTTCTTCTCAGCCTTTTCTCTAAGTTTGTTTTTTTTTTTGCTAGTTCAGCCTTTAGAAGAAACAACAACTTTTTTTTTTTTTTTTTCCCCTGTAAGCATTAAGAATAATATTTTCTGAAGTTTAGGCAGAATCCAACAGCATATACTTCATTGCAAGTGCTAAAATGGGAAGGGAGCTCTTTTGAAAAAGCTAGCCCCAGTTGTGATTGCTAAGCTGTGCAGGTAACCAGCAAATAATTAAGGCTACCACGGAATTCGCTATCAGTTGGGTGACAAAATTCCCTTTCCCCAAAGAAAATCCCAGATGAAAAGAGGATTATTTTAATTACATTTTTTTTCAGAAGGTTTACAAAGTATTCCCCCTTTACCTCTCCCTGAATAATTTTAGTAACTGTTGGAAAATAACCATTACCATCAATTCATCAATTCCTGGCTTTTTTTTTTTTTTAATATATAATTATTCTTGCATAATCCATGGCCATAGTTGTCAAAGTAGTTAATATGTTTCCTAAAGCTCCAGCTCCAGGCACCATGTAACTACCTGCTTTCGTGGAAAAGAAGAAAATATGCTAGCAGGGGGAAGAGCTATGGTTAATCCTTGTGCTACCTTAAATAAAAGCAGAAAAGGCTTCTAAATATTTTTAATTATAATCAGATCTGGGGACCTGATTTGTGGTGCCTGAAGACTTGAGCTTAACAATGCTACGTTGATTGTGGTATGATTTTCGTCTAATAGAGCAGAAAAAGGACTAGACTTGAATTCTGCTTGCCTAACTACATGTTGATGCCTTTCATCAGAGAAAAATACTGACTTGCTATTTAGGGTTGTGCAGTTCAGTTTACAAAGCAAGCCTTCTATTTTTAAAAGTTAAAATATTTTTCATATTGCTTTAAAAATAAACTGACCAGCAACCAACTAACCAACCAGTAATATATCTAATTTATACAGACATTTCAAGGAACTAAACGAAAATGGTAAGCTGAGTATAAGTGTTCCCTTATATAAAATAAATCTTTTCAGTGAAAGTTTCCAGCTGCTTCTGAAATATAGGAAAATCAAAATTATCACTGGCATTCACAAGCCAATTATTGAACTCAACGGCATGATTCTGAATTTCCACTGATTTAATTAAGAGCAACATTTGGCCCTAGCTAGAAGCAATAATAAGTGCTTCTTCATTAGGTATTTTCAGGGTAATTTCTTAAGGGAAAAGATAGATGCTTCTAAACCTGTCATTTGGTGAACTGTTCCATGTAATATATTAGAGCCATTGATTAGTGTAATATGGCAAAAAGCAAAGCCTGATCGATCATCCATTGCAGTCAATGGGTGTCTTTGATTAAGTCCAAAAAGAGCAATATAAAATCACTGTAATTCCAGGCAATATAGAGACGCGCTCTTGGCTCGCATCCCTAATTCCACTTCAGGGTCTGTTGGTACCTAATCTGGACTTCCCGGGGAGCAGCAATTCCATCTCACGGCAGCTTTCGGGGCTGCAACATTTCCCTTTTGTTCTACAGAGGAATGAAAACCGGACTCGTTAAAGTAACACACACACGAGCTGTGTCCAGGCATTCGTTGGCAGCTGCTAAAGGTCAGGGGATTTTGTTTCGTGGGAATATGGAGGAGAAGGGCCCTCCTGAGTCAGCAAGTCAAATCTCCACCTCTTGTGGCCAACTGAGTCTTGAAGTCTTGATCTTCACTGCTCTGAAGGTGTCTTGGAGCTCAGAAATCCCCAGAAGTCTATCCACAGGAGGCATTTGGGCTTCTGTGCCGGCGTTAACATCCGCACACCACATTTTGCACCGACAATGTCATGACCCCGCTCTTCCTTGAACCCTCCGGAGTGCTGTGGGCTTGAGCGAGGCTGTGTGTGGTCACAGCAGGCGTTAGCACATCCTCGTACGGGACGGGATGTGACCGCTGAGAGCTGTTGCCTGTCCGCCTGGAGTGCTGAGGAGGGCCGTTGTTGTTACATAATTAGTTTGCTCAAGAAAACTTCAGAAATATTTAACCTGGCCTTCTGCAACCACATGTCCCGGGTTCAGGCTGATTGGTTTTACGTGAATGCTCGGATGAACACCGTTAGCCCTTCGCCCAGCTGTCTGGTCGTGCATTTTTCTGATGTGCCGATGGAGGTGGGTTTTTTTGAAGTGAACACAGACCCTTGGCAATAAGCACTTACAGGTATTTACAGAAGGGTTAAGTGAATTAGGTGCCTGTTTTCCCCTGCTGTTCATTTAGGATTAAGCACTTACTTGCCAAGTTGTTTTTGCACATCCTGCTGCATCCTTGACTACCTAAAGACCTTTATAAACTGGCTCCGTAAGCTTTTGATCTGGCCTCTCTGTTTTTCTCTAAAGTACAAAATGTTCCTTTCTGCTAAAGCATCGGTATGTGCTCACTATCTGTCTGGATATTGTGTGATGAGGAGGGGAGGGAAATAGCCAGTGACAATGATTTCTCTTGCTGATTGTTTTTTTGTTTTTTTTTTTCCCCACATAATTTAAATCAAAATATCTAAACCTCAGACCTGAAACCAACTTCACAGTCTTACTTTGTATGTAAAAATATTCCATTTAAATCAGCAGTAAAGCTAACATGAAAGTGCCAATAAATAATATATGCAAAGAGTTTTTTTTATCAATATATAAAGAAATGTGGAGTTGTGAAGCTGCTGAAAACAAGCATTAGGAAATGTAATGAAGCAAGAATTAGAACAGCATAGTTCCTCTGGCCATTATAAATGAGAACGCCAGGTACCTGGAGAACAGGAAAACTGATGAGTACAGTCTGTTCAGGAGAGAAGGAGGAAAATTTCCCCCAGGAACACATTTCAAATTACTTATTTATGAACTGATGAACTGGGAGACCACCTATAGAGAGACAGGAGCAAGCAGTCTGCTGCAGACAGCTACAGAACTCCAGCTAATTGTGCTGCTGTTTTCTGTTATAACTCCTGCTCTCCAGCTGGGCTTTGGAGGCAGGAAATTTAGGCACTGACTAGAAGTTGCACTTTCCCTCCTTCTTGTCGGCATAAATATATACATGTATATTTTAATCTGCCGGAATAATTCAGCGAAGGCTTGAGAAAACAGCTGCTGCCTTTGTTGTGACAGCGTTAGGGCATTTGTGGGCGTAGGGCATCCAAGGGGAGAGTTCCTAAGCACGGGTCCATCCGTTGGCAAAGGTCACTCCAAAATTCAGATACATGGCCTGAAATGGAAAATGCAGAACATACCTTTTAGGTTCTTCTCTGCATTGCACTTTCAGGATATTAACTACAAATAAATGGGCACGTCAAGGTGCACGTATGTATTAACAATTAAGTACAATGTGCGTTAGATGTCTGAAGGTATAGGTGTGTAGGAAGTATATCCAGATATACTTCATATACATTTCCTAAATATATGTCCCTGATGGCACATTTTTTAAACTCTCTGTGCTCAGATATACATAAGCATCAAGATGTTATTTCATTTATGCTGGTATAAATATGGAATGGCTCCAGTTTGCTCCAGAATACGGGAGATCAGAATGTAGCCCAGGTTAAAAGAATTGTTTAAGCATATCAGAAAAGAGAAAGTAATTTTAGATACTCAATAATGTGGTATAAAAAGATAGGGAAGAGAGATTTTATTTATTATATATATTCAGTGGTTGAGAATTAACTAAGTAGACCTCATAGAAGTTGAAGCATGGAAGTGCTTACACACAGAATTCAGTCCAGCAGCTTAGACAACAGAATTTGTACAGATCATTTGTGCAGTTCAACAGTCTCAGCCTGTGTTGTGTTTTAGCATGTGAGCTCTACACAGTGGTGTCCAGTGACTTGGTTTGTGGCCCAGTAAAAGTCCCCCAGCCAATGGCTCATAGGACATAGCATGTGTGGCAGGTCAAATACAGGAACAAAAAGACCAGGGGGCTGGGGAGCAATGAGCACAAGGACATATTTGCCTTCCATGAGGAAAGCAAACTTCATGCCCTGGATGAACATCAGACCAAACATCTTGCTACTTTATCACTGAGGGTGCTGTGCTCCCAGGAGGTCCAGGTGGCTGAAGGTTGGTGGCTGTGCGAGGGGATCTTAGGCTGTTCCTGGCATTCATGTGGTGGCCAGCACAGGTCACAGAGCAGTGGTACAATGTCCTGCCTGCATGAACTGCCTCCCAAGAAGTTGTTTGCTGGATTCAGCCCTGGCTGCAGCTTTCAAATGCAGCTCATTCAGGGTGCACCACATTTAGACATCGGCAAAATGATGAAGGCAAAGAGTGTAGTGGTGGGAGAGATGTCTGAAAGAAGAGGATGCAATCATTTGCCATGTACTGTGTAATAAGGCGTGCTTGCTGAATACTGAAACCTGGCACCCTAAAGAGGGTTAGAAGAAATGTCAAAGATTCAAACCTGCCAAGTACCGAGTGTGGTTTCAGTGTGAGCACAGAAACTATATTCCTTTCTTCCTTCCTGTAGCTACATTGCTAGTCAGTATAGAGAAAATGCGCAGGGTGTTGGTCTTGCATGTGTTCCTTGAATAGAGAATTCAATTTCCCATTCTGTCATTTATTATAAAATGCTATGGGACTGCATTTATTTTTATTATAAAATGAATGGGACTGGAGTGACAAAGTGGATCTATCCCTTTTCTTCATTATGTTGGACACCAAGAACATTTAACAGTTTGCTGCAATAGGACCTACAAAAACTATTAACCCCAATAAAACCCCTGTAAGAATATGCAGAGATAAAAGGGAACTTCAACAAAGTAGGAATTTTTATAGCAATGAGACAGAGGGAGAGAAGGGCATCAAGATTTATTGCAAATGTCTCCAGTAGCAAGAGGTTCAAGCATTAGCTAATCTTTATTTGCTTCTTTTATCATAAAAGTAGCTGCGTTTCAAATAATCAAGGAATCGGTGATGATACTAACACCGCTTCAATGAGGCAACTTAAACACTTTCATTTTTACTTCTATTCTTAAAAAAAAAAAAAAAAAAAAAGAATCCTTCTGCTGAAATGAATATGTAACAGAGTCACACCTCAGTGAAACTTTTTTCTTTAAGTATTCAGAACATTTTGTGAGGCTGATCAATTGGGATTTTTTTTTTTAAATACCTGACTTGGTTACACTGGCAGGTATTCACAAGTGACAATTATTTCAACATTAATTTGATAGCTCCCGACAGCCTCAGAGATGGGATAGAATCACCTGGAAGCTGGCATTTTGCATTGTACCACTCTGTCTATATAGGAACTGTCATTTTCCATTCAATATGGTAAATGCTATCTGCATACAGGCTTCTAAAAAGTTATAATTTCTTCTAAGTGATTGAAACTCGTAGATCTCTCTCTCTTTCTCTCTGCCTTTTCAAGCTACACCTGAGAGGTAGCAATGATGACAGGCTGGTTTAACGCAGCTCTTGCCGAGATTAAGTAGTTGTCAGCCAGATATCATTGGAGACTAAGGGATTGCTTTTGGAAGTCATTCTGAATTGCTAACTAACGGGGAGCTTGTTCCTAGACGGGTGTCGATTCTTTTGTTTCCAGGGATTGACACATCTGCAATAACAATGGAGCATGCTCTCGTTGCATGGGATGTGATTTATGCTGGTCACCTTTCTATCTGGAAAAGAGGATCTAATGAATGCCCCTTTCACAACTGATTTGCAAAAGCAGAAAATGCCCAGAGCTGCTATTTTTGGACCACCGACTTAAGAAATGTTATTATTTATAGCTCCGTAAAAATGTTTGCAGTGATAGAATTAGTCTGTTCGAGCGGAGTTATATATCGGATGAATCTACGCGAAGGTTCAACAATAAGCTCTCCACTGTCAGCTTTGCCAGTTTGTAAGGAGGCTGTTTGGAAGGAATGTGTGCATAACTGCCTGGTGTATTCCGCTCACCTCCCGTTTCATACACAGCCAGTGACAGACAGCCCCCGACGAACAGGGAGTAGCTGAGGCTGACAGGTCAGCTGTAACACAACAAGTTGTCACTGTCATGGGAACATGGCAAGTGAAAAGTAGATGAAGTTGCCTAGAGGATGTTTTCATCAATTTAGTGTTATATACAAGCTAATAAATCTGCAGACACTCTTGTTTCACCATACACAATGTGTGTGAGAGAGAAAATGACTGAGGTTTGGCTGGGCTGGCATTTACTGGACCAGCTGCAGTAGCCACTTGAGCTAATAGTGTGAATGATTTAACTCACTTCACTCTCTGCCTTTCCTAACAAAGCATTTCCCATGAGACTTTAGACTGAGAAGTTTATTTTTAAGTATGGGAGAGAGATCAACTCTCTAGAGAGCTTAGGAAGTTGCAGGGGGGCTGTTTCATCAGAAGACGAGTTTGGGAAGAGGCACGGGGATGCCTCCACCACTGGAACCAGAAGAAGAGACGACTCATGGGGCAGGGATTTCCACTCATTTGTCGGAAATCCTGGAAAATGCCCTGGACCCATAGAACTGCCCATGCTGGCTGGCTGGACATTCTTAAATTGATCCAAATTTCCAGACTCTTGTCACGAGACATTAGTAGGAATGAGTAGTTTTCATCCCCCCAGCCTCAGATATTAAAGGATAAACCACGGTGTAGCAGAAACTAACACACTGGGGGATAAGGATATTATAATAATAACCTAAGGAGCACTGCTGGATATTCTGTCATCCTTCTGGATTATTTGCAATGTGTGTGCTAGTTTATTAAAGTATATTCTTTATAGAACAGTGGAGATTGTTTAAATTATATGGTGAAGTGTTTTACCTTTATGAACAGCTCATGGGTAATTTGTATCAAATATTGAAACTTCAAAATTGTGCTGTGTTGTGTTCGTTTAATAAATTGTACAGTATCATTTCTCTTTCCTGCATGGCTGACTACTTATTCAGTTGACACAGTGCAAAAATTGAGTGATGCAATCAAACAGACAATTTGCAATCGGCTTTCAATGACTTTTGAGTATTTATGCTGGTGGATGAATGTAGGAAAACACATTGCTCTCTGTTAGATTTCTGTACTGCTGGCTCCAGCCACCACCAACTGATTCATAACATGTATACTGAGCATTATCACCTTTCATCTATTAGCATTTTTTGTCTACTGGAATCCTGTGATTATTTCAGTGGTAATAAAACATGCTCTCAGCTAAGGAAGGGTCTTGACTGACCCTTGCACTGGCATCAAGCAAATGGTTCCACTGATTTCGAATAGACATTGTTGATACATTCACTGTGGCATTATAGCTTTGTTCAAAAGAAACCTAAAATACCCCATAATTTAAAACTTTTTTTTTTTTCTTTCTTTCTGTAATTCTCACCTAGGTCTCTTCTTGGTGCAGAACTTAAGCAAGTCATTAGCTCTCAGTTGAAAGTTATGTGCATTGAATAACTTTGTGAATAAGGCTGAGATTGCAGTTAAATATGCAAATTCAACCTCAATATTCTCAAAATGCTCTAGTAAATCAGTGTTAATGATAGTAATTTCCCATAGAACATACCTAATTCTTCCTCCTCAAAGCATTTTACGAAGAAACTCCATTTTACAGTAAATATACAAAAGTGCATATAAAGAATACAGATGAGAACAGGAAAAGCAGAGGGAAAAGGAAATTGGTGGTCTGAATAAAAAGGGTAAAGAGGTTTAGAAATAATTTTCTTAGAGGAAAAATTGAAAATTTGAGATTTTAATTATTGTGACTTTTTCTAGTTAAAAAATGAAGATCACAAAACAGTTTGGAAAATTGTCTTCTACATTAACAAAAATGTGAGAGCATAGGTAGGCAGACTGATAAGTGCGGTTTCAAGTGGGCATTGGCAGTGAGAGCCAGCCACTCCCATTGCCTGTAAATCAGCATTTGCCTTCAGAAATGTCACAATTTCAAATAAGAAAGAAAAAAACACAGCATATGTTAAAATCTCTGAAAATAAAAAAGTCTACTCTGCTTAGACACTATTCAGTAGTGTAGCCTGACAAAGACCGGCCATGCTAACATATGACTGCTCTATACAATATTGCACACTGTAAGCTAATCTGCATATGTCAGTTGACACAAGACAATAAGCATAATTATTAGAACAAACGTGCAAATTATGGATAGCTAAATACTCATAAATAAGCCTATATTGTCTTATACCAGTGAATTTAGTGACACCAGAAACGGTTCACTCCAACTATTTCTATTGCCAAATGTTCCTTTAGATCTCAATTCCAAGGCAAAAAATAGCATTACGGAGTAACTTAATCTATCTTGTGATTATGTTCCTCTAACAATACCTTCAACACACCAGACTAAATTGTCTTTGCCAGTGAAGATTTTGTCCCTCAAAATCTACCAAATCAAGGGCATGCAAAAACTAGCAGTTTTCCACTATAACATGAGAATGCATTTAAAACCAGCTGAGCTTATTTATTTTAGGACTCCCTATCAGACAGTGCATGTCAGAAAAGACTTAAAGCTATGCTAACTTTTGTTTGGGTCACTTTTTTCCCCATTGGCCTATGGGCTGAACAGAGGTGGTTATAGCACTGACATGAACCCATTTATTCTGCTTCTCCCCACTCCCACATGAAGTAAAAAGCAACACATGAGCCTCATATTTGAATTTTCTCTTCTTATATTTTTCACTGATACTTCCAGAAAAATCATGTTATGGCAAATGAAGTTTCCTAGGGAAATTTTTATTTTTTATTTTTTGGCAAGGAGAAGGTCTAAAATAGGTCAGTGACAGCTAAAAAAATTGCATTCACTTCATATTCATTCACTGAGGGAGTCTGATATTTGCTCCTGAGCATTGCTTCAGTTTCACTTCCTTACTCTTACCCCAAGTTTCCTCCATTAGGATGGTTTATGACAAGAAATGGCTCAAAACACAATCAGTGCGGGACTTCTATAGTTAAAAACCAGTTTGCAACAACAACAAAAAATAGCTGTTGTTTTGTACCTCCCTGATAAATGGATGTCTATTGTTCTTCTACCCTGGAAATTAATAATAACTGGACCAGTTGCCTTAGAGACAGCCAGGCAGCCATTAGCAATCAGTAAAAATTAATGTACCGCAGGGAATTTAGCAAGGAAATGTGTTTAAGTGTGTAGGGGCACCTTAACCACCCATCCAATACGGGTGAGCGCCAGCAGTCTCCACGCCGTTACCGCTGCCTTGCCGTACAAATGCCCTTCGATGCAGACAAGATGCTCTTACAAGCGGGGGGATTTCCACCAGCTGCTCATGCCTGGGTGAGGAGTGCTGCCTTTTCGGTGCTTCCCTCGCCTTGCAAGTATGCCTGCTTCTTTGGGCAGCGTCGTAATACTGAGTTTTCACAGGCAGAGGTGAATTTGGAAATGCGGAGGGGCGACAGCTCTTTATTTCCCTGCAGCACGCTGGCTCTCCCTGCCTGCATGACTGCAGCTCCTGCCCCATGAAAGGTTCTCTCAGACGGGTTAGCTGTGCTTTAAAAAGTCCCTGAGTGCTTTTAAAGCTGTCAGCACCATTATCATTCATGATGCAACTGGTTTCCAACCCTGCTTCTGTTTTTCCAGTGGGCAGCTAAAGTCCCCCTAGATAATTACCTTGGTTGTGCAGTAGCCGGGCTGCTTAGACCAGGCCAATTACGGGAGGTTTCTGCGACGCCCCAGCCCCTCCCAGCTCTGCTTCCCAGCAAAGGATTGCATTTGCACCGCGAGGAGTCCCCTTCCTGCAAGGGCAGCAGCGAAGCCTCCTGCGGGGTTTGCATTTCACTCTTGTGTCCTCCTGTTATCATATCCCTGATACGAGCACGCTTGGTACAGGTGCTCGCTGTCCAGGGGTTAGGGCTGAGCCTGGACCCTTGGCTGCCTGCTGGTGGCTGCTCTGCCCTCTGGAAGGTAGGACAAGCTGTCATTAAATGGTGACAGAGTGTAATTAAAAGATCTGGTTTGCAGGGGCACAGACAGACCCAGCGAGGGATAACCACTGCGTGTGTTCCCACTCACTGCCTCCCTCCTCAGATCCTCGTGGCTTTGGGGAGAGGGTTGGCCTCCGCTGCCTCTTTACTTACAGGGGAGTTTCAGCTCGGTGTTGACCACATGTGGTTTAGGGATATAACAAACCTGCAGGCAAGTGTCCTCCCTGGGGAACTCAGTGCTGCACGGGAATGAGCACTTCTGTACAGATGCTTGGGTCAGAGCTAGACTGATCCAATGGTAACACACGCAAAAGTGCTGGTAAAATTAGTGGGAATAGTGAATCAGTAAATGATAATGGAATTTGGCACTTTATTGTCCAGAAGGATGATTGCTTTAAGCAATGGCTGGGGTAGGTGAGTAAGTAAGGGAAGCAGAGCTCTGAGAAATAGGGAAGCAAAAAAAATAAAGTTTTCAAATGCAAAACACTGACGAGTTGCTGGCGGTCGTTGCTTCCTGTGAAATCTGGCAAATGGGCAGGAGGACTGCATCAAATTATCTTCTAATTCTGGGGAGGAGTTAAAATATTAACAGTAGAGCGTAACCCACGGTTCTCCTTCAGCACAGCTAGAGAGCAGCATCTAGAAACCCCTGTCCTTGAAAGCTGGGGTATTGGGAAAGGATATCTCCCAAAGTTGATGGTTTTCTATCAGATGGCATCAATGGACCAGTCACTCGGGGACACCAAGAAGAGTTAGACTCACAGAAGGGAACTCTGCCACACCCAACTGGCAAATGTGCTGGTCTGAATGGAGATATTCTCCCAAGAACCACATTTTTTTTTTTTTTTTAGTTTCTTGGAAAACTTCTTGTGTCGTTGGTGTCAGACGAGCCAGATGGGAGTTCTGAATTGATGATCACATTTTGAGGCTGGAATGCAACATCTGGAGTTGATCAGCATTCCTCACAAACTGATCAATCATTAGGTGGAACTGATTACTACCATCTCCTCCTTTTACTCTTGAATCACTTAGAACTGCCTTTTTTTTTTTTTTTTAATGAGAAAAAAGACAAAGCATGAAATGCAGCTGCTTTATAGGGACTGAGGTTATGTGAGTCACAGTGACTAACTCATTACACATATCTCTTGTTGCAGTATCAAATGGAGCAGGGATGAGATAGATCTGCTCTAGTAAATATAAAATATCATGGGTCATATTACTCAGCAACAGTGATATTGCAACAGCAGCAGTTTTGAAGCAAGACCTTTTCTCTTCAATATGTCTCTATACATAGAAATATTAGGACTAGGGCTACCAGTCTCCGTCTGAGATCAGGTTAATTTAGGAGTATGCTAGGTTTGGTACAAACACAGCATTGCTGCGCCATGCTGTGCCAGCCCCACCACAAGTTAAAACAGAATTGCAAAACACCCAAATCATTTTCCAGCTTCTGAAAAGTCTATCATCTTCCTTGCATTTGTCTTCCAGAAAAGAAAAAATGACAAGGCAATGTGCAAACCAGGCCACATGTGTACTCCACTGTCCTCACATGTGTTTCGTATATCAGCACTATTGTCAGACACTCTGCAACCACTTCCCAAGTGGTGATAAAACTGGCTCCAGCGCTGCTTTCCAGGAGAACCACTGCCTTGCCCCTCTCCATGCATCCCAGAGGTGTGCTGGAGGACCAGACCTTTTGTACTGCCAATATGCCATGTAGCACAACAAGTATGCACTTCAGGTCTGTGGTCTCTGTTTTCCAGTGCCAGTGTGTGACTCTAGAAAGCGAAAGGCTGAGAGAACTTGCACAAGCCAAGTCTAACAGTTGGGTTCTCTGCGCACGTCTTCCCTGAATTTGGACCTCCGTTGTCCCGGTGGATGCTCCTGCACCCAGCAGGGTTTGTGGAGATGCAGATAAATGCTTAAGAGAAAATAGACTATAATCGAAATTGTACAAAATATGTGTCCAACCAGAAAATGATGCCATTTTAGAACTATCTTGATTTGACTTATTTACTTTCACTTCTCTGTTTTGTGATCAACAAGAAACCCAGGCCAGGTTCACTGCAAAGTTCCTGGGTACTGTCAACAAGGATCTTCTTTACTTACTGTGGCATAAATCAGGAATTCCCCCCTGAAATTAAGGGAAGGTTTGATTAGCATCTTTTGTTAAGCCAGATGATTTTATTTTTTTCATAGAAAGTGCAAGCATTTTGTGGATTTTCCTGGATTTAAAACAAAGACCAAAGAAATGTGGTGGTTTCCAATGAGTTTCACTTTGAGGTTCTGGGTCTGTTCATCATTTCATGCCCAAAATGAAACATGAGAAGTGAAAAATCATAACTCGTGTCGTGAAACTGAACAAAATGTTCCCATGAACTTTATGTGAAAGAAACCACAGAGTAACCTGCAAGCTTTAGAGGGATGTGACCATGCAAGTTGCCTCCCACTGCTGAGTCAGGTTTCCCACGCGGTACTGCAGCACCGAGCGCGGGCTGCTCCACTGAACCTCCCTGACCAAGTCTCTTCCATCTTTTCTTTGTGCTCCTGCCATTGACTGTTTGCATTCTGGGAACCCTGCAAGCTCTAAAGCCAGACCTGAGTTCCTTTGTGCTAGTGGCTGGATGTAGAGAAGAGTGCTCCACAAAGATCAAAGAATTTATAATTTAAATATTTTTTTTCCCATGAGTAAACAGTTATCTGAATAATTTTCCTGATAAAGACTCAGGCATTTCTTGTGAAAATAGTTGTATGCTCTTGAATAGTATCCTGGTGAGAAGAGAAGGTTATTTATCTGGTTCTAAAGAAATAAAGAATAGAAAAATTAGCAGATGTTCAATGAGTCACCTAGGGTCACTCGGGCATTTTAGCAAAACCAAAAGTCAAACTCTATTCCTAGCCCCTGCCTGCTGCCTTGTCACAGGAACATCTCTCCATCCACATTAATTCTGAATCTGATGCTGTACATTTTTAGTTCTAACATTTTTAGCAGTTCAACTTTTCAAACCATGTACTATTCTAGAACAATAACCCTGCAGCAGTGAAGGCAGCTGTAAGCAAGGAAATGCAGTGATGTTCCTGTGAATTCCTGCAGCCCATCCTATAAAGATCTTCATGTGCTAGCTATCCAAGAGAGAGATGAATTAAAACATTTAAGTCAAAGCAAGGATTTTCCCAGGGAAAGGAAAAGGGTTATGCATAGTTTTCTCCCTTATAAAGTGACTTTGTTTGTTTATCATTCTAAAATGATTGCAAATGTTTTTTAAAAAAGGGATAATGAAGTAGCAGGGAAGATGACAAACAGCCGATTGTAGATAAAAGTTCCTTAACAGCAATGTCAGCTAGAGCAAAAGGGAGAGAATAGTGTTCAGGGACATTAATTGGCATTGGTCGCCTGCTCATCTCCAGAACTTTGATCCCATTCATGCCTAAGCTGTGATTTCCCCAAAAGGAGAGCCTGTCCCCATGGTGCCCAACACAAGCATCTGCCTTCTCTTGTAGCATCACAGCTCACCCACAAATTTCCTGGCCAGGAGCATGCCCAGGACATCCCTAAGTGTTTCTGGCAGTCTGGGAGTTAAGTGATTTATGACTGACATGCAGAGCATGGGGTCCTTGCGAACAATAAGTCCAGCACTGACCCATTATGAGGTGTAGTAAAGTACCTCTTAGATATGGAGTTAGGAGGCTTGGGTGCCTTTACTGGTGAAGCAAAAATACACAGCAAATGTAACCAGTAGTGTGCACAACCACGATACAGCCTACAGAGCGCAACACATGGGATTCAAAGATTCCTAGCTGAGTGGTTTTGCACCCAAAAGCTCCTTCAGCACTTGTATTCACAGTCATATGTGAAATTCATCTGAATCTTGTTTCCTTGGCCTATGGGGTATTTTCATGTACAAATTAGGCTGGCCAACATTCCCTTTCTGCAAAAATTCCCAGGGGTACAACTTAAATGTTATTAAAAAGCCTAATAAAAGAAGAGTGCACATTTAATAATGTTAGAATAACACAGCCATTGCGGCATGGTGTGCCTGCAGTTCAAGCAAAGAGAGAATATGGAGGCACTAATGCACTTATTCAGATAAAAAACATAATTATCAACTGCTAGGAAGGACCACTGATACCGTGCGGAATGCAGATAAACATTTTCAGGACTCCCGGTCTGGAGCTTGTCTATGACCTGCTTGTTTGGCCAGGGTCTCGGTGCAGGCCCAGCTGAACGGGGGCTGTCCTGCTCCTATGGGACTTCAAGAAAAGCGGTGGCCTCTGAGGCCAGTGCAATAATGTCTCCCCTACAAGCATTAGCCCCATTTTCCTTATCTGAGAGAGCTAATTTACTGTCAGTAGCGAGTGTAATTTTTGTGAAATTAAAGTGTTTTCATCAGCTAATCATGCTATAATATTTCTCTGTGCATTTTTTCCTTCACCTTTGCCGTGTCACACTACCCTCTATCTGATCCTGACATCTACACTTCTGCTCAACACGTAGCACTCCTACTTGCGTGTCCTACCGTGACGTTTCTCCAGGGCACAAGGCCTCCCACAAGTCCTAGGCCTCAGCTCAGGCCTACTTATTGGAGTGATCAAACAGGGCCCTTCCTTGACATTAAGTAGCAACCACTCCTTCAGTGGGAGCAATGAAATCATGCACAAAACCTCCGAAAGGTGGGTGGGTGGTTTCACTGAAGGGACGGGAAGAGAGGCCACAGGGCATGACCTGCCTCAAACCACAGCTCAGGTCTCCATACTCTCTGCCCAGTGGCTCTGCCCAGCAGCCCACACTGTCTCCCCAGAGCAACAAGCAATATCCTTGGAAAAGTGAAGCCTCATGAACCATAAATTATGCAAATAAATACCCTATGTAAGAAACCAACCTTTAAAAAAGAAAACAAAACCTGCAACAGCAGGGCAGTATCTGAGTTTTGAATAGAAATGGGTTTAGTTTGGCTGCGGCACAAGGACAGCAGGAGCGTTCAAAGCGCTGCAAGCCGCATGCGGGGACTCTGGTGGGGACGCTTTCCTTCGAGGCAGGCATTCTCGTGCACACAATGCCATTGTTATGCATTAGGCAATTTTTTTTCCTCTTGGGGTGTGGGGGCGTGATGGGATTCAGGAAGGCTTGCTCGCTCTTCGATGTGGTCACATCAGTCATGCTATGTTTGCTTAGAAATGACTGCTCCCCAGTTTAGCACCGCACTGTTTTTTTGTTGTTGTTGTTTTCAGATTAAGCAAAGAACAGAAAAAGAAAACCCCACTGGCTCACTTTGCAGGAGGCAGGCCCTGCATGCTGGTGTTTCAGGCTCTTAGAAAAATCCTTAACTTTGAGGAAACTAAATGAAACATTGACACTTCTCTCCTGCAAAGGAGAAAGGGAGAAGGACTGGGACAGTGAGAAGAAGCTTGCATTTTCTTGTTGCTTTTATGGTTCAAACTGATGAAAATAGAGAGCAGCGCAACAGGGGAAGGCCCTGTCATAGCAGATGGTTCTCTCAACAATCCCACATGCATTTTTGCCCTGACATACAAATGGTGTAGTTCCACAGTTCAGACTACAGCAAGCCTCTACAACCTGTTTTTCTTGTGTAGCTTCATATAGCTTGTTTTTAGAACATTTTCTTTTTAGAACATTTTTGCCCTACCCTCCTTCCGACCTGCTAGTTATCTTCTGCAGAAAGTTAAACAAAATTAAAATGTATGTATGTAGGAAGTCAGTCAAGCTGGTTTTGAGTCTCAGGTCATTAAATCTCACTGTAAGATGAAATTTTTACTATATAAACACTCATAAAACCTAGACTACCAGCCAAGTTCACCCATGAACCATAAGAAACCTAGGAGCTGTGGAAGCAGGTAAAATTTATCAGATCTTCCGTACTGGATGCTTGTGTGATGCTTACCTTGCTTGTTAAATGAAAAGAGCAGTCAAAGACACTTTAACATTAAAATGGAATAATATTGGGTTTGGTTATTTTAGGTAGATAGGTTGACACTTCTTCCTGTAGGCTTTTTGCGCCTAGTAAAATCCAACCGCTGAAGGATTTTTTTTTCTTTTTTGCTGCTTTTACATTTCAGCTCTAACATTAGCAATTGCAAAGGTAATGAGATTTTCTGTCTTTTGTAAAATGAATTTTACAAGTAAAGTTCCCTAAATTATTTGAATATGTCGCTCAAAGTTTTATGGTCATATCCTCCGGGATTATTTAAAACACCTTAGGTTTGAAGAATATATTTTCTTTTCAAGCCTTATTTGTAGCAAGTATGGGAGAGAATGGGTTAATATTTTTTTTCTTTTTCTGTGGCTTATATGTAAGTGAAATGACATTTTAACAATCTCTTTAGTATAGCCTTGCTGTGCTGGGACCTCTGTTGCCTGCTGTCTTACTTCTTGGCCTCTAAATAGAGACTTATTTTCAATTTCTCCAGTTCCTAATGTTTTAAATGGAACTACTGTTCCCCTTAGAGCACCCAGTGGCTGGCTGGAGACCTTTATTGATATATATAAATTACTCCAATCCCCAGGGCTGGCTACAGATCCAATCATATTGAGCTAATGCGCATATAAATAAAAACCTGGAAGTATAGTTTATGGCAATAAGTAGTGCAGTAGAAGTTTATACCATCCTGCAAAGACACCTTGATACATTGCTGATAATCTCTATAATGTATTTAAAGCGGCAGTCTGTAGATTCAAGGCTGAAAATTTCACTCATCAAAGTCATAAATCTCAGTGAGCTTCTGTTGATTGGCCTTAGAAAAAGAAGGAATTTCCCCAATCCAGGGAAGAGCCAAAACGAAAGGCACCAAGCAGGGTGATGCCAGTGGGTAAGTCAAGCGCATCAGGCCCAGCAGCTGGGCAAGGTTAAAGATGTTCCCCGACATCCTGATGCTCGTCCAGCTGCCACCTTTTGCAGTTCACAGATGATTCCCACTCTTGAATGGAATGACTTGCGACCCTCTAAACAAAACAATAATAGTCTGATGTCCAGTTGATAAAGCTGACAGCAACTGAATTATTCAGGCAAGCAATCATTTCTCTAGACGGGTGAAAACAAATTTCAAGGGTTAGGCAGAGCCTTCAGGCTAGCCCTGGCACAGAGAGCAGCGGGTGAAGGATTTCTATGCGGGGCTGGGAGGTAGCTCAGTGCAGCCTTGGAAAGGTGAGGCTGCTTGTGGCAAGGCAGGAAAACAGGTGAGGTTGCTTCAGGGCTTCTGTGCCATTCATCCCACCATCTCCCACACCTTTACTGAGTCTGGATCTCACTAAGTTTGAACACCTCATCTGTTAAAGCTAATTAACAGAGGGGCAGTGATCTCCTGGGCAGGGCGAGTCCTCCTGAGTGACCCGTGCCAAGTCTCAGTGCTGGCTTCTGGGGAAGGGACTGCCCTGTGCTTCCCTGCAGCATCCATCAGAATAACCATGGTGCCTCATCCCTGTGGCTATGCAAAGAGAGTAATGGGCAAACCTCCAACTACTGATGACGATGACAGTAATCTGTCTCAGTAACCAGAACTGCCTTGAGCAGAGAAGGTAATGGGCAGTCCCAACATCACTTCTTGGGAAGGTCCTGTGAATGCTTGGGGGTGACTGAAAGGAATCAGAAGGGAGAGGGAGAGTTATCGATATGGCAGCCCAGGCTATCATCCCACGTTTGCTCCCTGTTTGCCACCTTGGAGTCACCAGAAGCAGATCAGTAGCTTTATTAACAAGCTTCTATACCATGGCACAGCAACTGGGTCATGAGGCAACTTGGGCAGGTGTAAGACAGGGCATTGTATATATAACTGATGCTCCATGAGCACTGTAAGAGACTGCCAACTTCACACAACTTTGTTCCTTCATTTCTGGATCCTTCAGGCACCAATTTTACTGCTTCAGAAAAATGATTGTAACTTAAACGAAAACTCCGGTATGAGTTGTCAAAGCAGCCTTTAGAAATACTTGTCACTCCTTCAGTATCTTAGTCTGTGGAGCTGTCATTGCTGTCTCTGGGTGCTGCCACTGTAGCGTCACCTTTTTGCTCTCTCTTCAGAGAGCCATGGAGAAGCCAAAAAAGAAAGTTGAAAAGTTCTTGTTAAGCCTGTGGAGTGTTGAACCCAGCAGACTCCAATGAATGTGAGAGCTGCAGAGATTTACACTGGAAAACCATTTATCATCAGTCAGTTGCAGAGAACAATTAAGAAGGCAAATATATCAATTTTGGAAGTGATTCTAACTCTGAGTGTCAATGAGCAAGGTTCAGCTTATTTAGCCAGATGCCATGTCACTATCCTACGTGTAATGATTTTCCTGTATTTAAAGCTTTTACCGCACTTAAATGTAAGGTGGTTTGACTGAAATTGAGTTTAAAACTTGTTTTAGTTAATCTTGGGCATACTACTCCGTGGCTACTTGCAAAACAATTTAAAGTTAGCACAGTTTAATTTAGTAAGAAATCATGAAGCCAATTCAATTTAAAACCATTAAAACAATTTTAGAGTGTCTGCCCAAGGGTTTTGCATGTTTTCACTAAATGAGTTTTAAAAATACATTTAGTTAAACTGATGGAACTTTAAGTATCAATAAAGGCTTTATCTTACAAACACTAATGCTTGTCTTCAACAAATCCTTTGCATGTGCTTAGATGTCTGTCTCCAGGATCAGGGCTTTATCAGTTTTTGTATTTAAAAACAAGCTTGTTTTTGATCTCTTCCAAAAGAACTCCTTAAAAGAAATGTCTCTCTTGCCCTTCCTTTTTTTTTTTTTTTTTTCATGATTGATAAATTTCATGCACTGAAACCTCTGTCTTGCTTCTAGCTCACACGAGCCTGACTGGCATGAGTGGGCACAGTGCCCAGCAGCTTTTGCTCATAGTCATCACAGTCCCACAGACCAAAATGGAGGTAAATAACTTGGGCAGAGCCTCTCCAAAAAGCAGTACCTATTTATCCATAAGGCGATACTTATTTCTCCTCAACAAAACTTTCCAGAGTTTTCTTAAAGCCCAATTAACCTAATGGTTGGTTGGAAAAGACTTGCTTGTTTCTGCAACTCATTTTTACTTTTTCTCACCTGCCCACGGCAACTCACTTTGTGCAAGTTATTTTCTAGGACATGTTTTTTGAGCCTGGGTCTAGATTAGGTGCAGTGAGCGTGGCTCTTGCTGGTCTGGATCTCTGAGATTTTGTCTCCTGTCTGCTGCTCTGCCATGAGCTCTGCATGTGCTTGAGAAGGACAATACTAAGCAGGTGAAGTGAGGTGTATTTATGAAAAATAATGTAGCATCTCACTCTTTTGTGGTCCCAGTTATTTTCTTCACTTCTGAAAAAAAATAATAAAATAGGAAACTGAGAAAAGTAAATATGAGTTAGAAAAGGAGAAAGAGCTTTTGTGTCCCTGGATCCTTGGGCTCCCACAGAAACCTTCTGCAAGATCTCTGAGGGATTTGTGTATGATAAATGTTGAGGACAAGGGAACCAACAGCTTTTCTTTCAATTAGCAACACAGCAGCATAAGACTGGAAGGCACCTCCTGAGTTTCTGAGTCCGGTGCTTTGTGGTTGCAAACAAACAATGACACATAATCCCTTTTATAAAATGATCATGTTCCACCTTGAAAGCCGCTAGGTTTTGGGGGCAGGACTGATCCCCACTGCTAGCCCTGTGAAGCCCAGAACAAATATCCAAGCTCAAGATAATGCTACTTACAACAGGATTAAATCCCCGCTGGGTGCTCTGTAGTTGCAACCACAGGGGAACTCTGCCAGTAGCAGCATGGCTTTGGCACTCCATGTCCATGTAAGGGTATAATTTGCTCTATTCTTCCTCATAATTAGGTGCAGTGCCTAGCCCAGGCTTTATATTGCATCATACTTGCTTCTATGCAGGGGCAGATGCAGCATTACGTGGAGAGCCAAGCAGCCACATGACATGGGGACATGTAATGTATGGTGAGAGGCAATACTGGGGGGATGCTCCCTTTTTTTTCAGCACCCTTGGAATCACTGTGCTCACTCTGGGTCATGGCCATCAGTTCTTTTTTTTTTTTTTTTCTTTTTTTTTGCATTGCCCTCTTATGAGCAAGGCTGGCTCATGGTCACGGGGGGCATCTGTACAGCGAGCGGGGTGCAAGCAGAAGTAAATGCTTGCTTTCTGCTGGAGACGTTACTTTTTTCTCCTTCTTTTCTTGAAGGACCTGATCCAAATGACACTGAAATCTGCGGGAAAAGCTTCCGCTCTCGCTCAAGGCAGATTTGGATCAGTGCCCGGGGCTCTTCCGCTGCGGGAATTCCTGCCGTGCCTTCTCAGACAAAGAGGGCGACCACATCCTTACATCATGCACGTTGTTTAGTTTGGACTGCGGGAGCCAATCTGTCAAACAGGCAAGCAAGGGGGCACAAGCCAAGGACTGGCAGCAGAAGTGGGATGACCCAGTGGATAGGGTATCACTTGGGCCACAATGTTCCCTATAAGACCACATGGAAAACCCTCATTGCCTTATGCTCCAGTTTAAAATAGGGGCAGTAGCAGTCCCATATCCCATCCGGCTCGATATGAGGAGGGGTAGAGGTAGGGTGTGGAGGGATGCAGCCCACAGCGGGAGCACAGAGAGCTGTAGGGAGGAGAGCACAGCCCTGGTGCCTCCTGGAAGCAGCCCAGCATCAGATGTGAGTGCTGCCCTTGCTCGTGCCACTGCAGTTAAGGCACTCAATAAGAGTTTAAAGGTGTGGAGAGCACCAAAGGCAGCCACAGGGCCTAATGTCACCTGACAGGAAGCCCACATGGTTACCATGGCTGCTGGCTTTCCTGTGCTGTTTTTGAAGGCCTAGCCTGCTGCCCTGAGCCCGGCCCTGAGCTCTCTCACACCTTTCTGGATCACTACCCGCTTAGTTGCCTTGTTTGCAAGAGAAAAGAGTTCTGGACAAACAAAAGCACTGTTTCTTCTCCTCCACCCTAAATAGTGGAGTCCTACAGTAGTGGTGGACCCTGCAGGCCTGGCCCTGCTGCCAGGGGGCAGTTTGTGGGGTTTGGGGTCAGCTCAGGGGAGACACAGGGGCTGGGAAAGGTGCAGGTGCTGGTGGTTTTAAAAGTGATGAATATGGGAGAGGAGAGCAAGGGATAGGAAGTGTTACCATGACGGTGCACTTGTTCCAAAGGTGAGCAATTAATAAAGAGAAGCACAAAACCTCTTCTACTTCAGTGGGGACAGGCTCACCACATCTGGGTTTCCACCAGACACCGTCACTGCCACACTAGAAGGCCTCCTTCAGTTGCTCACACCCCGCACAAGCATTAAACTCATGTTAAAGGGGCCAAGAGGGAAAGAAAATGAATATTTTACACTGACTGGATTTCAGAGATCCACACTATCTGTATCCCTCAAACCGTCACAAGCACACGCAGACCCAACCATTAACATAATTCTCTCCTTTATTGCTCATCACTGTGGTACTGTATGCTACAGTCTTAAACATTATTTGTTTTACCCACTCTTCAGCATTTTAAGCTCATACTATGCTGTCTAAAAAAAAAAAATAAAAAAAATCCCATTTTTATCTCATCTGATTTGATATTCATCTGTCCCTCGCTGATTTTTTTCTCCCCCTTTACCATCATTTTGGTTGGTATTTTTTTTACCTCAGAGAACATTGAGAACTCTGTCTCAAGGCTTCCAGATTAGACAGAAGACTGATAGGATAATGATGATAGTATGTTAAATGCTATCTATGTAAATCAGCTCTCTCCATCAATGGATACAAGATGCAGCTACATTAGATCTCTTTTTGACATACATTTTCATTTTTTAAGGATGAGAATATTGGATTGTTATTAAGCTACTTTAGAAAAATCTTTGCATTACCAGGCACATTACTATTGTGCATAAAGTCATATTAAATTTTGGGATGATGTACAACATCATTTTCTTTTAAAGGCTGCTTTTAACCTCAAAGTATCTTCTTTTAAGCTTCTGCTGAGGGATTTGTTTATGATAACCAATGACTGGGGGAGGGGGAAAAGGGTGTTTTTTATTAAGCTTCTTGTAGTAGATAAATCTGAATTTGCACCTCTGATAGGAAACTGGCCCTGGCTAGGGGATGAAACTGCAGTTACATCTCATCTGTTTCAATGCCTGGGAAAATAGCTCAGCAGATAGCCTGAAAGTCAAATTCAGACTGCCTTGGACTCAGTTGGAAGCCAGTTGCAAAATCAAGACCCATTCACTGGAAACATCTTACCAACTAACCCCGCCCACTTTGATTTTTCTTTTTAAAAAAGGCTAATTTTGTTTTCCTCTGAAGTCAGAGGTGGATGAGTGAATATATTTCCAACAATAACAAGGAGTAAAGTGGTGAAATTCAGCTTTGCTTTCTTCATGCCTTTGGAGTCATGCTGATTTTCAGTGGCAAAGGAACTGGTCAACTGAAAATATAGCATTAAAATTCATCTTCAGCCTGTCACTAACATGGGGAATTTCTGCTCAAATGTAGGGTGGGCTTTGTTTCCTGAGTTATGAGAGCATGTACAGGCAACTCTTAGACTTATCTTTGGCTGTAGTGGCCCAGATCAAACTCTATCCACATTACATAATTTTTCCACAAACAGGAAGATTGATAGAGCTGAGAGTCCAGGATTTCTTTTCTACATTGACTCTCTAATGTCTAATAAAGGGTGAGGTTATTAGCATTTTCTCTGTGGGAGACATTAATAAGAGCAGTTTCCTCTATCCAGGAATCTTTTTTCATAAAACCTGCATGAACTTCATATCTCTGAGACCTCAGCTGCTCTGTCAAAATTTCTTTGAAATTAGCCATTGCATCTTAAAGTTATTAAATGGGGACCTACAGAGGTGAACACCCACAGTTGCACAGTGTGATAAATCTCATTTCTTCATTAGCAGAGCTATGAGAGCACAGCAGAAAAGAGGAAAGTGGTGGTACTGGTGATCTGAGACACGACTGCCAGGCTCATGGTGATCTGAGCAGAGACACAACCTAATGGAAACACCGTGTACAGACGTACTGTTTCCAAGGCCAGCTCACATTAGTCAGATGAAGTCTCCTTGCATTTGTGACACCAGTGTCCACAAGTGTTAAGGCTTGGTGAGAAGGGAGGGGTGTGGTAATCCAGGCTAGTGGTTTCACCTGAAACGATAGGAGGCTTTAATAGGGCTGGGATTCAAAATGTAGGTTGCGAGTAAAGCTGAGCTTTGGAAGGAACTAAGCAGACATAGAGCAAGAAGCTCAGGTATGTGCCAGAAACTCAGGTGGATGTTGTTACTCTCCAGTAGGTCTTGTCTGCTGAGTGGCCCCATAGATCTGTCACTCAGGGACATGATAATGGTTTGAATTAATATTTTGCTTTGGGCATAGCTATGCCTGAAAGTAATGTGGACAATCTGTCAATGAAAAATGAAGAGTTAAATAAAAACATAAGACACTTTAATAGTCATGGGAAGCACGTGTGTGTAAGCATATTTGTGTGTATCTTCTGGCACAAGGCTATGTTTCCATTGCGATTATACAGCTTCAAGTCTGTAAGTTCTAAGTGAAGTTTTTAAGCATGTAAAATCTTCACTATTTCTCGGAATACTGAACTGAATGCTAAGATGGTTGTAGCAGGAGATAGTCATTTGTGGCTTTGGGGGGGAAAGTGGAAATATTATTACCTTTCCTTTATTTTTATTTATTTATTTATTTGTCCCTTAAGTAAGAAGGCACTTCTGAGTACCCATCTCTGCATCTGAACCCAGCCCTATCATCCTGTCCATTACAGCTGTTCATCCAGCTGTGTGCATGGGTTCCTCGGGTACACGTGCACTTAAACCATGGGCCTGCTGGTGCCCTTATGTCAGAAAGGATCAGAGCCGTAGTCACTCTGAAGGCATAAGTATTTTTCTTAACACGTCCTAAATGGCAAACTCACATTGAATAATTTTGGTAATAAATGGCAACCTAAATATGTCAGGAATGATTTAGTACCCGTGAACCGTGTAGCTGAAATGTAGATGAGGCTAATTAGCTGATTCCTCATTGCAGCCCCCCTTTCCTTTCCTCTCTCCCCACCAAAACGTTGTCTTTTCTATGCTGTTCTCAAAACACACCGGGTTGGGTTACAGCTTTGGCACTGCTCCGGTGATTTTGTCCATGTGTCCTACCCTTAACACAAATAAGTAGAGACATGAGGCTGGAGAGCAAAGTAGGCAGCCAGATTCAGAGTGAGTAATGCAGGCATCAAGGCAAAATGAGGTCAAAAAGAGCAATTGCAGGCAATGCTATGCAGAAAAGATGCTTCACTGCTACCTCTGTGCAGAGCACCTGCCGTTAGCCGCATGATGCTCTCACGCCTTACCCAGTTATTATATGCAAAGGTAAAGTGGGATCAGGAATCAATTGCTGACTAGGAGAGATTTCCAAAGCATCTCTATCTGGGCCCAAACTGCGCTGTGCAATCTGTGTTTTAGAGATGTGTGAATAATTAATTTTTCAGCTTGTTCACCCTTTTAGGAGAACATAAACCGAGTGTTTTTTTCTGAAATAACTCTCACTGCTGTCATCTCTTCTGAAAACTATCACTTCGAATTATGCAAAACATGTTGTTCTGTTTCTATTTGGAAAAAAAATGTATACATCTATATATAAAAAGCTGGAGTTTGAGCAAATTTGGTCTCAAAACCTTCCTGCTGAAATACGGAACCATGACATTTAATTTTTAAAATGTCAAACAAAATGATTGGACTTTTTCCTAAAAAAGAAAAATAAAAATACATTTTTATTTGGAGCCATGTGGGTAACTTCTAACTGCATTTTTAGATGAGTGAACTAATTATCTGAAAACTTGTCATAGCATCTGTAGCCAGAGCTCTCACCTGCCTTATCTGGAAGTGGGGGAGCCTTAGGAAGGTGCTCAGGTGGGGTTGCAGACTCATGATCTCTATTTTCAATATGGGAATGCCATACAAAGGGACTTATCCACAGTGATTTGCAGTGCCAGAGTGAAGGAGGCTCCAGTTGCTGCCTTTTGGCCAAAATTAGTGGGGCTGGAGACATCTACAGACCTGCATCCCTTTCATCGCCTCTCCAAGGGAAGGGTGGTAAAGCCAGCTCCCTAAAAAATACAAGGGGGGAAAAAAAAAAAAAAGAAAAGGAATAAAAAAACAGTAACAAGGAAGAATTCCCCCCCCCCCCCCCCCCGGTATATTGCGTATTTTCTTCCTACAAAACTTCCCTTTCAGGTCTGACTCGTGCTCACCTGAGGTCCATGAGCAGTGGCACTGATACAGCTCGATACATCTGTCATACAGATGTGTGACGCTTGCTGCTGACAGCCAGCAGCCACTGAACTTACATTGCAGCAATGCTGCAGCAAGCCAAAGAGGAGGATTTTTGCATGATCTGGGGCTTCATCTTTCTGAATTAAGGGTATGCCCTGAGCCATGGCAGCGTGTCCTGTTGCTCTTCTCTGGAGCTTAGCTGAGGCACAAGAACTGGCCCGGCTAAGGCATGACAATAAATAAGAACAGGAAGCAACTCTTGCCAAACAGCTGGCTGGCATAAGACAGAGCTCTAGCTGGTTGGAGACTTGGGAGCAAATGTTTGAGTTGCGCTTGCTCTGCTGAGCTACCCGGTTGATCCTACATTGGCCCCTATGCTTCCAGTTCAGCAGGCTGGAGCAGTGCTGCTGGCCCAAAATGAAGCTCGTGTGGGCCAAAATTGTCCCCTGTGGTGTAGATGCAGGAGTGAGGATGGCTCTGATGGTAACTGCTCATGGTGACTTTGTATAATGGATGTGCGGGGTGCTGTCCTGGATTTGGGATTTGTTGTGGGTGCTGTCCTGGCTGTCTGTCACCAGCAGCTGCAGGTGGGACCCGCTGGTGCTCCCCAGGGCTCGGTGGGACCTCCTTTCTCTCCAGTGGGAAAGGCTGGGACACTTTGATGCTTCCAGCTTTATCCTCTGCCTTTGCAATGGTGGTGTATGGCAGGAAGTCGAGTTGGGGCTGGTGCCACTCACAGACTGCAGAGTCTGGGATGTCAGAAGCAACATGGATCCCTGCAGGCTCCTGGCATTGCTTTAACAAACGCTGATTAGGGACAGGCACTGGTTAGAGACAGCCACCAGCATCCGTGCTGCCCCCAGAGGCTCTCTGATGGCTTCGGCTCCCAAATCCCATCCACTGGGACAAGCCTCTGTTCCCAGCTGTGGTACAGAGGAAACTCAGGCCGAGCAAAGGGTCTGACCATGGGACTTTAGCAACGTGCTGCTGCCTCCATCTCCTGTGATCCGTGCTTTGAGGAGCTGGGAGCTCTGCATGTAAACACAAACGCATCAGCTGATCCTTCTCCGAGCATTGTTTGTTTGGGTCAACTTATCTCCTTTTGAAGAACAGGATGTTTAGGGGGAAATAAATAAATATTTAAAGCCTATCTGTAATAGCCTTAATTGTAAACCAGCTTCTATACTTTCAGATTGGAACCTAATTAATCATTGGCTGTACAGGGAATTGATTAATTGCTTTGCTGCTCTTTACTTGTATAAATCTTTGATTTAGTGATTACTGCATTTTGATTTATCACTTACTATGCAAGTAATCAATGTTTATGACAAATGGATAAATTTAAGTACCACCCATTTTGTAATATTATTTTATATATAATGTGATATATAAAGCACAATGTGCTTTCAATGTCTATTTCCAATTATCCATACCTGAAATATGTATCTCTTCACTCACAGCACCGTCTCTTTACTGTGTTTTACAATGATGTAAAGTAGGACTAACACTATTGAAACCAACACTGAACTACTGATGAAGAAGAATCAGGAGTAGGGTTTGAGACAGAAAACATTCAGACAGGAAAGGAACTTGCGCAAATAAAAAACTAACTGCGGAAAGGGCTGCTTGTTTTTGCTAAAACGCTTCTAGGGACAGACCATTTACTAGTGTTAACTGGTATAGATCCTGGCCCAATTCTTGTTGCATCTCTCTTTCTTCAAAGTCCTTCAATTCAATGTGAATCTGATCTCAGGGATTATTACACAGGAGTCTGACTGTCTGCAGTCCTTCAGAATTACAAACTAATTGTGGGATAAAAGCTATATATAATTTACTAGCTATGGATTTGTTTTCTTGCTTTCAGAAGTCCCTTTTCCCCTCCACCCCCAGTAGCTGAACATGGTTTGGGTGAGGATGGGACCACGGTGGGGGCAACTCATCCACTGCCCAGTGCACGTGGTCACCCCAGCCCCTGGAAAGTGGGGATAAGAGGGAAAGAGCCTGGTTCTGGGTCTGACAAGTTTAGAAACTCTCTGGCAATAAGATAGGGTGGAGAACACCTTTGCTTTTATCCTGTGAGTGATGAACAAATACTGGAATAAGTAGAATTGCCGCGGCCTGCTGCTTATTGACAAAATACAGAGGAGGGAACTCATCTGCATGCACCCCAACCAGCTGTGAGAGCAGCGTCTTCTCTCTGTTTTTAAGGAAAAAACCTCACCGATGAGTCATTGGGCTGGGAGACCTGGGCTGGATCCAAGGTCGGCTGAAGTTGATGGAAGGATTCGTGCAGTCTTCAGAGGATTTGTGTTGGGGTTTTTGTGCTTGCAGATGCTGTCCAGGAAGGCATGATCCCCTCTGCTCCTTTCATTGCCATGCTGCTGCTCAGGCAATGGAAAGCCCAGTGGAAGGCTAAGGCAGGACTGTGCTCTGTGCTTTCTTCCAGGGTTTGTGTTGAAGCTTTGATCCATTTGTGGACTCCCACACACGCAGCCAAACACAGACTGCCACATCTGAAGCTTTTGGGAAAGCTGGGGAACCAGTGGACATTTCCGTATTGCTGCTGCATACCAGTTTGATTCCAGCTGAAACCGGGACACCTTCTGGTTTTATTGGGAATTAAGCATGTGGTGAGAAATGCAACATCTCAGGTTTCCTGAGATCTGACCCACGGTGACAGTGGGACTGTTGGCCGTTTATATACCAGGTCTAATCCTCACCTGAAATAACTCGGTGCGACTCGCATGGTGTTCATATAAGTATGAAAAATTAACCTGCTGCTCATTTGGAAAGACGTGGTGTTCTTTGCTAAAGAATTTCAGTTTAAAAAAAAAAAAAGGGTGAATGAGTGTTTCTTTACCTTTTTCACCTCCCGTAGCTGTGCAGGTAAAACCAGATGCTTCCCGTGAGCAGGAGAGGGAAGCTCCTCGGCTGCAGCACGTTCAGGCTCAGCTCTCCTGCTCCAAGCAGCTGGTGAGCCCAGCACGCCTCGTTATTTATTTTGTTCTGGCGCACTGTCCAAGAGTTATGACCAACGTTCTTCAGATACTGATATATATTACATGTGCTTAGAGGAAACCCATTCATCTGTCCCTTGTCTCTCTCCCCCAGAGCCCGGATTTCCTTGATTGTAAAGCAAGATAAAGCTGCTATCTTGACTTTAAAGACTCTGGGAAGAAATGTGTTCATGCTCTCCCTCTCTCTCCAGCGTACTACACATCCCCCTGTGATGGACACAATTTTTTTTCTCCCTCTAGCTTCCTCCATGCTTGTCTAAACGACAGAGTTTTCCAGCTGAAGAATTGGGAGCCTCTTTACTGCATGGAGGAATACATTTCCCACCCCTTTGTTTTTGGATGAGGCAGGTAGCACGTCAGTGTCCCCTGGCTTGGCCTCATCTCTCCTGAAGTGCAGCTGATGCTCTGCTGAGCAGCATTAGCCTGGCACGTGCGATGGTCAGGTTACAGCTCTGGCAAAGCAGTCAGGAAATCCAGGGTTCAGTTGTATTTGTGGTGTCCTACAAGCTAGAGGATGATGAAAGGGGCCCGTTCTCCATTGCAGTATCGCACGAAGCGTGACAGTTGCTGCTGTTGTAACCAGGATGGAGAGCCACAGAAGTCTGCCTAGGTGGTGTTAAGGGAGGGAAGGGAAGGAAAAAAAAAAATGGAAACAGTGCTAGAGGAGCTTTTGCAACTGGAAAAAAAAAAAACAACAATAAATCCATGAGCTACGCATAGCCCTAGGGCTTTGTGACCACGAGCAGGCATGAGGGAATGACTTGAACTTAACCAAAGCCGTTAATTACCTGGCTGAGATCAAAAGCATAAGTAAGGGATTATATTTACGATGCACCTTACAGGATATGTTTCAACTTTCTAGATTTTTTTTATTAATTGGTTTGATTAAATAGATTTAAAGAGCCTGAGCAGAGGCTCCTAAATCATACTCCATATTGATCTAATGAAATACTCAATAAATTTACTAATATGGCTCCTTTGCTTTGTGCAGTCTGAAAGGAAATGCCACTCTAAATGGCGATAACTCAATGTGGAGCCTTGGTAGTGACTCATGGCGAGCGGGGAGGATGTTGGGAAGAGGCTCTCCTGCTGTTTGCAGGGGGGCTCCTGCCCGCTCTGCCCCACACCCGGCTCCTGTACCAATTTCCCATCGTGTCCACCAGCTTCCTCTGTGACTTGCACATTTCACTGGTGCTCGCCAGCTTGCAGGAGTGTGATTGTTCAATATACGGCTCGGCTGAGACCTCCCGGAGCAGAGCTGTATTTCAGAGGTCTCTGCTTTATAAATACACCACACAATGTGTGGTCTAAATAAAATAAATCCTGCTCGGCTCAGGCTAGATCTAATGTAGAAAATGTATGATGTTTATTCCCTACTGATGCAATAAATTGAGAATGACTGGATGGAAAGTTTAGTTTTTCAGCATTCACTTATATTGATGAAAACCAAGAGTTTGGGCAAGGACAAGCCCAGGGCAGGAGGCTGTTACCATGCAGAGTCCTCGTGCTACAGTTCTGCTGGCAGGGGACACTGCCACCTCTGCGCATCACTTCCCTCTTGCAGACCTGGCTGCGTCCCTGAGCAGCACCCATCTGTTTGTATGGGCGATCCTTGGATGTTTTTCTGCTCAAATCAGCTAGCTTAGTAAAAGCTTACTTAAATGGTGTAAGATGCCATGGCTAACCGTAACTGCGCTCTGCCGGGATTTACCTGTGTTGTTTAACTCTAAATTTTCTTGGTTTTAATATGTTAATGTTCACTTCCAAACATCTGTGTGATTTCGCTCTTTCTTACGTATTCTTTTTCTCCTTTTCTCTCTCACTTTTTCCCTTCGTCCTTTATTTCTGGGATGAAATTGATTTTTAACTATAAACATAAATCCTAGAGAAGAGATCCCACTGGTGATATATTTACTAATGGCTGTGAAAATCAGAACCAGAGAGAGACAGGAAAGGAGGAAGATGGCAAAGACAAATATATTTGGAAACAGCTAACTGAGGAACAAATTAAAAATGCCCTTTGAGTAAAAACAAAACAAACAAAAGAGGCTCCCCTCTGAAGAACATAACCTCAAATCTTTTGTCTGCCTTTATTGCATCTGCATCCCCGGATCTTGGGAACTGCTTATAACTTTTGTCTGGTAGAAAATAACCCTTGACATTAAAGAAAAAAGTCACAGCTTTCTGGGTCTCACAGAACCCATAGTCCTCTCCTCTGAAGGGGTGCAATTTTGTGATACATTTTGATGCCTCAAATTCTGACAGTGGGAATGAGAAGGGACGAGGATGAACCATATCTTACCGACCAGACAATTTAAGGCCACAGCTTTGAGGGGGATAATGCAGGAAAAAGCCCACCCAGGCCTGCTTCTGCTTGTGCTGCTCTGATGATCGGTTAATTCTGGCAGGAAGGATGACACCAAATGTAGCCCGTGGCCCCTGTGTGGCTCCACACCTACATGTTCCAAACATTGCACCCTGGCTCCCGAGGTAAGGAACGGCCATGGGGTTGCTGGTGGCCCTTAGTGGGAGAAGGTTCCACCTTGTGCCTCCATCTCCTCATGGGTTTCTTTGCTACAGCCTCCTGAGAAGGCAAGAGCTGGCTGTGACTATAGCGAAAAGCCACAGCAGTGCCCCGAGTCAGTGATGATCCCCAGGGAGTCGATTACACCTGGGGCAAGTGCTGCAGATCTCCTCGCTGGGGTCTTGCCGATATTTGCCTGGACAGGGCCAGAATACGAAGAGGCACGAATGATCCCAGGCTGTGAGCACTGCCCACATAAACAAGAGGGCCCAGGAGGGAGCCGGAGGCACTTGCTTGGCTTGGTCTGACCCCGATCTTTTCCTGTTCTGTCTCCTCCTGTTTGTTGCACACCTCATGGTGTGCTGTACTGGGGCAGATGCGCCTCTACCTTCATACAAAGCTATTTCTCCAGTGACTCCTTACACCAGGTGTTCCCATGTGTTTGGTTTTTTCTTCTAGTCACAGCTGTTTCACCCGAGCAGACAGCTAACCACCCTGCTCTCAGTCCTTTATAGAGAGCTATGTGATACCCACACTACTGATGCTCTTTGTTTCCTGGCTTCTTTTCTCTTGGCTCATAGAAACACCTATTGCCCTTCTCCGTTTTCCCTCTGTATGGGAACTGTGGCTGTTCGGAAAAAGTATTAAAGCAAGAGGAAAAGATGACCTTGCTAACACTGATACGTACAGCAATGCCTACTGGTGTCAGGGGTTAGGAGCAGGATCAGAGTCAGAGCACTGCCCTCTTTCTTCTTTGGCAAACATGCCCTTGCCTGGCTGTGCGTGGTACAGCCCTTCGTTTCCTTTTAGCACCACTGGCTCATTCCCGCTATGTTATCAAGAGCAGAAGGGTCTCTTGTGTTTCCAAGAAACAAAACGAAGAGGACTCCATAAATACTGTGCCTAGGTATTTGTTGCAGGGGCATTTTAAGTTTCCAAGAGAAATAAGATCCACAGAATACACCTGAAAATAATTTTTGGCAACATACAGCTTCTCAACACGTGATCAAATCTTGCTGTTTCAGAAAGTAAACACAACAAAAGTCATAGGGGAAAGAGCTGATGAAGTTATCGGATTTTTGCATTTAAAAAAAAAAAAGGCAGTAGGATGCACTAGCTGTGATCTCAGGGTACGTGACTACTGCATGGGTCACCAGGGGATGTAACACCTGGGCAGAGCGTGGTCCTGAGGAATTCACCGCTTGCCTGTGAAAGGAGCCAGGAGCTGTAATCGACTTACCCACTGCATTTGCTCCTGCTGTTCGCTAATGAATGAAGACAAAGCAAACAGCACACTTTAAACTCAGTCATACTGGGATATTTACCTGTAGCCAGTGAGTCCCTAATCAAACTTAAAGCAAAACAGGAAAAATTAGCTTGTTAGCATTTTTCCTGTTAGCGTTGGAGAAATGTCACTTTTTGCCTGAGGCATTTTTGGTAGCTTTGCCATGAAGGGAAAAAGCTATTGTACTGGCTAAATCCCTAAACATTTAGTCCTGGGCAGTCAAATGTAGCAATAGTGATGATATGACAATTCCCTGTAAATTTATGCAGAAAAGGAAAGAGACTGGGGACAGAGCAGACTGGTCCTGAGCTCAGCGTGTAATGTGGCTGGCAACGTACTAGCACTTCTCAGTCTTTTTTGATGTATGGATTTCTGAATTGTTTTTTATAACAGGAGTGATTCTCTTTACGATAAATTTTAGCCAACTGGAAATAGATTTGCTTCTCTTAGTTACCTTTTCTATGTCCTTTGGGAGCACTGCCCACAAGCTAAGGATTTGATTTTTTTTCTTCTTGTTTATTACAAGAAGCAGCATGCAAGTTAGGGCTGTTCTGTGAGCTGCTTTTCCAAGGCCACCTGAGAGCCAACAGCAGAAGACCTGCATTAGTGCTTAGGAAGAAGACCTGTCTTGGGGAAGGATGACCAGTTCAGAGCCTGAGAACCTGTAAGAGCTGTGTCCTGTTCCCATCCCTGCCGCAGTTTCCCAGTATCAGCTCAGGTGAGTCCCTTCTCCCTCCGTGCTACAGCTCCCTGCCTGTAACATGAGGAGAGCACCAGGTCTCATCCCAAAGCCTGATACTCAGCAGATAGGCAAGCGAGACAGCCTCAAGCGATGGAGGCTGGCTCAGCAGATGTGCTGATTTTGGGGACATCTCTTCTGATGAGGATGCTGAGGTTGCTCTATCACAAGAACTCTTGAGTTTGCAGATTGGTGCAAGGAGAAACAGAGAGGTCAAAAATTGGCCTGAGTGGGGTGAAGCTGTAGAAGGTGGCATGGACTTGGGAAACACAGAAGTCTAGGTTAAATCAGCAAGAAATAGTCTCTGTATGCAGCAATGTTGGCATTCAATGTTAACATAGAGTCCTTGCCAGTCCTAACTCACCCAAAAGGACACAACCCTGCATGCCAAGTCATCCACTGCCAGAACAGTGAAGACAGCACCTTCCTTAGAGATCACCTTACTGAGCTGTTAACTATGAGAGGGGGTTCAGAAAAGACGATGCCAAGTCCCAGTGTTCATGATGTCAATGCCACAAGCAGGGTAACATTGTGTGCTTAATTCAGATCACTTCTACAAATTTTTGCAAACATGCAAAGAACAGCTGGGTCTCTGTGAGCAATACTGCAGGAGTGGTAGTGACCACTTTGCTGTAGCTGTAACTGCTCTAGTGTCTTATAATATCAGCAAAAACATCCCAAAAATTGGAGAATGCCATGTGTAAGGCACCTCTTTGAAGCATTGTTGCCTGCCTAACTCTCTGCAGCCAGTTCATTATATAGGGTAACAGAGGGCAGGGGACTGTGGAAAACTCAGATGAGGGCTCTGCGTCCAGGTGAGGAGAAGGCTTCTGGGTTTGGATGAGGGAAAGGGTGCAGCTGAGCTCATAAATGCCTGCATCTGAGCTAAGATCAACCCTGCTGAAACCCCAAACCACCCTGGGCAGGCAGCTGGGATGCTCGGCCCTCTGTCTGGGTGATGCACAGGGCAGAGGAGCCCCTGGGGACAGCAGAGAAAGGATTCTGCCCTCCTCTTGGTGCTGAGCCTGCTCATAGAGGCACAAGGTCTGTGCCAAGATGTTTTCTTCCAAAATGAAGCCCTGTTTGTATTACTTGTCCAAAAAACAACCATCCCTAAACGTTCCCTGTTTTATATATTTTCAATAGCAAAGTTGATATAAAAGACTTTTGGAATAACATTAACATCTGGGCTGACCCCACCTCCCTACCAAATTTCAGTCTGATGTTAATTAAAACAGGCAAGTTATAAACCCCAGGAAATGGCAGCTGACCCTTGACTATGAATGTAATGCTGTAATAATATGCAGTAAAAAAAAAAAAAAAAAAGAAAAAGAAAAAGAAAAAGACATAGTCAGACTGCTGCCCAGCTCGCTCCTAGAGCGGTGATCTTTTTTTTCTCACCACTGCTCTGAGAAGTGAGACCATTGCCTCACCAGCACCTTTCCTGGGCTGCTCTCTGCTTTTTGGGGCAGCTGGTGGCAAGGAGGCAGCCTGGGCTCTGAGTGCCCCATGAGAAAATGATCCCAGATTGAGGGATCTCTCTTGGAGAAAAGTTTCCTCTTGGAAACCTGGGACCCGGTTCCTGACCACATATGACCACTGAGGATCCTGTGATGCTCTTTGTCAGTATGGAGTTAGCCAGAGCAGCCCTAATATCTGGCAAAATATGGAGGATTCAGTATTTTTTTCTTTCTACCCCGTATTCCCGGTGGTTTCAGCTAGATGTGCGTGCGGAGGTGGAGGAGGAAGGCAGCGGGAAGGATGGATGTAAGCCCCAGAGAGGAGGGCAGGAGGAGGTCTGCTCCGTGACGCCTCCAAAGGTGCCACCTCGGCTCCGTAGCAGCACAAAGCAGTGATTTTTATGCATGCATCCATCGCTGTAGCATGAGTGGCCTTCTTGTCGTGGGCCGTAGGCGAAGGAGCCCAGGTGGCTCAGGGCTGAGCCAGCTCGCAGCTGGGAGCCGGGGCGGTGAGATGGGGTCAGGGCAGCGCTGGAGAAACCTCCCGGCACATCGCCGCACCGCGCTGCCTCAATGGGCCACGCGATTTGGAAGTAATTAAAGGAACCTTTTTGTTGTTGTTGGAAAATGCCGTGCTGTTGAAATCGGAGTGTTTCCTCTCAAGATGTTGCTTTGTGTCAAGCTATGAATGAAAAAGCAAACAACGAAAAACCCTTGCAAAACAAAACAAAACAAGCAAACCCCAAATCTAAAAGGCTTATTGCTCTGCAAACCCCTTCAAATAGACCCTACAGGTCTCAGTTCCCAGAGAATATGTCCCACTGTTTGTAAACAAATTAAACCAGCTTTTGAGCAGATATATTTTATCTTCTCTGTGAGCTGAAGGAACCAGGATATGAGCCTTCGAAAGGCTGGGTTGTAATGGATACACCCTGCCCCTTCTCTCTTTGAGGCATGGGAAAGGTCAACTTTTGTCCTCTAAAATGTGTCACTGCTATAAATATGACTGCATAATTTATTGCAAATTGTTTAGCAAATTTATTGCAAACTATTAATAAACCTCCTTGAAACAGCACAATGAGCGTGTGCAATAAACAAGGAAAATATTTGCTTGATTCAAACCACATTGGATGATGTTAAATGACTGCTGGATAGATACATTTCGAAGGCCTAAAGGGATGAGTGCGACCCGCGGCCGGATGCTGCATCGCTTGCCCAGAGCACACATGTCAGAAAATGTCGGGGAAGTGACCAAACCTTTTTGTCAATGGCTTAGAGCTGAGATAAGCCCCGAGTGTTTAAATTGGCAATTCTAATAGCTACCTGAATCCAATTCAATTCGCAGCAGCCTGGCTTGTAAGGCAATCGGTGATACAGTGTTAATGCCAACTAATCTGATAAAAATTGACACAATGACAACGTCGGGCCATTAGTTACCGGCAGTTTTTATGTCTGTGTAAATCTATCGTGTTTTACAAGGTACAGGGGATTCTGGGAGTCAGGGAACCTTTTTTATTTATTTATTTATTTTTGAGAACGGTGGAAATAAAGTGGTTTTGCTGGTGCAACAAACTCGTCCTCTTCCCATGTGCGCCGCCTCTGAGCGCGAGAGTGTTAAATGGCAAAATTCATCACAGCTAATTTCTGTTTGCCGTCTATTAGGCTACATTGTTTTGTCCTCAACGTCAGGTTAAATAATGAACCTCTCGGAATAGAGTAAATTAACCTCCACTTTATGTTCATGTCATTGTCAAATGGAAACATCACTTGTACAAATGAAAAAGATTCATTAGTAAAGCTAATGCATAGGCTCCACTCCAGTAAAAGATAAGAGCGATTGAGGCCTTGTCATAATGCAGTGTCGAACTGCTGGCTTGTTATTTATGATGCCTGCCATAATCTTTGGAGATTATTTTCAGCAATGGTAATTAGCACACAATGCATCAGGAACAATTATGGAACAATGTCTTAGCTTGACAGGTATGCCACCCTGCTGCAGGCGAGCTATGATCCATGAGAAATTCAATCAAATCTGCATGCTGCAGGGAGTTTATTAATATTTCTCCTTCCGAGGCAGTTTGAAAGGCAGCTCTGCTTGACCGGCCACCCAAAAATACTTAGCAGCGTGATATGAGTGTGCTCCTTGTTAACACACGCCTATCTGCACAGAGCCTTCCTATGCACTTAGGGCTGATTAAAATAATATCTGTGAGTTTGCTGTTTACCGCGGCGAAGAGAAAATTGCTGCCTCTCCTAGCTGACCACTGGGCCTCACTCGGGGTAGGCTGTTGCTGAAGGGGCTCTGTAACGAAGTGGCAAATTCCTGTACTGACACAAATCCTGTGCGTCTGCTCGGAGCAGTGGGACTGTGCTGATTTACAGCTCCTTACATTCCAGCCTAGGAATCAAAGTGTCCCCGATGAAGGCAATTTTCCACTGAAAAGCACAAACGCAACAGCATGGCGGTTTCTTGTTCCAGGCACCCACACAGCCCAGGGTGAAGCCTCCCCAGAGAGACCTGGGGCACCAGCAGCACACAGCGGAGGGATGTGGCTGAGGAGAATTGTACATGAATGGCAAGTGTGAGGGAGGTTAAAGGCTGCTGGTGAGGAAAATGATCTTCCTTGGAGCAATGGTGGCTGTTGGGCTCCTCGGGCACAAGCAGGGTAGACCAAGGAGAGTCTTTCACCTTTGCAGCCTCTTTGAGGTGGTTTCTTGTGACAAAACCCCAGCCTATGGCCTGGTGGCTAAATGCAGCTCCCATCCGAGGATGCAGGAACCCAAGGCCCCGTGGTGGGGCTATGGGAGCCACCAGCTCCTGTGAAAAGCTCATGGGAGAGGAGCAGGAGCAGGGAAGTACCCTCAGCAGAGCTGGCTTTACACACCTGAAGGCCTGGGACATTCCTCCTTCAAACCAACAAGTGGATTCACAGCAGGCCATTTCTCTGGGCAGTGGAGGGATCACCTCTCTCCCCAGGCCCCCTTGGCAGCCATGGGGCTCCACCAGAGCCAGGCAGCAGGAGGCTCAGGGCATTAGAGGCAGGTAGAGCCACAGTGCTGGCCCTGAAGCAGGCAGGACCCCACAGACATTTAGGGGTGTTGGTGTAAATGGTAGGAACAGCCGGTGGGACAGAAGTCTTGAACAAGAGAGACTCAAAGACTGCTCTTGATGTTTTTTTTCCTGCATTCAGCTATTTGTTTAGGATTTTCTCCATGAAAGGAAGCCTTGAGAAGGCTGCAATCTCCCTATGTCTGATCATGGTGGAAAGCAGAGCCTGGGACTGCACAGTGCCTTGCGGGATCAGACAAAACACTGCGGATCTGCTCCGCAAACACCGTGCCTGCATTTGGCCTCCTTTGCACCCAGATTCTGTCCCGATCAGTAAAACCAGGTGCTTTGTAGCGAGGTGGGGATCGGGCTCTTCTCCCAAGCACCAAGTGATAAGATGAGGGGAAATGGCCTCAAGTTGTGCCAGGGGATGTTTAGGTTGGATATTAGGAGACATTTCTTTACTGAAAGAGTTGTGCGGCATTGGGACAGGCTGCCCAGGGAAGCGGTGGAGTCACCATACCTGGAGGTCTGCAAGAAACATGTAGATGTAGAACTTAGCAGCATGGTTTAGTGGTGGACTTTAGTACTAGGTTAAAGGTTGGACTAGATGGTCTGAGGGGTCTTTTCCAACCGGAATGATTCTGAGATTCGCTTTGCAGGCATGGGCAGGAGTGGATTTCTTCAGCCTTGTTGATAAAGACATCCCACGTGGATGGTCAAATCCTGACCTCGGGGACATCAGGAGAAGTTGTTGGCTTCTGCTGAGCAATTCACACCCACATCCCCACAGCCTGATGGTGCCTGGAAGGATGGCTATGGATGAACTCTGGAAGATGGACGGTGCTTCCCCCTTCCTGGTGCTCTGCAGACACCTTGCCCAGCCATCATCCACAGGCAGAAACCCCACCAGTGCAGCACACAAGCACTTCCTAACGAGACAGACACAGAGATCATCCCTGACCTCTGCCAGCAAACAAGCCAGGGGGTCTGAGTGGCAGATGGAAAGTGGTGGGCAGAGTCACTGCTTAGCATAACTTAGTGAGGGTGACTTGCCAGCAAGTGCTAGGCAGGACAGGGCAGCTTTTTACTGCAACTTGCAGATTCCTGAGAGCCAGGACCAGCCATCTGCAGTAGCTGTTGGCTGCTGTAGCTGCAGATAACTCTGGCTGATATGCCACAAGTGATCTTTCTCCCTAGGGCTGCGGAGCTGCTGCCACGGGGCCACTCGTCCTGGCACTTACTGGAGCTGTTGCAGGGCTGCTGTGAGCATGTGGCATGTGGTGGTTCTGGCGGGCTCGGTCCAGTGTGTACACAGCCTCTGTGGCCACAAGTGATTGTAGTACCTGATGAGTAATTCCTCTGCTTCTTTAAGGAAATCTTTATAGAAACTTTTTTTTTCTTTTTTCTTTTTTTTTTTTTCCCCAGTAGTCGCATGAGGATCTTCCAGCCTACTTCTAGACCTCCCCATGAATACACAGCAGAACTGCAAAAAATGGGACCGAGCTGAGGTGAGGAGATACACAGAGCTGTGTTCATAAATATCCTTGTTCCAAGTTTTACTGAAAAATAAATCTACAAAGCCGGAGAGCACCTTGGCCAGGTCTTATAGGACTTTGGCTTCACGTTTTCTTGGTATACAGATTGAGAGAACCTCCTGAGAAATACTGTTTAACATCTTCTTTGGTTACTAATTGACTGGGATATACTTCATCATCCTCATTTAATAAAAATACATCAGTCTGCCTCTTTCTAAATACAGAAGTGGAAGTGCTAACTGCATGTTTCTGCCCATTCTGCATCATTATTAATGATTTATCATTGTCATCCTTTAATAGGCTTATATCATGATTAGGTTTTCTTTTGTTCTTAATAATGCTTAAGGATCATTAAGAAAGAGAATTCATGTGCACATGTCACTGGGTGAAGAGACACCCTTAAAGCAGGGGAGCAGTTCTGGGTGGATAGCGGGAGTGTGGGAGGGATGGCTGGTTGCATTTAGCAGCACCGACCATATTATAAAATCATCAGTCAGAGAGGAATTGTTTCTTTTTGTTTATTTTAACATTATTTTCCATGGGGACTGCTGCTAGGGGCTGAAAGGCATGTCTAAGTTGTTTTTATTTTTTTATTTTTTTTTTCCTAATGCAAACATTGTTTGGTATTTCTGTTGCACACAAGCTCTTTCCTTCCTCTTGTTTGGTATTTAAATATATGGATGGCTTGTGATTAGGAGCAGGTGGAGGGGGAGAGCAGGACAAAGTGATTTTAAGTCACTCCTCTTTTGTGCCACCATCTGTTCCTGGGCTGGAGTGAAACTGAATGCACAAAAAACTGCTCGGCACCATAACTTTCCCAAAGAAAATGAGGATGATCAGGAGAATCCCAAGGGACGTGGGCCTGATGGGAGAGGTCACACCCTCCTCCTCTATACCCTGACAGATTGCTGCGCTGCTTTTCTGCTCAGAACAGACAAGCGCCATTTATTAATTATGGGTTGTTCTGCTGCTGAACCTAAAAATCAGGACCCCCCTGTGCTCGGTGCTGTATTAACACGGAGCTCAGAGGCAGTCATTGGCCCCAAAGACCTTACAGTTTGCATGTAAGAATAAAGAAAACAGATGGATGCAACAAACCGACTGCAGGAGCATGAAGTAACCATGAGACAATTATGATCCGTTAAACTATTCAGGTCAGGAAATGCGCTGCAATACTATCCTCAATTGAAACACTAGAAGGATGCTAAATGGGCAGAGGGCAGAGTGTAATGATTAGATTTGGGACAATGGATCGAACGTTCTATTACAGAGACTGCCGCAGGATTTTTAATGACCAGTTGTGATCATGGTTTGTGTTTTACATACTGCCCAAGGAAATCCCATCTCCAGCTGCTTTATACCTTCTCAACGTGCACCTTGCAAAGGCCTGGACACAGCCATACAGGCTGGTATTTAACAACTACATTAATTTTGATGAGATAGTGTGCAATAACAAAGCAGCAATCAGCATGCACATCCTAGGAGTTGAGCATCTCGCTTCAGAAAACAGCTTTTTCCTTGCTGCAGTCATCTTTGCAAAATTACCAGCCACTCAGAGACCTAAAAGAACTGGAATTTTTTGGGGAACAGGCTCAGGATGCTCCAAGAGCATTTCCTCACCATGTCTGTAGGTCAGCTCAAGGTAAGGGACCTTGAAAATACCTAGCTGAGCTTCTAGCTTTGGCAGTGATGTCTCATGATGCTGTGGATGTAGCACCTGGCACAAGCAAGCCCAGTGCTTGCTCTGACCCCAGATTTGGTGCAGTGGTAACTGGGCCTCTTCTACTCCTGCACCATCTGCTGCTCATTGCCTGTGACCTTGCCACAGCTTCACTCTCTCCTCCAAAGCTGCCAAAGGCTGTGGTGAAGTGTAGAAGTACAGTTTTGCTCCCATCTTTTCCACTGGCACCGTCCCCTCAGAGACATTGCAGAAGAGGGACCTGATGGACAGAGGACGAGGAGGCCCAGTTCTCCCACCTTGTCACCAGCATCAGGGCTACATCTGTCCCAGGCTTCCCCAGTTTGATTTGGACAGAACCTAAATGGAGGTCAGGATAAAAGTGCTGAGCCCACAAACTGGAGATGAGCAAGGTGTGTGCAAATGTCTGCAGCCCTCCTGGGAAGGGACACCCCGAGCTCTGGGTGCTCCCTCCTGTCCAGCCCCTGCTCACTCAGTGCAGAGCAACACTAGGCACGAGAGCGTGGTGCCCATTGGAGAAGACCTCTGTGGACATTCCCACAGAATTGAAGACTGGAGATACCACCAATCCACTAAGCTCTTGAGTGCTTTCCACATCTGTCCACCTCAAGGGAGTCTGAGGTCCTTCAACATCTGAGTATTGGCTCCTAACAGGACTGCTCGGAAGGTGATGCTGGCCTGAGGTCTTTAATGATGCCTGATGCAAATATCCAGCTAATTAGGACTAAGCAATGATGGCCCTTACAGGCTTTGGATAATTCACTAGTCAGAGCAAAGTGCCTGCCTGTTGCTGGAAAGAGCCTGCCCAGACCGTGGGGTTCAGTGTACTCCAACTCACCTTCTATAAATGTTGGAGTTGGCTCCAGCTTATTGTTGCTCTTCAGAGTTTTATGCCTTTTGGTCAGGGACTCAATGGTCTTTAGACTCCATGTTGGTCCACACAGCCCAATCCTGACAAAAACTGTTTAATGCCTTATGCAAGTATTAACAAATTCCAGCCAGAGATGCTGAGTTGAAGAACCAAGCTAATTTCATGTGCTTCTCCAACACCCCATTATGACATTTATGACATATTTTTCTGTTTAGAAGGATGATTTTTTCCAGATGCTAGCACATCTAAAACTACCTAATGAGATTTCCACAGATGTAGAACTTAAAACCATCTACGGTATTTTTATTTTTCTCTCTAAGTGATGATGCTTTCCAACTGAAACATTTCTCGAATAAAGCACTAGAAACAGTTGAATGTGTATCAGATTCGTAGACAGAGGAGCTCGTTCATTAGAAGGCAGGTATTGTGATTGAGTCTTGGTGTCTCTGCCACTTGATTTGAAATCAGTTTTATTTTCTGCTTGTTTGGTGTTGGTCAAGATTTGAAGAATTTCAGAGCCAGAGTTTAGGATTCAGGGAGTACTTGAAAGGCTTTGCAGCTCTTCTCTGCAGTAACACCACCTCCTTCCACAGTCCACTTTCAGCTTTGCACACTGCAAGGCAGCTGTTATGGACCATGTTTTACACTGGGGAAAGACAGGAACAGAAAGATGAAGTGACTTTCCTGGGGTCACCCAGAGAGTGTACAGCAGACCTCAGGAAAACACAGGACTCCTCTGTGTTGCTCAGAAAGTCTGGGAACAATTCACCACCCACACAGCCTGTGCTTCTTACTACTGCAACTGGAAGCTCGTAGTGTGTCCTTACAGGACTGGTGGAAATAACAGCCCTGCCCAATGGGTGAGTCTTCCTCTTCTCTCCATGAGTGGGAGAAGCCTGTGTTTCCTTGAAAACAGTTGATGCCTTCTTTGTTTTGTACTTTTGTCCTTTGGGGAACAGTGATGACGAGTGGTTGGTTCAGGATGGATTCTACTCCTCTTCTCCGCTCCCTGCTCTTCTTCCCTTCCCCAGTTTGCCCACTTTGTGGGAGGAAACCGGGCGATGAGTGTTACCCCACCAGAGGGACAGTGCAAGGTCATTTAGGGTCCTCAGAAGAAAACTGAGGAGATTTAACACAGTGGATATTTATCTGAGCCCTAGCAAGGGAGGATGTTTATATCCATTCTGGATGGCCACTTTCACCACTTTTCTTCTTTGAATTTTGCTTTCCTAATGCCGCTGATGAGACATATAGTTTGTTCAGGAACAGGAAAAACATTTGACTCCATGAGAGCCATTCCCCTTGTGAATATTGAACAATGCAAGTAAAGGATCCTGCATTATCCCGTGGCTGGCACTGGGCTTACTGGCTTGGGTGGGATGCCCAGGATGCTGAGACATGGGAAAGCTGTTTAATCTTTCATTGGGTGGGTATAAATCTTGCTATCTACTGCTTCTCTACATTTCTCCTGCTTTCACACAGAACAATTATTATATTCTTTCAGTGAAGAATGGCCTCTATTACACTTAAAATAAATTGCAGCATTGTCTGGAAATATTTAAGCTGAATCTCTCTTGCTCTTGTAAGAGCAGAACACCCACAACCAAGGAAGGGAGGCCGGGCTGTTCCAGCACTGAACTCAGCCTTGCAGATGTCTGTCACCTGTTTCTAAGGAAATGTGCAAGTGTTTGGGAAAGAGCTAGGCTTCGTTGTTATTGTGGGAATCTGAAACCACTCTGAACTTTGCCCTTCTATCCCCTTTACAATTTTTTTCCTTTTTTTTTTTTTTTTTTAAAGAAGAGGAATTGCTAGGCTCATACTTCACTAACTGGTTTGCATTAGGGCTCTATTCTGCAAAATGCCAAGTGATCTCAGCTCTTGCCCAAGCTGAAGTTGCTAAGGCCCTTGCCAGAACTGAGCCATGAGATTCAGATTTGGGCCATGAGCTAGAAGTCAATCTCCAGCTCATGTTAACTGAACTCTTCAGACAACGCCCCGCTCCTGGCTTCGGAAGGGTGTCGCTTGGCACGACACATGGTATTAATACATAAGAACAGACTGTACCTGCAGCAGCTTTCCATTCGTGGGGCCTGCACCTCTTGCCTTACCAGGCAGTGTGCTGGGCAGGAGGGCAATGGAGAGTGTGCCTCCTACCTGCTGGTGGGGGCTGTGAAACAAAAACCTCTTCAGCCCCCATGGAGAAAGCCAAAGGCTGGATGCCTGCAGAACTGGAGTGGCAATCTCAAGTTCCAGACCAAGGCTATGCTACTCTTTTCCACCTTGCGCCTACAGCACACAACTCCTCTCTCCTCTCCATCTCTAGCATTGCATTCCTTCACCCCCCCTGGCTTGGCACGTCACTGTGCTTCTAGAAATGTGAAAACCTTAGCAAGCAGAAAGTGTGGTATGAGGCTCATCATCAGGAATCTTCCCAAATGCTTGCTACTGTTACGAAGGAGTCTGTCCTTCTCAGCCCTAGCAAAATCATGTCTGGCAGGAGCTGCTTTCCAGGCCCCAAACTGTGTGGGCAGAGCTCAGCCGACTCCACCTCTTCATGGGGAGCAAACTCTGCAGAGCTGGATGTTGCTTTACAGGCGAGGCGCTGCACATCAGTCACAACCTCATGGACACCAAGCTTAATAAATGAAGAGCAAGACCAAGACAATCATTCAAATGCTGTATTGGGTGGGACTGCCAGCTGAGATCATGTTGGATCCAGAAACAGGTTCATGGCCCAGCTAACAAAAGAAGTATGGGTTTGCTTGGAGTTAAAATCAGCTTGAATATATGCCTACCACTCACTCAGTGGAATGTTTGTGGTGTTAGAAACCATCTTGAAGAGGGTGTGAATATTGTGTACCTTTGCATTTTGTGTAATAAAACAGTTCCTGGTCAGCTACTCTGTCAGTGAAGAATTATGCATCCACTGCTTTGCATGATTAATCAGATGTCAGGATGTGGGTGCTCTCCCAGCATATCATCCCATGGCAGGCAGCAGTGCATTTACAAATGTAGAAAGAAAAAAAAAAAAGCAATAATAGGAAAAAGAATTATTTTTATGTGTACTTGTCTTAAGACATATTTTTCCATTCAGTAATTTGAAAAAAAAAAAACATCTGGAAAAAATCATATTATGGACAAGGCGTGTCATGACATTTACAGCAAATATTTTTGCTGCTAGTATCAAAACCAGCTCTTTGCTCTATCAAGGCCTGAATATTCATACACACATAAATGTTCAGTAAATAAAAGGGCCTCTGCAGAAACTCAGCGCTGGGCAATCCTGCGCTCTCAGCATTCACATTCTCATTTGTTTATACTTCTCCCAGAACCATATTTTTTGCGTCTCAGATGTAAGTGCCTGTAGTTCCTTTCCATTTGCCCTTTCAAGGCTCATGAGAATGACAGTAAATGGTACAACTGTGGAAGAAGTCCTGGTGTAAGTAAAGGTATCAAGAGTTTATGAGGTTATCAGCACAAATGAGGCAAATTTTCAAAAAAAAATCACCAAGATGATTTATAATCATGGGCAACCTTGTTCAGCCAGCAGAAGAAATGAAATGTGTGCCACGTGCACCAGGTTTTGAGAGGGAGAAGAGAAAGAAACCAAGTGGCTAGAAGATGGCTGGAGCCTCACCACGATGTGGTTGGGCCCTGAAAGCTGACCTTGGGCAGGGGTTTGTGGGGCTGGATAACAGCTCCCTTCTCTTTGGCACTCATACTGAGGAAGAAGGGGCTCAATAAAGGCTCTGTGCACCTTTTAAGTCCCAAGGCTAAGATATGATTTACAGGAGGTGTAAGCCTTGCACGATGTCTCCCCATGTAGGCAGGTTGTGTGCCCAGCACCCACTCGGGGGCTCTGCAGGCTGTACACTTTCCCCGTGGGGCACCCAGAACATGTTCCTGGGGCGTTGCAGTCCGGGATCCCTCCAGGTGTTATCTATCCGCAGCCCTCTCCAAACCAGCAGCTCTGGGGCTACCATTTCAATAAGGAAAGTGCCCTGAAAAGGTGAACAGGAGTGGAATGTCAGCTCTGTTAGGGTGGCGGAAGGAAATGATGGCTTCGGCTTACAAAATAGGGACAGGGGCAATGGTGACGCTGACAGCCAGGTGTTCCCAGGGTGTTCAGATGCACAGGTTTCCCTAAGACTAACCTCCACCTGTTGAGAGGTTATGGACCGCAATGTCCACAACCACTTGTAATGTCCATTTAGCACACGGACTTTAAATGCATATACATCATAGGCTTTGAATGTCCCTCTAAAAATGTAATCTAAAATATTAAATAAAACTACAGAAACCATAGGGTAGTATTTATGTATTTCTTTATTGTATGTATTATCATGCTTTTAAAATCTAAAACGTTCTAGAAAGTGTTTTGCACAGATTTTGAACATAACCTACTGTTTTAAACAATGCATATTGCAAATATTACAGTTAATTTTAAATATATTGTTTTTTAAAATCTCCTGAGTACTGTCTCTTAAAGTGCCTTCAGAAAACATGGAGGCAGCAGACAAGCAGCTGTTACTTTTAGTCCAGGCTCAGAAACCCTGGATATACCAAAATCTCCTTGAGATGGCAACGTGGTAATTCTTAATCGCAGCATGTTACTACTTTGACAGAAAGGAAGAGTGTTTCTTTCTCTGGGAGGAGGGTCAGCTGAAATGAATCTCCTTAACAAAAATCAATACTCCAAAATTTGAAATCAGTTGATGCAACTATCTGCTATTCAACTGGCTTATTAACAGACCCGACCAATCAGCTCCGTGTGCTCCCTGTTGCCAAGTTGCCTCCATAAACAAATTGATTAATTGATTTTTTTTTTTTTACTTTTTTTCCCAAGGCCTTTTAGTGTATAAGCAGGTCAGGCAGCTATGATTTCATTTTGCTCATCTACTCAGCACTGGCTTTGTAAATCAGTTTGTAATCCCAGTTCTTCATCTCAGAGATCAGCAGTGTCATCTGCAACCTCAGGCAGAGAGGTGGCCCCAAAAAGAAACTTCAGTTCCCTGGGAAGATGGGGGCTGGATTTCAATGTGTGGCTGGAAACCATCCACCCCTTCCCTGAATTTGAAGCACTTGTGTCAGAACCCATCCTTACGGCTTCAGGTTTGGGTTGAAATTCAAAAACATTTTTATTATTTATTTTTAATTTGGATTTTTCTTCCATCTGTTTCTGGGAGACCTTGGCTGAAAATCTGTTTGAACAGGCTAATATTAACCTGTTTTTATAGTTTGAGGCCAAATTCGAGTGAGAACAACTCCTGAGATCTTAGAGATGTCACATACAGCCCTAGGCCTCAGTCTGCTTTTAAGTCTCATTTAATTTCACCTATATAGAAAGGCTGCCGTTGCAGAGAGTTGTGGTGGCCTTATTGCTGGGCTTGCATAAAAGCTAGGTCTGTTTTGCTCTGTGTGTGTCTGCCTGAGATCTTGCTGCTGTGTTTCTCAGCCTGCGCTCCCAGTGCCAGGCAGAAAGACCACCAGTGTCAGCTTGTCGCAGTTTCAAAGTCAGAAAACAGGAATATTCCCCCAGTACCCAAACAAAGTTAAACAAACAAACCTTGGGCAGAGATGGAAAGAGAGGAAATCTAGAGTCTTTGCTGGGGCAAGAATAAGAAAGAAGAAACAAAGGGCCAGGTCTGGAGTTACCATAGTCAGACAGGAATGAAAAACAACCACCAGTACATTTATATCTCCTTAGAAGGGGGGAAGAAACCCTACTTTTAAATGGAAATGGAGATATAGGCTGGGCTGAATGACCCACAGCTGCCTTATGTCAGCAATGATGCAAACTGTTTGCATGCCGTCCTTTTTATAACTTCCTCAAACCCAATTTCTCTTCCTCTGATTCCACCCTAAGTGATAGCCTATCTTGAGAGGTAAGAAAAGCACCTTGCTGAACGGCCTTGGAGGCTTGTTATCATTAGCAGAATGCTTAAATCCTTCAAAGCAAAGGTTCTTTAGGCTGCTATTTATTTATTTACTTAATTAGTGCTAGTTGTATTGAATGAATCCCCTGTCTTAAAGCTGGAAGGAAAGCAGCTGTGTTCAAGGACATAGCTACTGCAGGCCCAATGCAAATGGCAATCGTCCCTGTGGAAATCTGTGAAGTTACTGCTAGTGTGTGCCTTGACAGGTTGTTAATGGGGGAATGCATTGACCCAAATAGATGGTATTTTAGGAGACTGGCGAGATGGGTTTGTGTCTACAGGATGTCCTAGTAAAGAGATCAAAGCCAAAATGTTTTATCCAAAGTCTAGAGTGCTTTTAATGGTAGAAATATATATTTCCTGTATCTAGTGACACAATAAATTGGGTATCCACTGGGTATTTGGGGTTAAAACAACAATTTGGCTATGTTAATAATTTATACGTTGACACTTTATTTCTGATATTTCTTTCCTTTCTTTTCCCCTGCACGCTATGTAGAATAAGCAATGAGAAAATGCAGTAGAATCTGTACAGTTTAGAAATGGGTCCCTCTCTGCCTCAGTCTTTTTTAGTTTTCCTTAAAAATTTAAGTGTTGTTTTTTTTTTAATCTCTTCAATTGTATGCAAACTGAAAAGCAACAAATAGAGAACTTGAAAAAAAAACGCAACAAACAAAATGGTGAGGAAAAAATTGTAGAAGCATCAGTCATTACATCACATTTGGTGGTAAAACCTAGTGAAATAGAGCAAAAGAGCAAAAGCCTTAAAAAAAAAAAAAAAAAAAAAACAACACTCCAAATATTTCAAAGTGAAAAATTTTGGATGAAAAACTATGAGATTTTTTTTAACTGTCTTTCTATTTGTTTAAATCTGTTCTACTGCTATCAAGTTAGCTTAGAAACATGAGTGTTAGAGTCAAGAGGTTCAAAATTCAACCTTTTCAACAGAAAATTGAATTTCCAGAAGGATTTCATGGTCTCTGGTAGAGCAAGATTGATGTTTTTTGGGAGTTGAGGTTTGGACTAGGTTTAGGGTTTTAAAGCTGAAATCTTGCACACTTTGTTTCTGTTGATTTTTGGCTCTACTGCAGCAAACATCTTGATCCATTATCTCGATTTGCAAAAACATCACAAAAATAGTTGCTTTAGTGAACTATTGGTCCTTTTCCCATTTTAGGTTAGATGCAAAATCAAAATACCAGTGGCTAATTCTGTTCTTGGGATTTCACCCTGAATTTATCCCAACATTCAGAAGTGTTAATCTTCAAATATTTGGCTTTTACCTATCTCCAGTCAAAATATGTTTCACATGACTTCATCACTTAGCTAAGTAAATTGAAGGCAGTTAATTGTTTGTTTCTTTCTTTATTCTCAAAGTAATTAGAAGTTAATTCTCTCACTAGCTGAAACAATACTATGAGGTGGAAAAAAAAATAAGTTTTTTTATTACTACCAAGGGTTTTGTTATTGATTCTAACAATACAATTATGCCTGTCTTCAAGGTGATTCAAGGTAATAATGCCCTTTCTCTGTGGATTTGAGGTCTCACCAAACATTAATTGAATACCTCACCTAAGAAAAAAGATGGGCTAAAACTTGTGCACTACAGTGTATGTTAGTATTTCATCATCTTTAAATCTAGGCAAACTGGGGAGTAATACTGCCAAGGGAGATCTATACGTTTTGCTCTCTTGGCATCCTTACAGCCAGCCAAAAGAAGTTGTGCAATAGCCCTAGGGCCAGTGCTGGTGCTGCCCTTGCCTTCAGCAAGACCATGCTGGTGGTCTAAGGGCCAGTCTTGATCCCACCAGCTGGGACAGCCCTGGGCTGTGCCCTGTTTCATACAGCAGGCAGGACCCAGAGCAGAATGCAAAAGCAAGATGACAGGCCCATGTATGTTTAGGAGGAGGGAAATGTCTTTTTGTTTCCCTCCTTCCTTTCCCAGGTTTCCAGCAACAGCATCACACCATCATTGGGCCATGACATGGCTTACCCCTCCTACCGCGTGACACAGCTCTGGCCTTCCCTGGTACTTGCTATGTTTTTCTTCCCTCTTGCCACTTTGACCCTCATATACATGTTTTTACTGTGCTAGAAATTTCCTTTATATAGCAAAGAAAGGAGCTTTGAAAGGTCCTTTCAAATGCCAGAACATCAGAAACAGTGGAGAAATGTAGCGTGACATTCAAGTTTAGGCATGTTTTTCCTTTGACTGCATTTTTCATCTCCAGAGGAAAGAGGGACCTTTCAATATGGGTCTTATTGGGTGTTCATTTTCTTTTCAAAGGTAGGGTACTAGCTCTGCCATCCCCAGCAGTCTACGACCTCTATCCCTCAAAAAATCAGACAGAAAAAACCACCCATCATCATTAATCTTAAACTTTATCTCTGATTATTGCGTCAACAAAACAACCTTTTCTTATACCACCCTTTGATATGCTGGACATATGTCAGAAAGACATGGGCCATCCATATCTTATCTTACATTAAGAAGAGTTATCCAAAAATGTACCTTCATTACTGCGACAGTCATGTCAAAAAGAATCGATTTATTGTCAACGCATCTAACCTAACAATGTTAATGGACTCTTCAGACATCTTCTCCTTCTCATTTGTTTCCTACATGCCTATCAAAGAGACAAAGCAAGATAGTTACCAAGCTCTGGGGAGTGGTGTGTGTATGTGCTAAGAGAGTCCATGACAGCTCCTTGGGCTGCCTTTAATGAAGTGAGATGGGGCTGGAGGAGGAGGAGGAATCGGGGCGAGCTTTCTCCAGCACTAGGACAGACCTAGAGCGCTTCTGCTGCTGCTATATTTTCCCAAACTTTAACAGTTCTTTTGGGGATTAGTTAACAATGAGGTTGGTTGCTCTATTGGTTAGCAATATGTGGAAAGCATTTACCCGTGTTTCACCTCTACGTATCTATTTGTGGCTCTGATGCAGCCAAAGGCTTAGGCTGGTGGTGCTTGGTGCTGCTGTGAAGGATAGATGTCCTCTGGAACTGTCAGAAGGTGAATGTTTGATATTGGGCAGAAGTGTTTTCTACATTGTGTCTTTGCCAAGTCAGTCACTGGGAAACCTATTCTGAGAAAGGCTCTGCATTCCTGTTATGAATGAACTCACTTTTTGCCAAAGTCTGACTGGCTGTCTGGTGCTAATCAGCGGTAACAGGATGACCTTTGCAAGTGAATAGAGCAAAAGGCAATTTGTCTTATAGAACTTGTACAACTGTTATGTTTAATGAAACAACATGATTATAATCTTCCCACAAAGGCACATAAACAATTAAAGTAAATCTCCCTCACATGTTGCTAGGTGTTTACATAACTCATCCTTCTCCCTTATCGAATGATGTGTACAATGCACTCCTGACTTGCAGAACTTGGATCGCATAACTTTAATCAAACCTGATAAACAAATGTGTTTCCTATAATGCTGGAACAGCATCAGCACAAGTCAGCACACATTTATTTATGCACCCAAGTTCTGTTTTAAAAAAGGCTTCCAGTTGCCAATATCCAGTATTTAAACAACCAGAGGGAATGCAGAAACGTATGCTATTTCTAAGAGTGTAGATACTGCTCACTCGGTGCGTGTTATAATCTTCACTTTGTCCCGGCTGCCAGTCTGGGGCTTGAGTTTGTAATCTGAAAGATGATTGAGAGGGCCAGGTTGTTGGCACCTGTATTTTTTACTTCAAGTCAAATCTATCATGAACTTACTTGTTTACAAGCATTTAGTAAACATGCACTGAAGGTGGAATGTGAAAAGTTTTGCTGTCCAACTCGGTGCTGTGCTGATCTTGGTTCATTCAAATGTCATTTCACAGAGGCTGAACAGAATGACAAAACTGCTTATAGAACCTGAAGGTCTCAGTCTTGAAAGTTTTCTTTTTCTTTCTTTTTTTTTTTTTTTTTTCCTTCTTACTTTATGTGGGAAACTACAGAACTTACTTTCAGTGGACAGGAAAAAGTGTGTTAATGTGCCAACATCAAGTGAATTCCACGAGTCTTCTATTCATTAAACTCCTAGTTCCTCCGCATATAATTTATGTCAGTTCAGTTATGCTCCTCCAGGGTATGCCACTAAGAGAAAAAAAAAGTACCTGGTATTTAGCCAAAAAGAGGTGTTTTTGGCTCCAGAAATCAACTTACACCTACTGACAAAGGAAAAACAGGCATGTTTTGCCAAAAAAAAAAAAAAAAAAAAGCCCACAAATAACCAGGCCTATTTTTTTAAACCCTGCAGTTAGAAGGCATAACATTTACATTGTTCTTTAGAGATTCACTTTTCCTAACATATGTAAAACAAAATATTTTCCTCCATGATCTGCCTTGTACATATATGATCCTGCTCATAACATCTAGTGGTGACTTCGTGCTTGCAGAGGACTGCTCAGTGACAAATCTGAACCAGACTTGGGGCCCAAATACAGCACAGCAGCTGGGAGCGATCAGCTCTGCTCCCAGAATTTGACTTGGGCTCGCTGATAGCAAAGTTGGCCATTGGATACTGGAAGGCAGAATGAGTCCAAAATTCCTAGCTAAGTAGAGTAATGTTAAAAGCAAAGGGCTAAATTAATTCTGCTCATGGAAAGTACTTGCACTGCTAGCGAAACTTTGAGATTGCCGTTCCTCTCTCCCCTAGCTCTGGCCCCCTCCCCAAAACCAGCCGGGTCCTCCTGGGTTCCCTTGAAGGCTGATCTGGGGGCTGGGGAGAGCGTGTGAGGCTGATTCGCTTGGAGGCATCAGGTTGCACAGTGCCCTGTGTGAGGCTCACTCTCTAAGTTAATTATGCTAATTGGAGCACTGAGATTCCTCAAACCTGCCATGTTCAATACGTCTGCTTCCTCTTTGGCACAGCCCAGACCCGGTGCGGTACGAGACCCTCTGCAGCCATACAGATGCAGGAGCAGATTTATGCTTGGAGAGAGGGACTGGCCGCTGGTCTGCCCTGTGATGGGGGGAAGGAGATGTGCTGCAAGAGTATCCGAACCTCATTTCTGAGGTCCTGGCTGGATCCATGTCACTTCCTCCATAAATTCTGGCAGGCTCTAAAGCCTCCTCCATAAAAGAATGTGAGCAATGGAGAAACTCTGAAGACGGGTTCTGAGTGGGTGGGAGACTTGAGTAATTGCAATGTCTGATGAAAAGAGAAGGACGTATTTTAAAGTAACAACAAGGCCTTTCCACTGAAATAAAGTAATTCTTAAATCCGCTCCATTATGTGGGCATTAATCTCCAGTCTCTCCTAGGAAGCCAGTGGAGATGATGAAGGCTGGTCAGAGGAAAGTGAGACCAGGATCTGGCATGTAAGCTCAGAAAAAAAAGGTGAAGAAGAGGAACATTTTTCCTTTCTCCAAGGTATTTCATTGACAGGCATTTGGATAAATCCTTTCTATTGAGCAACATGCCACGCTCCAGCCTCTACAGCCTCTTTTTGTGTCTTGTGTGAGTTCATCTCATGCCACCTATACAAATAACACTTTCAAACTGAATTCATAAGTCAAGTTACTCTGACTTTATGGTTTTAGTATGTGGAACAATCATGTTAAAAATATATCAAGGAATGTAATTTTTTCAATATAATTTCGTCTATTAATTTATTTTAGGGGAACTCTGTTACACAGCATAAAGGAAACTATATGATGAAGAATTTATCTCTTGAGGTTGGAGTCCCCCTCATTTCCTACATTTTCATTCAATAAGAAGCTACTAAAGGGGTGGGTGGGGGAGAACCTTTCTTACTTTTGTTAGTTGTGTCCAGAAAAGTTCCATCTCTAATTTCTCATGGGAGGAACTAAGGAGTAGCTCTTCATAATGTTTAGAGGTTTATAGAGCTGGAGACAGTGAAAGCATTTACTGTTAATGGGTAGCATCATTTGCAACAATTGTCTGTGCTTTGAGAAGTTATATGGGTAAATCTCACTGAACATCAAATCCCATTCCTGTGGAAACAGTGGTGTAGACTGCTGAAGCGAAAAATACGCTATGGGAGGAAAAATGTGTTTAATTTCAAGAAACCTTACCCAAACATGTACGGGTTAAGAGGTTAGAGTACTCTATGGTTTAAATGTCATTTACCTTGCTAAGGTGCCCTGGTTTTGATTTAATTTTCTTTTAATGCTTTTAAGGTAAAGCTGGAGATAAAAGAGCATGGTTCGGAGATCATTGGTGTCAATGGGAATCGCTTAATTCACTTCAGTAGGCTTTGGTGTCAAACTTAAATGAAGACATCTCATGAATTGGGATGCAATCTACAGCCCACTGAGGCCAGTGGAAAGACACCAGTTTTAGCAAACTTTGAAGAGGACCCTGAACACCAGACCAAAACAGACTACTGGGGTGGGGGAAGTTAGATGCATTTGCTCAGTCTTGAAGAGCAAAGCTTAAAAGCATATTCAGAACAAAAACCTGTTTTTAATGAAAGGCCATCTGTCATCAGACAAAACCCCATAGATTTCAGTGGAACTAATCCCAAATTGATGGAGAGTCAATATGGCCAAAAATCCGAACAGCACTTTCTCCTTCAGTAATTATTAATCAAAATATAGTCTTAGAACTGACTTTCCAGCTATTAAGATACAAGTTCAAGATGAGCTTCCCCTGCTCGTGCTGATGATATGGTCTGTACTGAACATGCCAAAGGAGCTGTAGAAGAGTGCTCTCCTTTAGCTGTTAATCAGCTTACCAGTTCTTGCACAGAGAATGCTGTATTCTGGACTATGATCCTGGCAAATAACCAAAGGGGAAGTGGATTTTCAAATGCTTATTTTATTAATCTTTAAATATCACCTCGCTAGGGCTCCAGGTGCTGAGTGGTTTATAATACTCTAAATTGTAATCATGGATAATTTTTAATCCTGTGCATACATTCCCTACTGTAACTGAATGGGGATCTCGGATACTGTGAAATGCAGAAGAGCTGCCTACCAGATCTGTTTCTACTCTCTGGCACAGCAACACAAAGGAAATTTTCTGCTAACCCATCAAGTCCTTGAATGATTGGTAAAATACCGTAAGAATCTGAGAGCATTTAAAAGGAGGAGAAAGATACAGAATCACACGTTCCTGCCCCCAGCACATCAGCCAAGTGGGACCTAATCCAACCACCCCCTGTAGTTAAATGAAGAACTTGACTAATTTTTGGATCAAACCCAGGTAGTGCACTGCCTCACATTAAGAGCAGTTCCACTTATCTTTGAGTTGTGTTTTCCTTACTTTGTTTCTGTACAGCTAGCTATTTGCTTGAGGGCTGGAGGATTCACAGAGCAACAATGTTTGAGTTTTTCACTGCTACTATCTTCAGTTTCAGGCACGTTTTAACAAGGAACTTGGGAGCTTTGCATTATGACATTAAGTTTATTAGGTTGGCACAAGAGATATTTACAGAGGACTTTGGCTCACCCTCTTTTCAACATTTATTAACTCAGGGGTACAAGGCACAGCCCTGATTCACCCATTGACTGTGGCTTCCTTCCAGCAGAGGGAAGCGGGTGTAAGTGATGATTTTTAAATTGCGGAAAGGATTGGATATAGGTCTGTTTGATTGAGGAATAAGTGTTGGCGGTAGAGGAATGGGTCTGGCAGCTGGCAAGGTTTGGGGAGACAGGGGAGAATTTCACTGCAAATTAAATTACAAGAGGATCTATGTGATAAAAGAAAGCCTCCTAATGGAGGTTAGTGCTCATTCCCTGTGAAGAGCCATCAAGGTTTGGATGGCTGGCATTTCTAATTCTGTTAAGTGTCAAAATCGATGCTTGATGGGTCTGTGGGAGCCAAGCAGTGGGCACGCCTATGCTGAAATACCAATTTGGTACGAGAAAGGATTCAGGAAGGGACTTCCCAGAATAAAAGAGTGAGATGTGTCTTGAAATTTAATTTGCTTAATAAGGTTTTAAAAGCATTAAAAAATAAAAACTCTAAATAGCAAGGCCATTTCCACCCTCCTAAAATAAACCTTGAGCTTCGTTTGCAGTTTTCCACTTGTAAGTGACACGTGTAAGCAGAGGGCCTGTTGTTGCAACCCTGGAATGCTCCCAAGCAAATGATGCTTCTTTATTGAAAGCAAATGAAGAAAAAAGAGAATCTGTCAAGGAGAGAGAACAGTTTAATTGGATTAAAACCTATGAGCATGTACAGTAGGGGAGGAGAGAGCTCCTCTCTCCCCGATTCCTGTGGAGAAGGCGAGGAGATTACTGGGGGGTGAAGCGGGAGCTACGCGGCACAGCACAAGCAGCCATCCAAAGCCTGGAGTTAGCCAGTGCAGGGGCCCCGGAGGAATTGCCGGCTTCTCTTTGGTGGCTGGGGAGTTCTCCCTGGAAAAGGGTGGCTGGCAGTGCTCATTAGAGGTAGCGCGGGTCTCCTCCAGCACTGAATGCAAATTACAGAGCAATGTTTGTGTTTGTGGTTCATTAGCAGTCAAGTGGTTTGTCCAAAATACATTTTGCTTTTTCTCTAAAGGGACAGCCTGTAGATTCAAGCCTGAGATGTCTTATGCATTTCAAATGACTTACTCCAGCCCTGGTCTTTCATCCCCACACTGTTATTTAAAAGAACCCTGAGTTTTGGATTCCTTTTCATCGAGGAAGCAGAGACTTTGCAGGGGAAGGTATAGCCATGCTTTACAGCCAAGGTGGGAGGTCGCAAAAAGTCACCTGGTGTCTTGCTCTTGGGTTAAAATTCGGACAAAGACGATCTTCGCAAATTCAAAGTCTTATTGCAAAGCCACAGCTAATGACAGTCCAGAGTCAAACAACTTTGCCAAAATATTCCTGAGACCTTGGGATGCTATCTCAGTATTATATCCCATAGACGAAATTTCTGAAGGGCTCAGCATTTTGGATGCTCTGCTCAGCTGCAGGTCCAGAGCCTTGGAAATGTGGGTCCTGAGCCGTCTCTTGGATAATGCTTGGGGCACATGGAAGACCATGCCAAAGTTGCAGTTCTGAACTCTGGATGTTAACGTAGGCTGAAACTTTGAGGCTGAGGTGTTGAGTTGGCCCTGAAACATTGCTACCCTGCACCCACCCTATGCCAGCAGAAGGGATGGAAAGTAAAACTTGGATGCGTGCTCGCCCAGAGAGGCAGGGACAGGGAAGCGAGGAAATTCTGCAGGTCGGGTGGGGGAAGGGGCTTTGACTTGAATACGAAGAAGCATTTGGAGCCAAACCAGCAGCAGATTGTGGTACCTTCTTAATTCTGTGAGCCACACATGAATGACCTTTTTGTCTGCCTCTGCCTGCCTGCAGTGGGGGGTTCCCCCCCTGCCTTTCCCCACCACACACACTCATTGATAATATACATGTGCTAAATAGGATTAACTCTCCCTCATCTGCATGAGTTGTTCCTCTCCCTTGCACCACTCAACCCCCTCTCCCCTCCCGCACCCTTCAGCCCCCCAGCTCCTTCTGGAGCTCCATGTGGGCCTTGTGTGGAGTTTAGCTCCCTCATTGTAGGGCAGCTGGTAATGTGAGCGGGGCTGAAAAGCCGGCTGTCAGGCTCAGTGCTCAGGAAGAATAGGCGGACGTCTGCTCCGCAGCTTTCCCTTTGATAGACGAGGATAATCCCTGCTATGAGAAGACTGAGTCAAATGGAAAGGGAGAGCGAGTCCAGTGCCCTCCCACAGCCCCGAAGCAGCACAAATTGCAAATCCTGGGATTTGAGGGGGGGGGACAGCTCATCCCACTAAGCACCTTGTGATGGATCCATTTCTTCCCGGAGAGGGGAGGGAGGCAGCTAAGCCCTTTTCGCAGCCCGAGCAGGGAATAGCTCTTTTCTGCCCAGGAGCTGTGGGCAGGGTGCAGGGGACAGGACCACGCTCCCTCCCTTTGTGCTTTCATCAGGCAACATTCGTGGCTGCCACATGCAGGGCTGGGACACGGGGTGGTGGCCAGGACAGGAGTGAGTCCTGAGGGAGAAGCGGTGGTGTTTCAGGGCCTCCTAGGTGGCCAGGTCACAAGGCTCTCCTGCCAGTTTGGGAACAGGGCAAGGGGAAATACTGCTGCAGAAGTAGGAGCTGAGTTTTTGAATCTCAGTCCCAGTCTGTGAGATGTGAGAGGTTAATGGTACCCCACCTGTTAGGGACTGTCCCTAGGAGACAGTTCAAGGTCCCTTTCTAACCTGGACAGTCTGGAAGTTGGGTTCCTGTCCCTCGGGTGAGTGCCTCACCTCAGTCAGGTTGGTGTCTGTGACTGGACCTCACTTTCTACAAAATAGCTTTGAAAAGCCTTGATTGAGATGTTCATCTGTCAAGAAATGGTGACTTAAAACAATCAGGAGGGAGCCTTATCCTTTTTTGCATGGGAGTCGTATGGGGCTGGCATTCCTTAGTGTGTACCCAGAGGTTTAGGACAATGTTCAGGCAGGATATTAAATAACTTTGTTCACTGATGTTTACAAAAATCTATGGTTTAGCACTTGGGCCAAGTGCTACCATGTTGCTTGGTAACACCCCTGGCCCACTGAGAGAAGAAAATGAGGCAGAGCCAGAACAAGAAAGGACAAACCAGTGAGAGGCAAACAGGGCTCTTCAGCTGAACTATGAATTTCTTTTGCATGTTCTGTTAAATCTGTTTAGCCGCTCTGGGTGCATCCAGTCCTTAAGATATACAGAGTTGAGTCCCAGGTTTAGGTCCAGGTTAAACACCTTGTTCCCTCACCTTCTCCAGTGCTGAATTTACCTGTACTCAAAGAACCTTTTTGATGCAAAAACATCATCTTCAAGACAGGTTTCCTGCAAGGTTTGCTAAGCCTCTGCTTCCAGCCCGGGAGGGCACCGTGGAAAGCTGCTCTCCCAGTGTTTTAGGGCCCGCTCTGCCAGATGGAGTTTGAAAATGGAGAGGCAGCACAAGCAAATGGGTGGCACTGACTGAGCACTTGAGAACCTGGAAGGAACTTTTGTTTCCAGTTCAGCTTTCAAAAGAGGCGAAAGGCCAAAGGCTTTTGCATTATTTATTCCAACCCATTTTCCCATCCTTACTTGAGGCTCAAACAAAAGTGGCCCATGCCGAGTTTTGCAGATGGATTAGCAATCAAGCATACAGCTGCACATACCTGGCACTCAAGCGCTCGTGCTAGCCAGCCTCCTAAGAGCCGATCTCATTTTTGCTTTTTGGGTGCGGGAATGTGGGAGTGGGTGGAAGGGCCAGGATGTGAGAAGCATCCACAGATGTTTTACGAGAAGGAAATGAATCTATAGTTTAGGCAATCTGATTTACTTGAATCTCCAGATTGTTTTCTTGGAGGGTTTGGATTTTATTTTTCTTAAGTTTCACTGGAATTTCTGATGGAGGTTTGGGCTGTAGCTTATTTTATTAGAATTGATTTTCCCATATCACTTTATATAGCCTTTGTCTCCTCTTCTTGAGGCCATCTTGATCATCTGGAATTGAGGCACTGACCTTTCTGTAGAAGCAATGAGAGATATGGCAGCTTCCCTCCAATACAAAAGTCTCGATTGTCATGAACAGCTTCATCTTTATCAACATCAATATACCTTGGAAGCATTTCCCTAACTAATTTCAAAATGTTGAGCTTCCTTATGATTAAGGACCTACCAATTGAATACCAGCTAACTACAAGCAGCTCTGTGTATCACCTTGCTCTATTAATCTAAGGGAACAATCTGCTGGACAGCAATCTCCCCACCAAAGCAATGAAGAGCTTGAAATACTGTCAGCAATTCAGGTAAAATTTGTAGGCTTGCTACAACTGTGAGCTTAACGCTGTTGAAAGGCTTGCATGTGAAACCTGGCTGACAGCAGGCTCAAAACCTCACGCTCCACATATGGTTCCACCTAGCATGGACAATGAGTGCGGCAGTGGCTGCCAGGGTGGAGTGAGATTTCAGCTGAGATTTTGGCTTTGTTCAAATCCAGACACTTCAAAATGCAAATTCAGAGAACATAAAATAGAGTAAGTTGGAAACAAAAGGCAAGGGGCTGGATTTGCCCAAGGAATGTGATGTGGAGAGGTGCAATGTGGCTTCATGGCAAGGGGTTTTCTGCTAGCTTTAGAATGCCCACTCCAAAAGAAATGCTTTTCCACATGTTGTACTAAGCAAAGACTGTCCTCTGCCAGGTTTGAAAGACAAGCGTTACAACGAGGTGCATAAGGTGCTCTTTCTGCAGCCAAATCCCTGTCTTTTTCCGGGTGTTTTGAACTGAGGTCAACAAAATCTTTCAGGAAAGATGCTGCATGCCTGTATGCACACACCAAGTTGTAAAAATCTGTGAAACTTTCATGGAAAATGAATGGACAGGCCTCCCTGTAATGCAAAGCAGCCTGTGTTCTTTTTGCACTTGGAAAACTTGGAAATAGGAGTGAGGTCTGTGTTGGCACAGGGAAAATCTTGAATCCTCACAGCCAGCAATGCTGGCAGCCGGAGATGATCATTGTCAATAATATGCAGGAAGATTGAGCTCCATTGTTGCGGTTCATTATTAAATTACATAATTTTCATTTTTTCCATCCTTAAGATTTACCACTTAAAATGGTTTGTCCTATGCAATCAGATGTGATCCTTGAGCCTCAGCTTAAAAAAACAATAACAACAAGCACTCTGTAGAATGGAAAAATAGAAAGAAAATAAAGGGACTATATAGTAATTCAGTTAAATGTGAGTAGAATTTAGAAAAGACTTAAAAACAAACAAAAACAACACCAAAAAAACAAAATGAAACTGAACTGCATCCAGATCGCTGCTTTGGATGCACAGATATAACCTCTTGGCGTGAGGGTCAACCCAATCTTCTTACCCCAGGGAGAAATACCTCTGACATGGAGGTGGGTATCGGGAAGGTAATTTTCTCAGGTTCTGTACTAGCTGTTTGATGAGAAATTTGTTTGTAATTTAATCTCCCCAGAATAGTGTTTTGCAGTGGACTTCAAGTTTTGACTTGGTGGCTCCCTATGCCTCAGCTGGAAAGAGGTAACTTAAATTTTAATTAGTGCAAATGACTGCAATGACGTCTGTGAAAGCCGGGATGTGGATACTCAAACGTTATTAGTTCAAAGCCAGTAGAACTGCTTGATTAACGTGGCTGATTTTCACAACATAGAAAGCAACTGCGGGGGGACTAAGTTGAACACTAGCAGGGAAAGAATCTGAACTGCCAAGTTACAGCTTCAAGCAGCTAAGACCAGTTATCCTGCTCCACCAAAAAGTAGTTGCTAATGGCTCCGTGCATGTGCCCAGATGCATTTTTCCATGCCAGCAGCTCTCTGTTTTACAAACTTGTGTGCTGTGAAACATTACTGCAATTCATTCCCTGAGATTTCAGCTAACCAAGACTTTGCTGTAGCTGATGCCTTTGGATGCTCTTCCTCCTGGATCCAATTTGTGCTGGTTTTAATTTGGGAATTTAAATCCAACATCTCTGCTTTCTCCCACACTATTAATGAAAGGTCTTATGGTGTCTGAATTTGGATTTCCAACCTTGATCCATTTCTAACTGTGGGAAATAATGTGATTCAGTAGATATTGGAAAGACAGACTCTGAATGCTTATCTTCAGCCCCTCAGCTTGTTTGATGTTTTCCTTCTTTTGTCCAGCTGAAATGGAAGATGTGTAGATGAGTTGGTGGTGAAGGATTAAATTTATATCCCATAGACAATGTAGGGAGAGAGTAGAACAGTATACCACTGTGGCAGCAGGCTGAAGCTCGGGTAGAGATGGCAGGAAATGTGAGAGTTCTTCCAAAAGCCATGGCAGGGATCGTATGTGATTTATTTATATATTTCCCCCAATGGGGAGATTCTGACCCCAGAAACCCCAAGTGAAGAGAGGAATGATGGAAGCGAGCGCGCATATTCTGCAAGGGGAAAGCAGGGGCAGAGTTTTGCCAAGGCAAGCAGCTTTGCAGCAAGGATCTAGATACAAACTAGCAGTTCACACAGGAAAAGTTGTTCCGCTTTTTCTATCTTTCTTCCACCTCCTGCCTCTTTGTTTGGTTTTGTTGCATTGCTCCTGGGACGTTCAGAGTGACAATAAGGCAATTGTTCCTTCATGAACAGGGCTCAATGAAACAGTGCAGAAAAAGTGACACGGCAAGAAAATATGACAAATATTCTTTACTTCTGTGCGGAATACTACCATTTCCTCAGTACGTATTCCTGAGCAGAAAAATATCCATCAAGATATCGATTTTAAACAGGGTGTTGCCAATTGTGTTTCTCCTTTCTGGAAGTATAAAGCTCAGATCTCTCCTGCCTGCCCTGTAAAGAGAAAATGCACCTAATATCAATTACATTTTTAATCTCTAAGACCTAGTCTGTGAATGTGTTTGTGTCTATGTATACACACAAACTGTTTTCCCTTTGTCTTCCTATCCAAAATGCAAAAGCATCTCAGATGTTGTGATTCCTCCAGGTTTTTCCCCTGTGGGAGGATGGAAACATGTAACATTATCTTCTAGCTGCCTCCTGCCTGTCTCTGAAATTAGCATTTCAGTGACTGAAAGGTAGTTAGTTTCCACACACACACACACACAAAAAGAAAGAAATAGAGGGTTAGTACAAGGCTGACACTAATAGTAATAGGAGATAAGGGAGAGGGTACGGGACATGTTCGATTACTAAATGAAAACCGTGATTTTACCAGGCGTGCGAACAGAACAATGAAAGGGGCTTTTACAGAATGAATTAACTCTTTGGGTTTCTGTAATTAGCTACCTCAGGAAGGAAAAGCCTCAAAGGGCACATTAACCATTAACACAGAGTTAAAAGAAGGCTCTTTTACCATCCTAAACCTGTGGTGTTGTGTTTTTTGTTTGTTTGTTTTTTTGAGTATTTCAGTTTTTATTTCTGATGTATTCTCCAAGGCAGAGTGCATACACCCCTGGATGCTGAACTGAAGAACAACGCTGATGCTCCGATCCCACGTTAATTAATGGAGTCTGTTGTTTATGGCTGTCGTGCCAACAAATCACCCCTTGTGCAAAAATTAATCTCATCTCCTGCGTGGGGCCGTGGGGCTGGGTGGCTTGGCTTCGCCAACAAAGGCTGGAGCTGAAGCGCCCACCTCCTGAGAGGGAGCAAGGGCTGGAGCTGCGGCCTGGCAGCCGGCCTGGCTGGGCTCAGAGGGGCAGGAGGCGGAGGGCAACTGAGGACAGGAGGCTGCTGAAAATGTTTTGGCCTTCCGCCTTTCCTACAAGACTCCATTTCTGTTTCCGATGGCTGAAGACACTTCTGTTCCAAATCGGTAACAAAAGGCTTCTAGCCTTCTCCTTTTGCTGTTAGAAAGTTTGTTTCTCTTGCTACCGAGTAGCAGAGAGGGAAAAATGGTGGAAGTCTTGGTCCTGGTTCTTTCTTCCCAGCTGAGTTCTGTTCAGAGCCTGTAGCCAGGGGGGAAGATTTGTTCTGTGCAGCTTTTCTGAGCAGAAACCCTCAGGGAGCTGCCGGCTGCCTATGGAGATCAGAGGGACATCCCCGGCGTGTGCCGGTGTCCCTCAAGAAGCTTCACAGACTGGCGCTGCTGGTGGCCAGCGGTGTCATGTCAGGCACCGGGCGGTTACTGACAGTGAACATCCAAATAATGCATCGGGGTGGACTTAAATAGCTGCTTCTGGAAGGGACTCGGTCATTGGGATAAGGGCAGGTGCAGAGGTGGGAAGTCCCTGGGATTTTTCTTGGATTTTTTTTTTTCTAGTTTTAATTTTAAAAAGCCTGAAAAACTTCTAAAAAGATCCCGAGCCAAACCCATAGGGGATAGAATTGAAGGGGGAGGGACCATATTTTTGAAATCCCACAAGAAATGTTGATGACGTTGAAGGAGGAAAAAAAACAAACTTTTTTTTTCCCCAATGTGCTTATTAATTAGGCAGCTTTAAGATCGGTCCTTGCACAATCCACCCTGCTCCAGTAGATTTCAGACACTCCAAAAAATAAAATGTCACTGTAAGGATACACAAACATGGTAATGTTTCTACTCTTGGGTGTTCCAGTTCCAGCCGGGTTGGTGTATGGGTAGAAATACTGTGAAAAGCTGCATCCTGCTGTGCTCAGTGGATGGCTGGTTTGCTCAGGCTGAGCTTGTTCTGCAGTATATGGTGTACGAAATTGAGTTTCTCTGTATTTTAGGAAATGAGTTAGAACAGTAATAAACAGTCCTAAACTTTGAAATATTCAGAAGCTAGGTCTGTATACAAACTTATTAGAATTACTGCTTTACTCAGGAGCTCTGCTTGGGTTGTGGAGGTTCCCCAGCACTGCCCGTGATTCAGGAGGTAGGCTGGGGGAGGCACAGGCAGTGCAGTCTGTGTCCATTAAAAAACAAAACAAAAAAAACACTTTTCTGCAAAGTGAGGGGAGGCATGGGATACTGCGGGGCAGGAGTGAATCAGTTTTGTTTTTGAAGGAATGTAATAGTTTCTGACCTGTGGTGGAGGAACAATGAATCTGGCTGTCCCCTTCTGGAGCAGAGTGCTTTCCTTTGGTTTTGCCACCATATGATCGTGGCTTACCATGAAGCCTGAAATAGATCTCGGCCCCTTCTCTGGCATCTCGTATCAGGACTGGGTAACAGCCTGGCAGCAACTGGGTGAGACTGGATAACACAGCATGTGTTATCCCTGCTGGGATGGTGGCTTCCCAGCTGGCCAGCAGGGACAAGCCGGTACTGTCAGCTGTCTTAACCTGTTACAGGCACCCTCATCTGCCTGCACTGCAAACGGTGCTGACGCAAGGGCTCTGCTGGCTGCGGGCGCTCTGCATCCAGCAGCAGCCCGGGGCTGGAGCTCCCATAAGCTCGCATCCTGCATGGGACAAATCTTGGCATCCCTTGGAAAACCCAAGGGAGAGGAGGGCAGAGCCCATGGGGGTGGTTAAGTCTCTCTCCTGCAGTGTCCCCTGCAGTGGGAAATGGGGCCACTGGCCACCAAGCACAGGCAGTCGTGCCCTCTGTGCTCAGCTCTTACAGCTGATGTAAAGGAAATCAGCGTTACCTGCCTCTAGCAACTCGGTAAGGAAGAACTTTGGGGGGAAAAAGTAGCTTTTTAAAGACGTTATAATAATACTTCACTTTTCCCCCAAAGGAATTAAAAATAAATGCTTGTTTAGTGCTTGAATCCAGTAGTTAAGCAATGGATGGTGAGTTTATGTGTACATCTCCTGGGGGTGGATGGTGCTGTTTGCTCTGCATGGTGAGGAGCCAGGCTCAAAAGCCACGTGAGCATAGCGTGGGGCTTGAGCTCTGTTGAGGGTAAATAAGCAGTTGTCTGCTTACAGAGATTCCTTTATTTTAGCTGGACCAGGATTCAGATGCCTGATTTTAGGCACCCATTTGGAAAGTGAGTGGGCCAGATGCAAGACTTGCAGCTTCCACCAGTATCTGAGACCCAACACAAAACCACAGCTTCGGAGGATGGTTTTTAGTTTTCCCTGCCACAGTTAAAAACATTGCATTTAATATTAAACATACATTTATTTTTAATCCAGAAGCCTGTCTTTCTGCTCTCAGATAACCCATTCGTAACGGGTTTTTCATCCAAGCAGGGGAAAGAAATACTTGGTCCTGAAAGCCAGCTCCGTAAAGAAACACAAAGAGCATCTTTCTGAATAGCACACGAGCGTGAAAGGAAACGTGCGTTTGCTGGAGAAATGGAATCATTTGTGCTCAGAGAAGGGAAGGAAAAAAAAAAAGCTTTTCAAAAGAAGATCTGTGACTGAAGCTCTCCAGAACTGTTTAACCTGTTGGGGATATTTAGCAGATGAATTCTGACCCACGTTCTCCACTTTGCTGTACCCTGCGACAGAGCGACGCGGCATCTGCCGCTTGTGTTCCTCTCCAGACACGCTCACAATGCCGGAGGAAACGGGGGAGAAAATTATGCAAATTGCTCTGAGCAGATTACTTTGACCAGCTGCTCTTCTTCCTCCTCAATCAAAGGTCTGCCTGGGAAAGCCAATCCAGATTATATATGTCAGTCGCATACGCTGAGGCTGCTCCTCGGGCTCTCATTTTCTTTCTCCCCAAACGGGGAGAGGTAAAACACGAAGCGCTAAGGCTATCAAATGCTCCAAAAGAGGCACAAGGGGATGGGAATTCCTTTTGCTTTTTGCACCGTAGCACCTTGCCAGGCCGCTTGCTGTTGTTTTTCAGGGCTATTCCCAGGGAAAGGGGTTCATCTCCATGCTAGCAATTATTGAATTTTATTATTAAGCATGATGAAATATAGCAGAGAAAAAAACTGAGCAAAAAGGCTCCCTAGACAGTGTGTTCACAGCATGGCCTTAGGTGGTGTTATTAAGGGCATGGGTTGAAAGCTGAGTAGATTTACCCTATGCAGCCAGGGGTGTTGTTGGCTCTTTTTTTTTTTTTTTGGTTGCTCTTGCAAAGTGAAATTTATTCATGAACACAAAGCAGAGGCCAACCTGCTCCTGCTGACGTGTACCCAGCACACCCCCCAGATGTGGCCGTGACGTTGCTCCCAGACAGACCGAGAGCCTCGGCCAGGGCAGGCTGCGGCTCCTCTCCCTCCCTGCCCTCTCCTGCCACACGCTGCGTACCCTGCACCTTGAACAGTATTTGGTGTCCTGACGAGACTCCACAGCTTCATCAATGTTTAATATGTTTTTCGTTTACAAATAAATAAATAAATAAATAACATGCCGCCACACCAGAGAGCACCCAACCCCGGCAGAAAAAAAATACAGTCCTGTCACAGTCTCGTGGCGAGCCAGATTTCACTGCATTAAATCACCATTAAGATTCTCTGTAAGTTTGATGGAAACTTCATTTCTTTTTCGAGTCCCATATACAAATCAAAGAAAGTCCCATGTTAGCATGTGATAAAACACACACGCATAAATATGTGAGCTGAACGTTGCTGCAGATCTGTTGGGATGCATCCTCCAGAGGGTGCAGTTCCAGTAAGAGAGCCCTTACTGTGGTTTAGAGAGATTAATAATTCTGTTGCCCTGGTTTATTTTCTATCGGTCCTATCCCATAGATTTTTCCCAGCGGATGCCAGGGTTGCTGAAGATTTTAGCATTTCAATACCCATCCCCTCCCCTGAATTTCTAATCCGATTCAGCGAGGCGCTAGGCAGGCGCTGAGGAGCCTTTCCCAGCAGGCACACGCGGAGGCTGAGAGTTGCTTTGCTGCTGTGGGGTCTCAGAGCGCGAGGTTTGGCAGTCTGGCTCACTTTTTGCTGGTTTTACCTGTTCTGTGATCCCCCGGTTCGTATGGGAGTGGGTGTGATGAGCGTAAAGAGAAGTTAGTCAAGCAAGCAGCATTTAGAGAGTGGGCTAAAGGTTTCTGGCCAAAGCTGTGTGTGCCGAGATGCTCAGGGCAGTCAGTGCCGAGCTCTCCCTGCTTTCAACCCACACTTGCCAGTGGTGAAGGTGATATTTTTTTCTAATTTGAACCAACCAAAATTATTTTATTTTTTTGAATCATTTGGTGCAAAAAAGTGCAACATAAGTAAATACAATTGAATGCAAAATTCCTTTTCCTTCTCCCCTTCTTAAGCTGTGTTTTTAAGTGGTACCTAATGAACCCTAACATTTTTCAAGAGTTTAAAACAGCCACGGTTTGGATTTAGCCTAAGAAGTATACTAGTATCATTTAGCGGGATTATCAGTTGTTATGTATTTCTTCATACCATCCTCTTACCATTCTGTGCAGAAAATCTTTATAAAAAGGAGACAGTGACAAATAAAACCTGCTGTATGCTTGCCCTATTATTTCTGGATTGCCCATAGCGCTTGCCTCGGTGGCACGCAGGATACGCGCTGACAACAGAGCAGTCCGAGGGACCGGCTGCTCCGTCTAATTTCTGTTTGCTGCCGGATGAGTCTGAGCAGCCCGAGCTCAGGGAGAAGCTGCAATTATAGCTGTGATCTTGACACCAGAGTTCACCTGCTTTTCGGGAGAAGTTTGCGGAGGTTTGGAAGCTTAATGAGCTGCAGCTAAAGCAGGGGGAGCTCTGCTGCTACTTCTTTCGGGGGGTTTAAGCTCCTCGGCACCTTGCGGTCTTCAGTTTTTCTGTTTTGTTCTGGGCCCACAGAGTGCCCTTTCTCGCTTTATTTTACCTAGCATTGGCTCTATTCTGCTTTAGCAGGACTGTGCTGTACAGAGAATTGCTGCGGTACATTGATGGAATGAAAGTTACTAGTTTAAAAAAAAAAGAAAAAAGAAAAGAAACAACCCTTGAGATACGACGAATTAGCTGCAATTTTGGTGGTAAAAATGGTCTCTCGTAGCTGGCTATTAACTGCACTCTGGTGAATACATTTTCATGCAAGAGACGGTTTGCTATTTTAAAGGAGTCTCCTTGAGACTTGATCAAGTTATTTTCGAAAGTTTGAGGTATTATGAGGAGGTAAATTGTACTGCTCAGTTTTATAGACACATATTTTTTAGTTGCAGTTGCCTCTCTGTGTACACTCACTGAAGCTGGCTGGGTGGGTACCGGGGGAAAAGTGAAGCAAACTACCCTGAAGAAACTGGAAAAAATAGACATACTTTCCTGTTACTCTAGCATAGAGGAAGTATGACCTTGTATTTCATGGTGCTGTGGAGTAGGCTGGAAATCTCCCCCTCGCCAGCACGCTTGCATTTCTAAGCTGCAGCCAGGATTCTCCTTATCTTTTATGGCGCACAGTCACCGACGTGCCATTACGGGTCATTTGTCAAAAAACTCCGCTTGCTATTTTTGACACACAGTCAAGAGTTTCTTTTCGCTGTTGTTTTATTTTGGTTTTAGGCTAACAATGAAGGGAGAAATCCAGCCAGCATGGTAGCTCAAAGTTAAGCAAAGCGATTGCCTGTGAGATCAACAGCTCCAGAAGAGGAAGGAGCAGCAGAGGCTGGAGCCGGAGAGCCCGTCAGTGGGCAAGTAGAAAAGAATGACCGGTCCTGAGTGAGCACGGGAGATGGGCATTACTCAAAAGCCACTGATCAAAACAATTAGTAATTGGCAATTCAGCGGAGTGGCTAATGATTTGTGCGTATAGTAGCAATTCTCTCACCTGAAGAAAGAAGTTTCTTTTGGGATCTGTACTAAAGTAGCCCAGACTGTTTCTGCAGGTAATAGGAGGGCATCTCAGATGCACTAATGCCATCGGAAATTTGAAATCCGTAAGGTATTGGATCAGCCTGTATTTACCGTGTCTCTGCAGGGAACCTTAATTGCCGAGAGGAAATGACTTGCCGGCATTTGTGCTTGCCTGCTTTGACGTTATTTCATCATGGGCAATGTTTTCCTTGTCTACTTCCAGTTTGTTTGGGCTGCGGCATCAGTGGATCGCTCGCTCACTCCCAGTTAGCCCAGGCTGGTGCCTGGCTGGGAGACCTCCCAGGAAACTGAAATGTTGCTGTCATTTCTACTGAACCAAGGGGATTGGGGGGATTACTATTGGGTCTGCTGCATCTTGAATGATACGTGGTGAATTACTTGTTTGCATTCAGTTAGTAAATTCAGGGTAAGCTTCTGTTCTCTACCTATATTCTAACTCCTGCCCTCCCTGAAACCTGTAATTTCAGGCTGATAAACTGTATTTCAGTGATCTATGGCTATTTTTTCCTGATGTCCATTCTTCTTTGCCTTCCCTCCCAGAATTTACTGTATTTCACTATGGAAAAGTCACTAAACAGATCCATAAAGTTATAGACAGCTGGATGATTCTATGAGCTTGTTCTTTCTTGTTGCACACAGGCATTAAAAAGTTGGATCTTTTTTCATATGTGGTCTTGGGGAAGGTGCTAACTTAATACAGAGCTGCTCAGTTGAAAAGCAGTCTCAAACCTGGCCTGTACTGCTGGAAGGGAGCACGGGACATGCAGAAAGGCAGGAAGTGGAAATGGAGGCTTGTCATGTCGCAACAAGGATGACCTGGTGCCCCTTCTCCTTTCTTCTGTCCTCTGAAGTGTCCTTTGGATCTAAAAGCGAATTTATCACGGTGGCACATGGCTCTTGCTATCAGTATGCATTGTGAGTTGGACCTACATAGGATGTGATTTTTTTCTTAATTCAGGAAGCTGTGTGTGGCACTGTTTTGCTCAGCCTATCACCCTGAAGTACACCACGGTCTGCTTGCTGAGTTCCTCACTGCTTTCCTCTAGTACTGAAGGGCAATGTGGATTTTTCCCATTATATTTTCAGATGCACAAGCTGAACTTAGAGCTGGAATCAGTGGATGCAGCTTTTCCTGGCCTGCAGAGCGAGCTGGTTTGACAGGAGCATCAGCAAGAGAGAATAAACATAGAAACTTCTTTACCGAAAGGGTTGTTAGGCATTGGAATGGGCTGCCCAGGGAAGTGGTTGAGTCACCATCCCTGGAGGTCTTTAAAAGACGTTTAGATGTTGAGCTTAGTGATATGGTTTAGTGAAGGACTTGTTAATGTTAGGTCAGAGGTTGGACTAGGTGATCTTGGAGGTCTCTTCCAACCTAGACAATTCTGTGATTCTGTGAAAGGCAGCACGCGATCAGAGTCACCTGTAAAGCACACTTTGTGATGCTTCGGAGCAGGATCTTGACAAAAGCAAGTAAGCAAGGTGTTCTCCCTCAACCTGGTGCCATAAACCCCTCCCTCTCGTTTCCCTGCCCCCTCCCCAAAATCCACAGGAAGGCAGTGAAACCTGATAGGCAGCGAAGTCAAAGACCTGTCCTGTTACCAGGTTACCCACTGCTAAATCTACAAGGGACTTGGGGACATTGTGTGTGACTGAACAAGTGACTGTTCTGTCCTGGGGGTATAAATCTAATGCGAGCTTGTCAGCGTAAGCCTTATATATTTATGGGAAGCTTTCAGAGGAGCTGCATGGGATCAGAGTTTCTGTTCAGCTCTGAGACAGAGCTTCTCCCGGCGTGGCTGTGAACAGAGAGGCATGTCCCAGAGCCGGGCTGCTGAGCCCTGAAGAGCAGCAATGCATTTGTAATGATTTGTCACTTCTGCAGCTAGCGTAAGGGACCAGGAGTGGGAGCATGAAGGATGGAAGGGACACCGGGGTAAGGGCAAGGAACATTCACACTATATTTAGGGCAGGAGCTGATAGTGGTAACAATTGCAAGGATCATATATAATGCAGTAAAACTGTCTACCTGAAATATAAACAAAAGCCCTTTCCTGAGGCGCTGAGGGGTGATCAGTCATGTTGACAGTCTCCTCAGCTAAGCAGCCAGGACATCTCATTCAGAAACACGGACAAAGTCTAGGACACGGCTTATTCCTTTAATAGTATCCTGGAAATGCTGTCTTTGCTCTGGTGCAGAGTAATGACTCCTCTCTAGACATTTACGTGGACTTCATGAGTGGGTGCCAGCACCTTCGGTGTTTGCAGCACCCTGGGCAGGATGAGGACTGTGCACGTGCTGGGATGCACCAGATGATGGGAGATGCTGACTTAGCATATGCTGTCACTAACTTGTCTGAGGACATATGTTGATCAGCTGTATGGGATCCCAGATCAAAAGCTGTTAATGTAATTCCTAGATACATTCATTTTGCTTCTTGGGTATTTCCTTTACACAGTCAAAACAGCACTAAACCCAGCAGAACTCAGTCCTACACAAGTGTGCTTGAGACCTGAGGAATAGGCTCTGTTTTGATATGTCCCTTTCACATATTCGATGTGACATATTCACATATGTCCCTTTCACATATTTCTTCATCCCACATGGAGCAAATGTACTGAAAAACTGCATTTTTCACCCTTCCCAAGACATCTGGTTTTGGCTACTCTCGGTGAGAGATGCTGGCTCAGTCTCAGTTAGTACATCTTTACGTATGGTATGCTGAGAAGGAAAACTGTCCTCATTCTTCAAGGAGTGGAAAGTACACAGATGCTGCCCGTCGCTTCACGTGGTGATTCCCGTATTCTGGAGAGCACCGTCTTTTCCAGGCACTGCCAACAGCAGTGACAGAAAGCCCTCTGAGCTGCAGGCTACGTGGTTTGCTCCCTGTATCATGCTAATTCTTCACTCTACTACTTCTAAAAGTCTCAGAAGAATGAAATTCCACTCTGAGATATCCAGATATGATTCAAGAACAAACCCTTCAAAGTCAGAGATGGAAGGTAAGAGATACAGGGGGAACCTGATCCCAAGCCTTGGTGCACAGGAGGAAGGCGTTTGATTGCAGCTGTATTGTTCTGCATGTCAAAACTGATGGATTGTTAGGAAGAAGGAGCTGTCTCCAGGGAAAAGAAGCCTGTGGCCGGGCTACCAGCGGCTGCTCTGGGTCCAAGAGAGGCTGCAGTGGGGCTGGAGGTGGCAGCGCCTTCCTGCAGCTCCGACGAGCAAAGCTCCCCACTTCCAAACTGCTCCCAGCCTTGGCTCCCAGCCCATCGTTTGCTCCAATAATAAATTCCCTCATTAATTGGAAGAAGTAACTCTGATGAGCTTTTGGTAGAGTTCAAAGGAGCAGCAGCCAGTTTCTTCATTCCCAGGTTGGCAACTGTCCTTCCTGGGTGCCCTAAAATCAAAGCATAGCACTTGCTCTGCCAACTGCAGTTCTCTGACTTCTTTTGATCAAGAGCCTGGCTGCAGAAAGGTAAAAAAAAAAAAAAAAAAAAAAACTGTTTGGATCTTTTCCCCCTACAATTATTATCACATCCATTACTCAGCAGAAGCCTCAAATGCCCTTTAATTCTTGCACAAATACTTCCTTTTGGGATTCATTTGAAGTTTTCCTGTGCAAGCAGTGGTCACTTGTCAGCTCCCCACCTGAAGGGGTGAGGCAGAGAAAGCCCAGTCAGCGAAAAAGGAACTCTGACTTCAAGCATTTAAAATGAATATTGACAAAAAGAGGGGGCGGGGAAGAGCGGAATCAAAAGCCTGGAAATTGCTGACTAGGCCAAACCTGACTGCCTTCTGCCTAGGGTAGGAAATGGTATCATTAGAAGGGACACAGCTCCTGGTCGGCAGCAGCGAGAGTACAGCAGTAACTTCCATGGCGGGCACCGGGACCAGAAAAATAGAGGGTTGTCCTTTGGTCTGGCTTACAAAATTTTAGCCCAAAATTTTTCCAAAGACACCAGCTACGGCAGTCCCCACACTGGCTGACAGCCGTGGTCCATGCAGTGCAGGCTCTCGTGCTCAGTACCGGGGGGCAATAGGCACACCGGGGGCGTTTTGTCTCCCTGTTGCAGATTACCTCTAGCCCTGTGTTAGTTCAGCCATGAAGCCCGGTGTTTCTCATATTTTACCTCTAATCTAAGGGTGCCGTCACCAACAGACCAGGCGACTCCAGCTCTGCTGGCATGGACCAGGATGGAGCAACGCTTGTGCTGCTGGAGACGGGGGCTGAGGATGCGGAGAGCTGAGCATCCTCCAAGAGCTTTCCTTTTGCACCCACTCAGTGGTACGTAGGGCTGGGATGACAGCGATGATCAGCTAATGAATGGTGCTCTCAGTCTGACAGCATCCAAAATGTAGAGGAGAAGCATCAGGACTGGCATCTTCTGGCTTTGCAGTGCCAAGAGAGAAGAAAGACAGAGTAAATTTTTTTTTTTTTTTTTAATTTTAAATCTCCATGCATTTACTGCAAGTCAGGGCTGAGACACTGGGGGGAAAGATGCAGCATCGCTTCCCATGTTCTCTCTTCTGTGCTGAGCAGACCCAGGCCCCTGGGATATGGATTTCAAGAGCAATAAATTCATTCTAAAAATTTAAAGAGGATGACGCAGAAAACTTTAAACAAACAAACCAAGCAGCTCCACACAATAAAAGCCACTTCTCTCCTGATGTCTCTCTCTAGTGACAGTGTGACACATCAAGGTCGGATACCCTGTCCCACAGGAGCACAGCTTCGTACGGGGTGAAAGTTGTCCCCTGATGGGGTGTGATGTCTGCTGTTTCGTAACAATAAACTGTGCTTATACAAAACCCAGGATGCTCATAGTGGAACATCATTTATAGCAAGCATTCCCTCTCACAGGGCAAGGAAGCACTGAGCTGAAATGCCTTCAGGAGGTAGGAAGTGTCAAAGAGATATTTAACCTGAAATTGCTAGCTCCTGTTGTCTAACTCCTATATCACACTGCCTTCCTCGTGCAGGGGAGGGCTCACATCTGCAGCTCAATAAATTAGCCATTCATACCAGGAGGTTTCTTTCTGGCAGAAGCTGAACTCAACAGCAAGAATAATAATCCATATGTTTGTTATTGTGATCAGCTCCTCTGGAAGATAAAATTTAGAAAGCTCTGCTGGAGCATCGCAAATGCCGCAGCGCTGAAGGCCTCCGATGCTTTGCGTCAGGAGGGGGGAGAGAAATAAGGAGCCCCTCCCTGCCTGGAGCACTTCCACCCCACCAGCCACTTCCACAGCTTGTTCAGCTACCCTCCCATACGGATTTTCAGAAAAATCTCTTTTTTTTTGCTTTTATGGCTTTGCTCGTGCATAGTCTCCTAAATGAATGCACAGGCTGTTTCTGGCATGCTTTAAACTTTCATGCATTTTTAATGATTTACAAGGAAAAGAGTTTTTCCTCTCTCTCTCTTTCTCTTCCCCCCTTTCCTCCTTGACTCCCTTTTTCTTTACTTAAAAAAAAAAAAAAAGGAAAAAAAAAAAGAAAGAAAAAGGAATGACTTAATACATATCAAGTGGAATTGTTGGTTTGTGGTGGCTGCTTCATAATTCCAGGTTCAAGTTTTTTCTATTTAATTATGCACTATAATTCTCAGGAACTATAATGCAATAACAAAAGCATGCACCAGAGTTGGCATAAGTCTGTTCTTTATTAGTATGGGTATGGGTACTGTGCTTTATGTGTGAAATAAAATATTTGGAGCTAACATTGAGTCTGTTTCTTTAGAATTACACAGAACACTTCTTCCTTTAAAACACTGAAACTGGGGCTTTCTGTTCCCTGCTTGGCTGGCTTCTCACCTGATAAATTTAATTTTACTTGCTTTCGTGATGCCTTACTTGTTTGTAACTGCCTTTGTAATACCTTAATTGAATAGAGGGTTCCTACATTAACCTGAAGTCCTCTATAGTATCTTAATTTATGAAGGTTAAAAGTGATTAACTGATGAAAGGCTGCTTGCTGTAAATATTGACATTCCCCCCACCTGCCAGGGTTTTGATTAGCTCCTGAAGTTGCCTTAACATTTTTGTTTATCGGGTTATCAGCAGTTCCAAAAGCTTATGAGCATCAGGACTTTCCTCATGCCAATTACCGCTCATGTTTCAAACACTGAAGGCAAACGCATAACAATATATGGTTGAGTACATTCATCAGTTTTGAGTGGGAATATGTGTGTAATATTAAGCTTCAGTGTAAATATTTGCACAAATGGGACTAATTTTGCAAAAATTAAATTCTCTTTCTTGCAGGCACTTTATTTCCTTTCCATTCAGTTTTGATGATAGTGTTTGTAAGTCATTTTGGGTTTTTGGAAAGAAGTGTAGTTTCTGAAGCAAGCAAGATTGCTTTTTACAGCTGCAAATGGTTTATGTGCAAGATTCTGTCTTGCCCAAAAGCAGCCTGAATTTGACAGCAAGTGCTGGTGAACTTTGCAACGGTTGTAGCCAAAGTATTAGAGAACTTCTCTGAAATCTGCCTTTGGTCCTGGCTCTGACCTCCTCAGCATTTCCAAAAGTGTTCCTGGCAATGAATATTTAACTCTTCTGTTGACCAAAAATGCTCATAGAGATTAAAATCTCCTGAACCTGTAAAAAGTCAGATTTTTTGAGACAGCTGCCTTTGAAATGCCTTGTAGGTAGCAGAACGATATCAGATGACTTACCGTCTCATGCAGCCTGTAAAGCTGATCGTGTATATGAGACATACTTTTAGTTCTCTGCACTACAAGCTGCTCACAGGTGACCCAGGGGCTCTGAAACCCTCCCACCACCAACACTGGTGCTAGGGCACATCCAGGTGGGGCAGTGCCACTGAATGACCCCCCAAGATGTGGCTGTGGAGGTGCGTGGAGCTGTCAGCACCTGTGCTGGGACCCTGCCCTGCTTCGGCCTCCAGTGAAAACCCTCCCTGCCCTTTGCCAAGTAATTCCCCTCAGCTATCAACTGCCTTATTTATAATTTTATTCACCTAATGCTGGTTAAGCATCCACCCTTTGCACACCTGTCCCCCCCCATATGTTGTGGGGAGGAGGCTGCCCTGCTTTTCTCCTAGCTTGGGATCACCAGGGTGTGCTGAGGTTGAGAATCTTATGATCACTGGGACGTGCTGATGGTTTTAACCAGCTCTAGTCCTCTTGCATGACTTCTGTCCTTGTAAAGCGTGCTAGGCTGTTTCTCACCAAGCAGCAGCCTTAAGGCAGATGATCAGGATTGTTAGCTGCCTCTTATTTTTATTTTCTTTTCATGCAAAAGGGATATTTCTTAGCTATAACAGGTAAGATGATCTTAATAACGTTAAATATCCATTTTTGTGGTTGTTTTACTTTACAAACTGTGACTTAGGTTGTGATGTGACACCTGAAGGTGTTTTCCTTCACACTTAAGAATTCTGAAAAATCTTTTTACTGTAGTTGTGATTTTACCTCCAGTCATGGCAAAGGCAGATGTACGCAAGCAGAATTTCTAAAACTTCTTACAAGAGAAGCAATTTGGAGTCAAAAAAAGATTTAAGACAATCTTCTTTTTCTGGGCTAGGAAGTCCTTTTTTTTTTTTTTTGGAGGGGGGGATTTTTTTTTTTTCTTTCCTCAAGACAAGTTACTATGCATGTGTTCACTTCTCTGATCCTGGTCTGAACTTCTCAAGGGCTTACGTTGCACTAGAGGAATGAATGCTGAAAATATTAGTTATGGTGTTCATAAACTTCACTCTTAAAAGCTGTGAAACAGTGCAGACCCATTTGTGAGTAAATGGAGAATTTCCCAGTGAGTCCCAGACTTGTGGCACCCTTAAGGAGCAGTTGCAAGCAGAGCTGTGTGTTGCAGCCTGCAATGAAGCATAAAATCCTTTCCTTTTTTTCTTTGATGAATCTAATAGTTTAGGTTCCTAATATTTCACTGATTCAGTGCTGAGAACATAGGACAGTGCTCAGCTGATAGCAAGATGTGACGGTTTTGGCTGAATTCTGCTGCCCTCCTCCATCCTTGAGGGGTTTTACTTTCCCACAGCTCCTTAACTTAACTAAGCCTTGTTTGTCCCCTGCGTGTCACCTCCATTCAGGCAAAGGGCATAAGCAGCTGGATGCAGATACACTTCAGCTTCATCAGCCAGAAGCGTAGGCAAGCAGCAGGCAAAGTTCTCCAGCCCACGCATTGTCCTGTGGCCCTGAGGAAAGGGAGGATAAATAAATCACCTTCTTTTTATGTATAAATGCCATTCACACTGAAACAGCACTGCATTTTAATAAGCACGCTATATGGAGTGTCACTTTAATCCTAAGAGGAAAGCAGCTTTTATTGTTGTTATTATTATTTTTTGAACATGCTGCATGTTCAGCTGCTGTTTTATTTTTGATGGGGGACCTTTTTGAGAAGAGCTGAGATCTCCACAACCTCAATACCCTTGTCTGTATTTGTGCTGAGGCTTTAAGGGGAGCCTGTGGGTGAGTGCAGGAAAGGTGTGATGGCTTCCAAAATGCCAGCCTCACATACATGGTGTAGTCATGCTGCTGGTTGCTCTGTGGGGTGAGTAAGCTGATGGCTTTGCCAGCATCTGCCTGGTGTTAGTCTCAAGCATTAAGGCAGAGGGTTTCAAAGGCATCAAAACCAAGTTCATCTGACAGCGAATTGGTGTGTGCCATCTCCTTGAAAAACCCAGGCCCCATTTGCTGGGGGAAAGGAAAGGCACTACTTTGCATCAGCATCATTTCCTTCACCTCTCCATGATGCACTGAAAAAATAACCCTGTGCCCCCTGCAAGAACAGATCTCCCTGAGTCTTGCAAAGAAGAACATCCCAGTTCATCCTGCAAGGGGGAACCACTCGCATGATGATTGCTTGCAAGAGTAACGATTGCAGAGTCATCTTGTCCCTTTGACTGAAAAGTGTTTAAAGAATATCCTCTTAAATGTATCTTGAATGAGTAACAGCTGGGCAGATGAATCTATACTGCTGCTGAGTCTTGCAGGGGAGCACTTTATGTATCTGAGTCTCTGGAAGGATGAAGTCAGGGAGCTTCCCTTGGAGCAGAGCTTGTGCTCTGCCACGCCGGATGGCACTGCAGCTGCAGCAGCCCCATCTCGTCCTGCTGCCTCGCCCGGCTGGCAGCAGTGCGACACCCTGCAGCTCGGTTTGCTGCGGCATGGCACAGCCTAGCCCGGCAGGATGCATTATTGATGCTGAGGAAATGCAAGTGCTACAAGGGCTTTGTTCAGAGATGCTGAGCCAACTAACAGTACAGAAGTAGCTAAAAGCAGGGAGTGCCCATAAATTCACAAATGCTCTCATTTAGCCATTGGTTTAGATGCCTGGCCCTTTATTCCTGTTGCCCAAACCTCCAGTTGTGTTTTTCTTCTATCTGAGATGAGGACTGAGAGTGTTACAGGGAATCCTGTGAGGAAAACAGGACCTCAAAGCCATCTGCAGAGAACTGCCTGCAATGCCAGCCTTGGAGACTAAATAGGGGTGAGGAAAGAGGAATGTGTGTGTGCGCGTGCATGAATGTGTTTCTAGCCACCAGGGAGGTAAAGGATCAAAATCTATAGCTAAATAAATCTGTAAGATTTCCAGGTATATTTTAAGTTAGTGAGGGCATCAAAGCCCAGATAGCATCCCCGAAGACCTGGCAGAAGTGCCCAGGTGTGCTGTCTGGTTCCCAAGATGCGTCCCCATCTCTCCACGTACCTGTTGGTGCACGGTGTTGGGGAGCTGCTGTCTGCTGCAAGGCACACGCTGCTCGCTGCTGAGATTATGAAAGTCATAAAAACGTCAGCTTCTGTATTTCAGTTCTGTAAACTACCCATGCACAATGCTCTCTTCTGATCCTTTACAACCAGCGAGGTTTGCCTCTGGCTTTCGGCTTGAATAACAACGAGGACATCTCCCACCTGCCTGGCAGGTCTCTGGTGGGGCTGCCCTCACCCGGAGGGGCTGGGGAGGCACCAGTGCTTTGCTCCTAAACATGAAGGTGTGGTCCCCTGCACTGCTGCCACCACGTGTAGCTGTGCATGACGGGGAGCACCGAGCCTATCAACCCCTTAAGTGCACACTTATGTTTAAAGTCATTCTGTATTTAGAAAAAACAAAACAAACAAACAAAAAAAAACAGAAGGGGTTGAAGTTTAGGCAGATGCTTGTTGGCTTCCTGGGCTGGACATAACTGTCATGTGGATTGTGAGTATGCTGCTGCTCTATCTGTCATGCATATTTGCATCAAGTAGGTCTGACAGCAAGTCTCTTGATCCCCCAAAGCGCTGGTAAAGGGGAGTTGAAGAAGTCAGGAGCATGCACAACTGCTGTGCGGGAGATCAGGTCTTTGGAGCCTGATTCAGGTTTAGACTTATGAGCCTCTCCGTTGATTTCTGGCTTTGTATTGGTCCCCTATCTGTGATTAAATTTTTTTTTTTTTAATGGAATTTGGCATGAAAACCAGGTGTGAGTGTAATGTTCCTGGCACAGAGCCAGTGCAGTCCCTGTTCTCCAAAGGTTGGTGGCCTTGGGTTTTGCGTTACTTTGCCTATTGTTAGAGCAGTGTCCTTCTGTTACGGACAGTTTTTGCTATTTGCAAAAGTGACTGGCTTTGCTGCACACATGGAAGTTTTAATAATTATTCCCAAGCAGCTCTGAGAGTTTTTTAACATGGAAACAAGTTCTACATTACTCGTTAAATTGGTCAAATTTCAATAAAGTCAGGAAAACATCTTGAAAACAGCATGAATATAATTTACAAAGAAAACAATCCAAGCGTTACTGCCAAAGAGTTTTCCAACAGGAAGGAAGAAAGAATTTCTCTTTCCCCCCACATAGAATGACTGTACTGTACATTAAATTAGTGGTTTTTGGAGTGAAGGAAACCACCACAGGATCCACAATGTGAATAAGAGCGAAGCTGGTACCCGACGTGAAGATAGGTCTTGCTTCTTTGTTATCTCCCAGGCAGGTTGTACAAATCCTGGCTTCACGTTCCTGTAAGTAGCTCTGCTGAGCCTCTTTATCCTAGATGAGCTCTTGCTTGCCGTGTTTTTAAATCTAGCAGTAAAACTCCACACAGGGGCTGAAGCTTGGCAGAGGGGGTCTGGGTTGTCAGCAAACGTGGAAGTGATGAGATGACCTCTTTCCCCTAATACAAAGTTTTCCTCAGAAGTGAGGAAAGGAGGACTTTGTGCATGTCTGACACTTCTCTGTACATTGCTGTCCATCTGACTGTGGTGTGGTAAACGGGGATATCACAGCCCACAACCCAGCAGCTCTGCAGCCCACAACCAAAGCAGTAGCTGGGGTTACCCAGCAGGCAGGCGGGCTTTGGTTCAGCGCAGAGGTCTGCCCACAGTCAGCCCCCAAGGGCACGGTCTCCTGCTTGGTGATCAAAATAAAATGCTTTTCCCAGAGGAAGAGGATGGGACGCAGGACTGAAGTTAAGGACGGGCTGGACAAATTTGCTGATTCAGAACCTGCATGAGCCAAGTACAAAGCTATGGGCTGGTCTGCCCACTGCAAACCAATTTGGGTTCCTCAGGACTAGCACCATGCAGCAAGGCCATGCCTGAACCACTCAACAGCAGCCTTGGCTAAAGGGTTTCATTGCAGATGAAAAACTCGCTGGTTTTCCTACCTGGAGTTCCTCATAAAAAGATGGGGAGCATAGCAGAGCATTAACAGCAAATCTCATGCATATTCCTTAATGAAGTAGGTTTCAATGTGTACAGAGACAATGTTATTTGCATGTACATGCCTGTATGAAGGAATAGTTACGGGTAGGTTTTGACTGGAGACATTATTGTTATAATTGCTTGTACTATCAACTCCACTACCTGAAAGGGAAACATAAAGCAGACCCAAACTTCCCTGATGATAGAGCTGGATGTAAAACTACAACCGTGTCTGGTGACCACATTTTGCAATTTTGAGATTTTTCTGCGCTGACATGAAGAGAAATCTTTCCAAGTTGTTTGCAATATAAAACTCAGACCTCAAGATCAGGGTCTGGACTGACTGCATGTTCTCCCCTTAAGTTTGACCAGAGTCACATCCTGAACTTCAGTATCTTTTCTGTTGTAACCTCAGGCAAAATCAAGATAATTTTTGCAAAGCATTTTAGTTTTGGGAACAGAACTTTTTGTTTGCTTTTTTTTTATTTCCCCCTAAAGCCACAAATTATAAGAACAAAACAACAACAACAAAAACCACCCATGCTTTCAGTAGAAACAGCTCCAATGCATTTTCTGTGTCAGTTTGTATATAATCTTCCCCTGGGGTTCCTTTGCAACTGATATGAACGCAGAGGGTGTGGGGGAGATCCGCTGCTCAGAGCCCACAGACACATTTCTGGAAGTGCTGTGTTTTGAGATGAGGCTGCTGCATTGCTTAGTTTGACGTTTTCAGAAATGTTGTGAGGTTTAATTAACTAAAGCACTTTATCATCATTAGAGAAATGGAGTCCTAAGAGGTTATTGGTAGATTTTTTTAAGGGCCACATCTGTATAGGAAAAATTAAAATCTCAAGGTATGTTTCTTGCCAATAACATTGGAGGGAGAAACATGGAAAGGGCACAGATACTAATTAAATTATTGTGCTTTATTTTTTTTTCATTCACTGTTAGTTTAACAGCTGTGCTTCATCTCTAAGGCATATTTGTCTTTATCTTTGGCCACTTTGTCAGAGCTGGCAGAAGGAATCTTAGGTGGGGTTGTTCTCTGAGCAAATTAAACAATGACCAAAACTTTGCTCATTTCTTCCATCATTATATCAGATTTCCATGTCTTCATTTTGACTTAGCAATATAGAGGCAGTATGTCTCTGCTGTCAATACGGAGCAAGGGGTGGGGACAACTCAAGGGCGGTAGGTCCTACGAGGGTCTGCATTTTTCATGAGAGTATTCAAAAGGGACTGCTCCGTGCACTGCACCACCCACCTATGCACAAAGACAAAATAGTGTTTTTACACCATTTAAATGCACAGCAAGTGCCCAGGTCTGTAGCTTGTGCTCAGGCAGAGTAATGCCTTGGTGAGTTGGATTTTATCTGATCTAGGTGACTATTGGGGTTGTAAGTACTATTTAATGCGAATATAAGCTACTTGAGACCTATAGTTTCAGTATTTTCTTTTTCTTCATTTTAGTGCCAAATGGCCATCAGAGGATTTAATTTGTCAATAGGCTGCATGAATACCCAGGCCACCTCCATCTGCTGCTGTGACAGAACACAATTAACAGGAAAATCCCAGGTACTTGCCTTCGCTAATTTTTCAAATCTCTTCTTGGCTAGTTTGGAAAATTTGCATAAGAAATCTGACTTTGAACCTTAGGCTTATGTCCAGGCTTTATGTTTTGGTTGTGTTGGTCTCAGTGGAGGATGCAGGTGAGTGGTTGGAGCAGAGCAAGAAAAAGCACAGAAATGTCACGAGATGAATCTGAGCAGAATTCAAGGAAGCAAAATGGTCAGGTAGTGGGAGCGGCGGGAGGAGAAGAGGGTGAGGGCTGGAGTGTGGAAACCTGAATGCTTTGTCTCTTGGGCACAGTCACAAGTCTGTTGTATGCTGCGGACCTCGTGGTGATGGCATGGTTGTTTATCGCTGTGGGTGACAGATTTCAGGGATATCCCACGAAGACCTTTCCATCTGACATTCAATTGAGCAGAAAAGAGAGCCAGGTTTGTGTTATCTAAATAGAAGCAGGCCCATGAGCCCTGATGTTAGCAGGCCTGTGTGCGCTGGGTCAGGTTTGGATGAAGTGTGTGCTCTGCACTCTCAGCATTGGTTTGTGGCTGCTGAGGTCTTGGGCTGAGCGAGCTTGATCACAGGGTGACAGCCGCAGCCTGGGTTTCCCTTCCTTTCCCTTTACTTTGCAGAAACTTCAAAAATAAATAAGCAAAACCTCCTGGAACAGACAGATGAAACCACCTGCAAACTGCTCCAATTTTTATTTTTTTTTTTAACACTGAAAACATCCCTGGGTGTGCTGGTCAAGGTTTGCTGGGCTTAATGATCCTGATAGTTATGTTGGGGTGTATAGATGGAGACATCCTAAGAGGCTGGGGCAGCACGCACCCTGATGCAGTCTTCCCCCAGCTGAACTTGATGTAAATCCACAGGTAGCAGGAGCCATCCCACTCGGCTGCTGACAAGCACCTCCCCAGGAGCTATTTCCAGTTGTACTCCCAGAACTGTAGGTTGGCACGTCCGTGAGGATGGCAACTGGTCTGGTGGCATGAGACATGCCCATCTCCCATTGAAAATACAGCCAGTATCTTCACATGACAAAACCATGCTGAAGTAACCTACTCACCCCCTGACACTCTCCAGTGTCCCCTATCACTCTCAGTGGTGGCGTGCTGAAACGCCGGGTGGATGTTATGCTGATCTTTTGGCAACCCCCAACGGAAGAAATAGAACACCAACCTAAAACACAAAGAAAAGGCTCGAGGAATCTATCATTATTAATCCTGCTGTCAGTTTTAATTTTGGGGACATTACCTCACTCAACACTCATTGGAAAGAGCTGCCAAAAATGATGATGTCATCATCAGCAGGCACATCTGACCCTGGCTGCTGATTGCCAGTGTTGAGTGCAAGTTAATAAATCCCCTGGTACCTGGATACACACTGGGGTTTTATTACAATGCAGGCATTCCATGATACCCTGGTAATTAAAGAGTCTGAGGAGGAAAGAAACCAAGCCACTACTTTCTTCTATTTAGAAAAGCTGTGAATATAATTGTCTTGTAGATCTGCTTCCTTCAACTGTCCTGTAAACCTGTGTTTTGATTGAACTGAATGGCCCGGTGGAAAAGCTGGATGTAGGCAGGAATGGGAGATAAAATCAGAAGTGGTCGATTTGAGCTGGGACCAAAGTGGTTCCTAAGTTTGCAGATCAGGTGCAGATCAGGTTGGTGGCTGCTGTTGTTCTGAAACCCCGCTCCATGAGGAGAGGTTGAGTGACTTTTGTCATCTGGCTGGTGAAGGCTCATGTGAAAACACCCACTCCTTGTCGGCCTGAAGCCCCCCTCACCCCCTGGCACTACAGATGGCTATACGTGGTGTGGTACAGGCAGAGCTGGGCCATTCCCTTGGCCTCCTCTCCTACCCATCCTGCCTGCCCTTAGTGGTGCTGCCTCAGGCTCTGTGTCTTCACCCTGCAGGTTGCAGAGTCTGGCTCAAGGTGCTGGATGGGTCCAACTGATGCTGTTCCTGTGGGCTGGGCAGAAACAAGAGCTTGCCTTCAGTTAATGAGTGTGTTGAGCCTTCGTTCCCCCAGGATCATAGGCAAGATGGTCCCAAACATGGTCTGGGGTGGCCTCATTGTGTGCCTTTGGGGACTTCCAGTGTAGGTGGTGAGGATGATCTGTGAACCAAGCCTGACAGGCAGAGCACTGCACTTCCAAGAACTAGAAATGTTCTTTTTCCTATGGAAAACTGAAGTTTGGGCATCTCCCTGTGGGCTCAGGGCTAGGGGTCCCACAACAGCTTTGCCTGTACTGCCCTGCCTGTCCTTAGACTGGCGTGCAATAGGAGAAATAAATATTTCTTATAAGTAGTGGATCTGCATTTTTACTCTTAGTCCATCCCCAGACATAGCCACAAGATGAGACAAAGTATTCATTGGGTTGCCACATTCCCATGGCAGTAGCAGCATAACTACTCCAAAATTTATAGAGCTCATTGAATAAAAGAGCAATTGAAAGAGAAGTCATGTTGATGAAGCAAAGCTTTGAAAGAAGGAGCAGAGCTGGGGACTTTCACACTGGAGAAAGCTTTCAAGTTGTGCTCATTTGGAGCTGACATCTGTTTACCTTTAAAGGTCTATAAATAATATTACCTCTTCTCTTTGCTGACTACTAGTGATGATACTTTGCTTCTGTTTACAGACCCTTTCCTCCTCTGTCTTGATACTGGAGTTTTCTGGCTGAGCGATTTGACATCATCATCATTGCAGACGTTTCCCCTATCTCTATAGCAACGCACGATGATGCCACAAACAGAGGATTATGCAATCTGTGTAGGCTCAGATGGAAGGAGAGGCAGGGCTGGGAGCTCTGATTTATACACAAATGTCTCTAATAGCAGCAAGGGGAATACAGAAACTTCTTGGCCAAGGAAATGGTTTTTGTATAAACATTCTCATCTTCCAAGTTTCTCTCTGGTGGGAAAGTCCCTCCTTAAAGACCTCTTATACATATATATGTGTTGTATACACACATTCACACACAGATATGCGTATTTGTGTGTGAAGGAGCATACTGATTATGCAAATGCAATATTGTTCCCAGCATCGTGCAGGCAGGGATATTGCCAGACCCCTATACACAACCTCTATCTAACATATCCAAGTTCAACTGTGCTTTGTTCACCCCAAGCACAAAGGTGCTGTGGGACTGCCCAGACCTCACGCTCTCTCTTCAGCAGAGGGCTGGCTTGGAAGATGCTGCTGAATGTCTTTTTTAAAATACGATTGGGAACTTTTGGGTCCTTGGCTAGATGGGATCAGCATCTTTCTTGTTCAGACCCACTCTATCTTTTCTCTAGCAACTTTGTCCTGTGGTTAAGGCAGAGGAGAAGCATAAGGGCAGTTTTAAATCTCTGTGCTCCCAAAGGCTTTCTAGCTAAACCTAAGGAAATGTCTTTGAAGCCCTCCCTGTGCCTCAGTTTCTCCTGCAACAGGACAAATAAATCTCAGTTCTTAAGGAGGTGGTGATTCTGAGCACTCTCATCTCTGAGTGTTCAGACTCTTCGGTAAGGGGGTCCATGGAGACTCTGGAAAACACACTTGTGGGTGTTTCTTCTATGTTTATCTAATTTTTATTGAACATACAAATGCACCCTATCTAGCACATGTCAGAATCAATAACTGTGCCTTGTTAGCAGTTTTTCCATTTATGGCATATTGTCCTGACATAGCTGTAAAACCTCAATGAATATGGTTTTAATAACTCAATGGTATTTAACGTACAATCGCTGCCTTATTAGGTCTAAATTAAATCCTTACTTGAGACACTTAATTTAAAGTGTGACTGATCTTTTCCTGGCCTGGAAGGAGATACTTAAATGACACTTCTTCCAATTTGGCCACATGGCTGAGGGGGTGGGATTTAAATAATGTATTTTGATGATACTACTCATCTGGTTAAAGCTGAATTGCATCATTTTACGAACACTCAGAGACAGGATCAAATTAAACCCAACTTCCCACCAAGTTAACTCAGCTGAGCTTTGGAGCTTAGCACTGTATTCAAAACACACACTTATTGTGACTATCCACTCATCAGCATCTGCTTGGCTTTTCCAAAGGAAAAAATGAAGTGCACCATATTTTTCTACTCAGAGCCTCTTGTGGGGTGCCTTTTGAGTTGACAAAGACAAGGCTTACATTCTGCTGTGGGCACACTAATAAAATAAACCTAATAAAATAAACATTACATGCAATAATGATGCTACTAAATCTCAGTTCAATGAGTAGCTAAAGTGTTACCCACAGATCTATTTAGAGTGATGTGCCTGGACTTCCTTCCCCAACCCGGAATCACATAAACATTTGCTAAATCAAAAGCATCATCAGGACCAATGGGGGTTCCACGAAAAACTTCAACACATGAGAAGCTGAGGAGGGTACAGAGCACATACAGAAGATGTGCCATGGCTTCTGCATAAAAAGGTCACCACAGAAGAATGGCCACTCTTAAAGGTCTGGAAGAAAAGTACCAAACAAAAATGTGTGGGAAGACATTGGAAGCTATCAAGTACTTTGCTGCTTTGCTTTGTTTGGTTCACACAGTGAAGTTTTTGTTGGATTAAAGCAAGTTGTGCAATTGAAGGTGCACAGGAAAGGACAGCATCCTTTAGTATAGGTACATACTGGGTCTTCAGGTCAGTCTCTGGAAGACAGCACAGCCAAGTGATGAGGAAAGTGAGCTGGGAGCCTGTAAAAATAGGGACATTGGACTGTGGGGTGACTTCTGGCAGGACTTTGGTTTCCCCTTCTGTTTAGCCTCTAAGCCTTTGACAGCACTGATGGAAAGTTAGGCAGTGCTATTACTATTGAAGCTTGCAGCTCAAATTCCAGCTGCATCCTAAACAAGTCTCTCTGCATTATTTATTGGAAATAAATTCTGGAATATTTCAGTTCATTTTCAATACAAAGTGGAAGCTTGTTTCAAAAAGAAAATAGGATAAAGCATACCTGCAGTTTCAGAAACATTTTTATCTGTGATTTCAACTTTGTTTAAAAAAAAAATCCTCTGCAGATTTACCTGTCATTGTGCTGAATGAGATGGGTCAGCCCCCAAGCTGTCTGCTAGGTCTCCCATCTTGGGCAGCCACTGGGAGGACAAGGTGGAGTTGCTGGGGCAGCACATCTCACCTTCACGAGGCAGTCTGGACAGGCTCCATGTCACGGTTATCTCTATATTGAATAAATTTGCGATTTGTGCTTGCTTTCTAGTGAGCTTGGTGGGTTTGCCCACCTTTAGAGTGAACTTGTGCTTTGCAGTACTTACAGATCTTTTTTAATTGAAGCTCCAGCTGCTGGATTAATAGGATTATACAAGAATTTCTGCTGTCATTCAGAAAACCAAAGGGAAGACTCAAGTCCAAGTGATGCAGGGGAAGGGTTCAGAGTGTGACCAAAGCCAGAGGTGAAGTGTTAGGATAATGTAAATGTATTCCTCCTTTAAAGACCTCAGATATCTGTGAAGCATTATCATGGACGCTGTAGAGGCCTGACTCTCTGATGTCAAGCACTTAGAGTTGGCAGCAGGGCTGCTGCAGGGAAGTCAAGGGGCAGGACAAGGTCCATTCATTGCAAGGGTCCCTCTAAGGTGGCTCACTGGAAAGGTGCTTGGAGGTCTGCTTGCAAGGCAGCTGCCAGAGAATCATTAGGGTTGTCTCTCAGATTTCAGAACTGGGGTTTTGCAATGCCTTTTACCAGGTGCAATCCCACAAAGGACTCAGGATAAAGAAAGCAGCATTACTACATAATGGCCTTTAAAACGCTTGATAGTCTTTGAAAGTTTCAGTCCGTCCTGAAAGCAAGGACAATGTGCATTGTTTAACACCACATCCACTATAGTCTGTGCTGAGGGCAGCATAACACTTCAAGCTGAAATACGTGTATTTCTGTTATGTCCTCTATCCAAGAATTTAACTGCTATTTAGTTCATTTCAGTCCTGATGATTGATTTCTCCTGGATGCTGGGGTGAGAATTGTTTTAACAGTTTACAGATGGACAAATGAAACAGGGAGGTGTCCAACGTTTTGCCCAGCACTGCAAACTACGCCGGAGGTAGAATGATTGTATCCCTGTTTGATCCCAGCCAGGCTTGATCCTACTTTTTCCCTTTTGTAAAAATTTGACTTCCTCCCTAGCGTGTGTATACTTTAATAATTGAATCACAGCTGTAGAAAATGATGAGACTGAAAACACCAATGAAGACCTTTCAAAGTGATATTTATTCTTCTTGTTCTAAATCTGGAACTATTCGTATTGCAATAATTCCAGCACAGGGAGATATATTATCTTTGCATTGTTGTTGTTGCTACTGCTGAATCTATTTATTTAACAGTTTTTCAAATAATGTACTGAAGCTCAAAAGTTTTAAGAGTTTTTCCAGGATGAAAGAGAAAAGAATGTGCTCACCCAGTGTTTTCTCTATATCTCTTTTGTCTCTCATTAATTAGGAACGGTTTCAAGTGATAAAACCAGCTTGTTATTATAAGTCATCCACATGCTAAATTAAAGTGGGCAAAATGACATGGCAGTTAAACCCTCAAAGCCCGAAGTCAATCAATAAAATCTATGGAAAATTACTCTGAGCACATTAACATCCGTTAATACATGAATGCAGATTTATTTATTTATTTACATATCTGTGCATAATAACTATGCATAAATTTCTTGTCCATCCCAACCCAAGCAGCACGCTTTTCTCATTCCACCAGTACAACTTCACAGGAGTGAACATCTCTCCAAGGTGGAGTGGAAGTTGGGGTAAAGCAAAAGGTCCAGCGAGGTGCCCCAGATCTAGCCAGGCTGGCTGTGGATGCTGTGCCCCAGCTCCTTGGCATTCAGTGCTCTCAGAATGGTCACATTTAGGAAAACTTGCTAAGTGTTGGGGCTAATTCAGCTCTTTTTGACAGAGCCAAGCTGCTCAGCAGCTACAAATGAGTGGGGACCTCAGGTGGGGATGGAGGGAGCAAAAAAGGATGATGCCCAGAGGCAGGAAAAATTCCTAATATGTGTTTGCTGTGCTGCTTCCTGCAGAATTTGTGCCTGTTCCCTGTTGGTATTTGTGTAAATCCATGGGTGGGCACAGCACAGAGGAGCTGGAGGAGCAGGCTGTGGGGAGCCAGCCATGGAGCCCAGCAGCAGCAACCCAGCCTGGGCCCCTCACCGCCCCCTGCCCTGACTGTGGCTGTTCTTGCTTTCTGGTAGATTTTATCCAAACCATCTTTTTGACTCTTTCCTTAAATTTGCTGGTTCCAACCTCAATGAATGCACATGCAGAGAAGAAAACTGGATGCAAACAATGTTGGAGAAGAAAGCTAGATTTGCAGAGCAATGGGACTTAATGGTTTCTGGGGGCTAAGGACACATATTATCCATCTTTCTACGTGCTCAGCATTAATATCTGAGGGCCTTTTAGTGCCACTGAAGAATTCATTCTCACAACGCCAGTAGGAGAAAGAGGATTTCATCGCTCTCGTTTCAGTAGAAGGAGGAACTGAGCCACAGAGCTATTGCTTTCCACTTAGACCCTGTCTATGGATTTTGTCAAAAGATTACAAGACTAGATAGATGAACTAGAAAGTGTTGTGAATTTTGTTCCCTTCCTAGGCAAAAGCATTTCTAGAGGACTCTGAGTATACACAATTGTTTCAGATCATCTGGGCTAAGTGACCCCAGATACAAAGTGCAATAGGCCAGCAAACCAAGGAGTTTGAGGTATTTTTAATTGCACTGTCAGAAGCTAACGGTTTGCTGAAGGAGAAAGAAGTCTAGGGTTGCAAAAAGGGGCAATTCACTTCTCTGCCACTGAGGCTCTGAAATGGGCTTTCTAGATGTTTTCTATCAAGAAATTGACCTAATAAAAATTTGTCTACACAAATTGAAATTTTCTGCAGGAAAATTCTGACTTTGCTGAGTAGTCCCTGCCCCTTGGGAAAATGTAAACAGGACTTCTTGGCTTCCTCTTGGGAAGATTTTTGCCAATTTTATTTTCTGCCTGAAGGGAGAAAAACAAATTTATGCAAGTTTTCCAATGGCCAGCAGAACTGGGAGGAGAAAGGGAAGGCCAAGTGCCCTGGCTGTCTGCCCGCTGCAAAGCACAGCCACCTCTGCCCATTGGGGTGAGGGAGAGAAAAGGGAGGCAGGAGTCCTGGAGGCCTGATCTCCAAAAGCCTACACAAATGTTTGCTGTTGGTTTGATTTTTAACTTATTTTAAAACTCCTTTTTTTTTTTTTTTTTTCCAGGGACTGGAGAATGCAATTATTTTTTTTTTAATTTTCTTGGAAGGGATTTATATTTTCTAGCCTGCTCTCCTCACATGAGAGATGCAAGAAAGCTGAACAGATGATTGTTTTTGAGCAGAAGTTTGCAATATCTTAGCAGCTGGAATTCCATCAGATAAGCAATATTTGATTAACATTGGACAGTAGGAGGAGACAAAAAAGGATAGTATGGACGTATTGGAAAAGCACTCACAAGAGCTACTCATGGATTTGCAATATTCCAGTACAGATTGCCAATGTTGCATTAAAATATTGCCACAGAAGCATTTCCCTAGACCCAGTGCAGGATAAGCTGATGAACAACTCCCTCCCCCTCTGCTCCACTCCCTTCTGTGATATTTCCACCCATTTCCTCTGTCTATTGCCAGTGGCTTGAGCAAGGTTGGTTCAAATGAATTTAAAGCAGGGATAAATATTGTCAATTCAAGTCACAGCTTTCCAGTCTGTCCCCAGGATTGTCCCCAGGGTAGGCATCCCTCGCTGAAACAAGACATATTCCCTCTCTAGATGAGGCTGTTGAGTTACGAAGAAAGAGGTGAGGGGTAGCAAGAAAAAGGCAGGGAAGGGAGAAATCCAGTAAGCAAGCAAACAATTCACGGAACAAGGAGGACATTCGAGCTTTTGTGTCTCTTTCCTCATTGTACTTTATTCTGAATCCTGTCACAGCCTTCCTGGAGGAGGGGGAAGGGTACTGGCTGATTTGCATCTTATGTTACTGCTGACAGTAGGAGGTCTTAATTGGGGCACCAAAGAGCAGGTGTATGCTAACGTTAATCTTCCCTTTCACCTGTCACTCATGCAATGAATATGATCTCTCCCTCTCATTAGCAGCCCTCTGTCACATGCCGGAGAGCTTTGGAAGGGTCCCTCTGAAACTTGTTGGGATTGATTTTGCTGCCTGCTCTGGGTTATTACCACCAAACTCTGGACAACCACTCCCCAGGAGCACATCTGTCCAGAGGGGGTATGGACGAACACTCCTAATAGTCTCAAATTATATGTGCCTTGGAAAAATGAATGTTAATTCCTACATTGGCCTTGCTATAAGCAGATAGAGACTGACTCATCTTGAAAATAACACACCGTGTGCTTGAGTGTTGCAGAGATGACCTTAGGAGGAAAGTTAATTTAGCAAAGATACTCAATTTGGTATTATCTGCAAATGTTGATTCCTGGAATCATTACTCACTATTTAGTCAGGCAAAACTTCCTAGGATTTTAAGGACTCTGGCTGGAGCCAAGAGGAAATTGGCCTCAGAAAGGATGAAATTGTAACTCCAGAATTTGAACCTCTGTCTTGCAGTTCACCTATAGCAGCAATAAAAGACTAATCCTCTGCTCGAGAGATGCAGAGTATTAGGAAACAGCTATGAACAGCCAAGAGCAACTAAACCTGCTTTGTTTTGCTCTCCATGCACTAGAGAGCAAGCACTGCAAACCCTGAGTCTTGTGAGGAACCTGCAGAAAGGACCACGATCTCCATCTGCCTGCCAAGTACTCCCTGCAAAGAGAAGGAAAAAAGGATCTCACAAAGAGTTTATCTGAGCTTTTTACATTCTTCTAGTGCTGCTCTGGAACAAGTTCTGCTTTGGTTCATTCGGAGGTGAAATAAACAAATAATTGTCTTTAGGGGAAAATATTCACTTATTCTGAGAGCAACAATTTGTTGGCTTGAATGTGATTCAGGGGGATGTACATCAGCTGCAGCCCATGCTCTGACTCAGAGCCGAGTCCCACGGGAATCACAGCTGCTTCAGGGCCTTGGTGTCGGTGGATTTTCTTTAGGGTGATGATGATTGGCCTCTTCTTTTACTTTTATCGTTCTCATCAGTTGTTGGGAGGGGGCTCTTTTATCATCAGATTCCTTCCAACAACAGTAATACTGTGATTCAATAAAATGGAAACTGAGAAACAAATGGGACTGACACATTAATAATGTAATGCTAACTCATAATCTGGTTTTGCTTTGCTGAGATTGGGTCATGAGTTGAGACTTTTTTCTAAGATTAAGAAAAAAAGCCCAGTAGTAGTAACTAATTCCTTAGTCATTTTGGGGAGCAAATACCTCTGGCAAAGCACTGGGAGAAGCACTAGCTTTCCCTTCCAGAGAGTATATTTGGGAGCAACCTGCCTTGTTCAGAAAGTTTGTCAGCAGTGCAGAGCACCTACTACTGCTTAACTAGAGAAGATTCCCCATCGGCCACATCCTAAATTTAATTACACTCCTGATTTGCAAGTGTGTTATTTGGATCAAACTTTCCAGGACTAATCATGTGTAAAACTGAAGCTAATTACATCCCATAATGGTCCAATCTGCAATAGCGAGATGAAGTTAAGAGAAGGAAAGTGGGATCTCTTTAGCTGTGCAATTGTCTTCCCTAGCAGTCTGGAGCAGATGTCCTCTGCGCCTGCGTCTTTCTTATCAGCTTGGGAGATACTGATGTCAATACACGTCTTCATACTTACTTGTTGGGTTTATGTATAGTCTTTATAGTCTATGTATGGTCTTAATTGCCATAAACTGACCTGTACCAGTGAAAAATGGATGCAGGAACCTTTTGGCCTTTTCCACATGCAATTCCAGAAGGCCAGTGTTGATGTGAGAGCCACTGACCTTACAAAGTGCTGCAAAAGTAGGTGGGTGCCACAAACTGGCACTGCCATGTACTCCTTAAAAGCCTACATGAAGGAAGGAAGTATTTCCCGTGAATGTTTTGGAAAGAAAGGTGCTGTTTTTAAACTTTTTCATTTTGCTTTTCTCCAATGAAAAATGGAAGCTTCCAAGTCAATCCTGAGTCAGTGAATTTTTTTCTTTTTTTCTTTTTAAATTTTTACTTTCAGCTCTCCAGTAGAGGGAAACATGAATCTTTATATTTGGTTGAAGGCAGGGGGACCAAAAGTTTTAAGACAACCCTACTCTATTTGTCATTTCTCCATTGGACAATGGAATGTATTTTATCTTAAATTCACAACCTCCTTGTTGTCTTTTATTGAATTTTAATAAGCATGCTCTTTGATTCCTGTATTTACTTAGTGTTCTCTAGTCAAGTAATTACCAAAATTATGTGGAACATTCAGAATCACATTGCCTAAGTGCAGGAACTAAAACCCCACGGCTGACTTTAAACATAAGAATACTTTTACAGATTTCATGTGCTTGGCAAGGTGGGGTGAGGCAGTGCCAGATTGAGTGGGATATCTCCTATGCCTAAAGCAAGCATGCGCTTAACCATGTTCCTGAACTGGGAGTCTACAATCTCTGTTATTGCAGTCTGTGAATGTGTTGTCTTGAATTGTACAAGCTGCAATTAAGAGCTATTGGATAATAACTATGCCATGAAAATGTCCTAAACTATTAAAGAGCTGAAGATGATAGTGTGCTTTTAATGTTTCACATAAACCATTTGGGATTTGGAGAACTTTCAGCGCTCATGAGGAAGTCAGGATATATGCTTGCTTGGGTTAAAGGGAAGGAAGAGAAAAAGCCCTGAATTAAATTTTTGAGCTTGACACCCTCCACTTTTCTACATGTTGCTCAATTCTAAACAGGGAAAATAAAATCAGCTTTGTTCATGAGCATGTGCTTTTGACATTTTTTCTTCTTGGAGCCTGTGAATTATTAATAAACTAATTTCTCTTTATAGTTCAATCTTTGGAGACTTAAAGTGCTCACTCAAATGCACTGAACAAGAGGAATGCTTCAGCTCGAATCAGCTCCTGTCTTCTTTGGAAATGCTGGCCTTGAGGTATCTTTGAGTCTTTGAAATCAATCTTTTATTCAACCGGGAATTTCTGATGGCTTGGAGGTCTAGCCTGTTAATTCTGCCTAATGCCCTGTTTAAGTTTGGGGCATTTCAATCACCTGATTTTCTGCTTTTATTTTGCTAAGGGACTAAGTGCATCCCTCTCCCCCTTCACCACACCCATGTCTTTTTCATCAAGTGGAAGCCAGAATGTTTGTTGGGCTCCACAAATATGGGGGAAAGGAGAGGGGCAACCTAGAAAAAATCCAAGGTAGCACCTAGGTAAGATCTCATTGAGTTTTTCATAGTCTATTTAACACAGCTTGATCTCAAGGTTGAGGGGCAGTGAATATTAGTATAGGGTATGTAAAAAAAGTCTGTTTGCCAGTAATGTCAATCTGTAACACTATCACTGGGACTCTAACAGTTTAGTTTATCAGAAACAGGTGCAAAAATATGATGTTGTGTGGACAGGAGGTAAAACTGAGAAATCAGTGCCATTAGAAGACATGAACTTGGTTTGCAGGACCCCTAGTGATTGTTGGCCTGAATTCCCTTGAAGAGGATGACAGAAAAGTAGCAATTTTTCCCCCTCTCTTCTTTCAGTGTCATTGCACTTGAAGGAAGTGAAGGGTGCTCATTTTCCATCAGCATCAGATATTCTGCAAAGGAGGCTGACAGAAGCCCCTGGTCCAGGAAGCCCAGAGGTGTGCATCCCTGCACTCTGCCTGGAAGCCCTTTGCCACCACTGCCTCAACTTGGAGTTTCTATGCTTAACCATAGGATAAACATGCAACATTTTCCATACAGTGCTAACGCAAACCAGAAATTACAAGATTGGGAATCTTTGCTACTAAAATGTGATTTCCTCTTCGCTGTAGCCGGGTCTGAGAGCTAAACAAATTCACTTCACCAGTAACCCTGTGCATGCGTGAAACAAAAGGTCTCAATGATAAAATAACATTGTTCGGTCCTCCCATCCTCCCATTCTCATGCTTCTAAAAAAAATAAATAAAAAAAAAAGACTGAAAAACGGCCACATGAAATTTAAAAATAGGCTAAGGGACTCTGTTACAAGTTGCTGAGCTCCGTGTGGTCAAATAAAACCACCAACAACAAAAATAACAGTGCTAAGTTAAGCTGCACAACAATTTCATTTACCAGAAATATTTAACTGGAGAAAAGCACGTTAAGGCATGGCCTCATTAACAAAAACGTCCTATGCAGAGATAGCTTCCCAGTTAACATTTGGGGAAAACTAAAAAAAAATATATTTCTGAAAGGAACTAAAAAAAATGGTTAAAGAAAAGATGTCTGTTTTTCTCGTATATGTTTGATGTATTTCTTTTTGTTAGTCCTCATTTCTGAGGCTATTTTCATGAAAATTGTGGTCCAGACTCTTGTTCTCTTGGGGTAAATGTGGACTAACTGCGCCAGGTCATGCAGAGCTCAGCACAAGCACAAGCAGAGATGCTGATAGCACAGAGGGGCACAGACCTGCTTTTTCCATGTGACATGCTCCCAAGCTCTCTGTGAGGCTGGGAAAACACCTATGAATCTGAGAAAGGGACACACTTTGCTTTGCTGCTGCACAGGGGGATTCCAAGTGAGCAACAAAAGAGATTTGGTTCCAACCTCCCATTCAAGTCAATGGGATTTGTGCACCTCAGTCCATGAAGGTCTTTGGGAAATTCCAGCCATGAAGGTTAATTATAAGCCTTTAATTAATCAGACGTTCACTGTGGGCTGAAGTGGTCTGTCTCTCTGAGCACCAGCCCGGGAGCTCTTTAATTAACACTGCTGGCTCCTGGCAGCAAGGGAGCAGGGGGACTCGGAGGCAGCCGCAGAACCCCTGGGCAGGGAAGGCTGCATGGGACGGATGCTGGAGTCATAGGGGTGAACAGATATAAATGATATTTAGCGGGAGAATGGGTCATAGAACAGGCATTAAAAAAATGACCTTTTTATTATACCTTATGCACCAAAAATTTTGAATAAATGGGTAGCTGGAATTAAAAACCCAAACTGCCTAACTTACATAAAAAAGCTTTAAAAAAGAGGTTTCTTATTTTAAAATTAATTTATTTAAAATTACCAAAAATTGACGTAGCGATAAGTGACACCTCTGAACTACTTTTTAAAAAATTATTATTATTAATAAGTATAAATAATAATTTCTGAATTACACAAGAGCATAGCACCCATTGGTTCTCCCCAGCCAGCTGATGCATGGCTGATGCTTGAGAGTTACCTGCAGCAGGGAGAGGCTTGTCTCTGTCTGCAGAATATGGCCTGGGAGAAATCTTCTGGCCTCCCTCAAACTGATGGCAAAGTAGCATTGACTTCAGGGGATCTGGGATTTCTCTCCAATAATAATATTACCAATGTTTCAATATTCTTTAACTTAATAAAAACAAAATGGTAGCACCAGAGAAAGCTGCTGCTGAGGGAGTAAAAAAGCCATTTTGCTTCTCCCAAAATTACAAGAACTCTACTTTTTTTTTTTCTTCTTCTTCCTTTAAACATATGCTGTATTTCTTAGCAAGAAGGAAAAATATGACTTGGGAGAAAATAACTTTCAGTTGATGCAATGAAACATTTTTAACTATCAAAATGATGGAAGCTGCATCCATGAGAAAATCAGCAAGGACTTTTAAAACAATACAAGGCCAACAGAAAAAAAAAAAAAAAAAAAAAGAAAGAAATATCCCTATTCCTGGAGGATGCCTGTTTCTTTAAGCAGCTGTTTCTTGTCTCTGAGGTAACAAAGTTGTCATGTGATGCATCTGTTACCATGGCAATAATCTGTAATTGTGCAGAAAATCCACCAAAGTAGTGTGCAACTCCTTAGTGAATTGGACGGAGAGAAAAATCACCCCTGTGCAAGCCTTGGATTGATGATGTTGTGAAACTGCATTGGCCAAGTCAGCCCAGTTTCACCTCCAATGAGATCCCTGTATTTATTCGCTCTGTTTCTGGTGTCTAGCATTTCCTTGGTCCTTAAATATGCAGTTCACTTCATGCTTAGGGCTGGTAAATTCTGTGCATCTTCCTGTGCACTTCCATCCTACCCTACTGCATTCAGGGCATTTTCTTTAAGGTATAGGATCAGGGAGCTCCTACTATTTTGGCCAGAGGTGCAGGATCAGGAACTATTGAGCCATTGTCTTCCAGCATAGGTGATAAAATGACATTAAGTATTGCAAAAAATTACAATGGGAAAGGGTTTTACTATCCCGAAGTGGCAGCCTCCAACACCTACACTGTTTCTGTTTCTTCACCAGGATGAGTTCTACCAGTACCTCGGGAACAGCTCCCCCCAACATGCATGCACTTGCAATATATTTATTTATATATAAAATATACATTTAAATAAATCTTCTGCTAGCAGGCCAAGTTCAATGTCCTTTAAAACTAACTGGAAATAGAAACACAGAAGGATGAGAAGATGAAATCTGCAAAACTTTCTTCCCTGCATTAGTCATAAAATAAACTGCTGGAATTTACAAAGAAAATCCTTGAACATTTTGAGTCATCTGCTCATGATATCATTGGGCTAAAAGTGCTTGCTACTATCCAAATCAAAATGCCAGAGAAATCTCATGAGAATATTCCTCGTGGGCAAATCCCAAAAGGAGAACATCTGGATTTAAGATGCCATTGCCCTGTACTTAACCCTAAGCCACTGAGAAAAATGACTGCTCTCCTGCTCTCACTCTCTCTCTGTTATTAGTAAATATTTATATTATACAAGCACCCAAAGGCCTCGATCGAGAGTAAATTTCCATCCTGAGGCTTGTGCAGGCCTAACAAAGAGAGGAAGCTCCCTCTGCTCTCAAGAGTTTGCTCTTTATTTATTTTCCCTTTCAGCTCCAGTGTGATAAGATGCCCCATGCACAGTGGCTGACGATTTCATGTTATTGGCTACTAGATAACACCCTCAAATCTTCCATAGGACAACAACAAAAAAGGTGTTCTGTTCAGTGGCGTTGGTTCAACTGTGGCAGCTTAGCTTCAGCGTAAGCAACATTTAAGTTGTGCCCACAATGGCAGTGCCAGCCTTAACTTTGCCTACCCATTTAGTCTTCATTAACAGCATACAAGTGCTTTCTCTTCCCTTCAAGTTCCGAAGGTGTTAATTAGATGTGGATGATTTAATACTGCCATCAGGGTTGTCATCACACTGAAACTCAAGCCTAAAACCATAACTTCTCACAGCCCAGAACTTTTAGTGAGTAAATTAGGATTTCCCCCACCCCTGCAAGTCCCTGCCCGCGTTTTCAGGGTCAATGCACGAGCCTCAGATGCAGAAGCCGGGCTCTACCTGAGGCTGGCAAGACCTTACAGAAGGGCATTTGCTCACTGGTATGTGTCCTGCCAGCTGAACCCAACCCTGCTAGGACCTGAGATCTGCCTTTTTGCGAGCAATTTCAAAAGAGGGATTCTGAAATCTCAGTTGTGGGAGACCCATCAGATTGTAACCTGAGTATCTTACAACCCTTTCTGAAGGGGAAAGGCATGAACTCAGTACGAAACAGGAGCTTCCAAACAGCTACGGCACTTTTATTTCATATGGAGAGTTTGCCTCCAGACTCCTTTACTTGGTGATATCTAATGAGGTGAAAAAAATAAACAGCAACATCCTGGAGCAATGTCCCCACTTCTAAAAATGTCCTGCATTTCTGCACTCCTCAGCATACCTGACAGAAGGAGGGCACAATTAAAATAATTGATTGGAGCTGGGCAAGAGCTGTGCTTCCTCATCTTGGTTAACAGGGACCCAATGAGCCTAGCACCTGAGCAGCCTGATCTTATAAAGGTTTGGGGAGGAACAGAAGGGAGATGGCAGCTGAGATGTGTTGCTGGGAAGTATTTTTTTAATTTTATTTATTTATTTATTTATTTTCTCTCCTGGCTGTGAAGTTTTGCTTCTGCTTAGATGTAGGAGTGTAGAGAGGTGCTTGAGAATTAGCCATCCATGTTGTCATTAAATCCCTCTTCCCCAGGGAAGCTGCAGAAGAGGTGAGGGGATGGCATGTCTACATGTCAGGTTTGTGGGGTTTCAATGGAAAGTGTTGGCTTGTAGCAATGCAGGGCTGGGTCCTCCTGGGTTCCTAATGGTCACCTCCATCATGAGGGTCTGTTCTTCCTCTCCCATCTCTTTGCAACTTTCCTGCTGGATATGCTGGGACTTTTCACCTCTGGAAAGAGCCCCTTGGGATGACTCATCGTGCCCCCCTGCCCCGTGAGATAGGAAAGCTGGTGTGGCTGCTGTGGGAAGCCAGGAAGTGGGAGCTGAAGCGGAGCTATTCTGAAATAAGTGCTTAGGAATGCTCTGACCTCTTGCCTCACTAAAGCACCATTTTTTTTTTTTTTAATTTATACATTTTCCTCATAGAACACATTAAAAGAGCTGTTTGTACATAGCCTTAATCTGTGTACACACATACACAAATTCAGCCTGGGAGGGGGGAGAGGAAAAAGGATCACGGTTCTGCCAATTGTAGGCGTTCTGGGCTCTAGACAGCTGTGACAAACTGCAGCCTTTTTACTACCTTAAAAAACATAATGGACCACTTTTGTAATTTTAGCTGTAAATGTACTTCTTCTGTATCACAGGACAGTGCTTCAGTATGAGAAAAGAGAGAAATACAAGAACTGCAGAAATAATGTGGTGACAGGCCAAAGAACAGAGCTTATAACACACCCACAGAGTGTTTCCTGTGAAAACAATATTCTCCCAGTTCTGTCTGAGATGCTCTTGCTTGCCTGCTTTAAGGAGTAATTTCTCAGAGCTGTATTTTAGATGTTCAGATCTTGTAAACTCTTCACAGTTTAATACATTGCAACTTTTCTGTTTTCTGAGTTTGAGTCATTGGATTAAAATTGCTCCCACCACCACAGTCATCAACATTACTGTTAACTTCCCATCTTCTCTCATCCCAGGCTCTACATAATAACCTGTGATCAGGAACCCAGCTACATGCCGCACAGACAACTAAAGAAGCTCATAGATCTGTCTTTCCAAGATTTGGACAAAGCAGATAAATAAGGTGAGAGTTGCATGTGCATAAAAGTGAATTTACATGAAGTCTCCTGAAGTAGCAGAAGTCCTTGTGGCATGTGGTTGTGGCCTGAAAAGAAAGGTGAAGACTGATGGTGTCCTGAATATGGGACTAGGAGAGGGACGGATTGTAGGAAGGGTGTCTGCTGATGTCCCACAACCACTATATATAGCAGAAGCACAAAATCCTAGGTTTTGTTGGAGCACGTATTAACTGCAGACTGGAGTGACTGCCGAATTTGGTCAGGAAAGAGTTCTCCTAAGTTACCAGGGTTGTTGTCATTGCAGGTGTAGCACTCAGGTAGGATTTCCTAAGCACATCTCACCCACTGAATCCTTGTCCCTGACTAGGTGTTGCTGGCACTCGGTCTCCTGTTGCAATCGCAACACACCGATGGCAGACGCCACGCTGCTGGCGGCAGGCCCTGTGGGGCACTGCAGGCCCCGTGAGGTGTAAAGGGCTCAACTGAGGCATGTGAGGGCTCCTGATTTAAGTCTGTCAACTGGAGGTTGAAGGAAATACTGACTCAAACAAGAAGCTGAGTTGTGGCTGTGTTGGGCTTTATGTTGTCACTTGCTGGTCAGTAGAGACTGATTGTGAGGTAAGTTGCGAGGCAGAAAAAGGCTTGGGAAGGGCTTCATTAGCACCATCAAAGTATGAGGCCCTGCTGGCCGTTAAATGCTCTGGTAATTTATGCAGCAAGGAAGGTGGTAGTTTTGGGGGACCCTGAAAGTCCAACACTGAGCTTTGGGAGGCCCTGGTGTTTAAGTGAGAGCAAATTGGGCTGCGCTAAATGGAGCTTGGGATGTGGGATCTGAGCAGGAGGAGATTTTAGGTTGCTTAAGTCTTTTAACAGAAATCTCAAGGAAAAACTGCTATAAACTGAAACATTTCAATCTAAGTCAATAAAAATGATATGTTTTTTGTTTGAAAAAAAAAAAAAACCTTTAACCCATTAAAACAAACATCTCAAATTCCATAAGAAAGCCAGGCTTTTCTTTCCGTAGGTCTTACTGGCAGTTGGTACCCCTTTGCCTTCCCTGCCTTGTTGAAAGGGATGCTGGCTTTTCAGACACCTATTTCTGGTACAAGTCTTCCTAAAAATGTTCAGATCTGCATGCAATCTGAATGGTAGTGGCTAAAGTAGTCCATATAGCTCCTTGTCAGGAGAACGTGGGGCTGGGTGTCCTAGGAGGCCATTTTGTCCCCCGTTCCAAGAAGCTCACTGTTCTACCCCAGGCCTGAGCACCTGCATTAATCTGCCCCTGCTGGGCTCTCCGTGTGCTCTGATTTGGATGGTAGAGAAGAATGGAGCTGCGAGGGATGGAGGAGAGGGAATATATTTCTTTCCTCCCAACTTACAGTTTTGGATACTTACAGACATCTGTAATTTACTCTTCTCCCCTTTCTTCCTAAGCCTTGAGGTTTGGGCATAATGTTTTTATATTGCTTCAGAAATCAATCTGTTTGGTAACCTGACTGGGAATAAGTAATGCAGCTACATACTTCTGAATCGTTATATGTGCACGATCTGTTTGTACGATATGCTCCAGTCTTCCTAACATCTGGTTCTAGCCAGTTGCTATCAGCCCCTTGGTTTTATAAGCACTAAATTCACTCAGTTTTTAATGCAGGGGGAAAAAAAATACAGCCCAAAGAGCATAACATTTACAAGCATTTTCTGTGGGAGTGGAGACAGGAGGCCAAGTTCTGCTCTCAGACAGAGTCCAGCCTTTGCATTTTTGGGTGGGCCTCTGAAACCTTTTTTTTTTTTTTTTTTCCTTGAGATGCCTCCTTTTCAGCCAAACTAAACCGATTCCTGTCAACTATTATCACTCCAGTATGAATGGGTTTGGCATAGAGACTCGAGGGAGAGTCAGCAAGATGGCTTTTGGGATGTTCATCAAATAATAACTGAAGTGTTATACATAGGGTATGCATGTGTGCCTTGACTTCTGGGAAGGGGTAGACAGGGTTCATGTGGTTTCACATTTCTGGTGGCCTAGCCTGCCTCCTTTCGCACCTGATGTACATTAGCTGCTGTGTTCAGTGGAGATGACGCATGACTACTGCAGCAGGCTGCAGAATTTCTACCCATCAGGGTGTGCCTAGGCAGGCTGCAGCATCCCAGGGCACATCCCTGGGTGGCTTTTTCAGTGTAGCTTCGAACATGCAAGGGAAGAACTGTGTACTCCAGAGACTGGTGCTCAGGATCAGCAGAGACAATTGAGGGTGGATTTTCATTGAGCCCATGTGGCAGAAGATGATCCAAAAGCAGAAGGCAGCCTGACAAGTTCATTGAAATCTCTCCATAAGAAAATCAAGCATCAACAAACCTGCTGCTGCTGAGCCAGTTGCTGACACAAAGATAAAAAGCAAACCCATCAACAAGATATGCAAAAGCACTCAAATCTTGGAGAACCCAAACCCACATTATCCACATATAGCTTACAAGAGGGTTGAACAGCTGCTGGCTTGCCATTGAAGCAAAATTACCTTTTTACTGTTGTGTTATCCTTTGTCGTCTCATCCCAGTTTGGTGTTCACCCTCTCCTCCTGTGTTAAGACTCTAAGGTCTGAGTGAGACTCAAAGGGATGAGAACTGTCCTTAAATAATTTGAATAATAACTGTCCTGAAAAATTTGAATAAGATCTTTAAAACTTAGCAATGCTAATTCTAATACAAATATCAACTACCAGTGGTTGGTTTGCTCAGTAACTGGAAGGGGAGTGCATTTGGGGGAGAGAGGGAAACAGCAAACCAGAAATTGCTCATACTTCAAGTCACTGAAAGGCCACATTCACATATGGATGAAATTTGGCTCTGGAATAACATAATGTAGTTATAAGTGGAATAAATCTGGCCTACTAATTCTTTTTCTGCCTGTTTTGTTTTAAAAGACAAACTATCTTCATTTCACATACGCACATAAAACATGGGTAGCTGAAGCAGGTAACTGTGTAAGTCTCTGAGAAGGACTTGCTGGGTTATTTTGGCAGTGCTTCACTTTCTGCAGAGGATCAGAGTGAACAGACACGACCCTTGTAGAGGTCCTGCCTGACGGTTCCTGAGCTGGGACTGGTAATGGTGTGGCACTAATTCAGCTGCTGCAGAATTGCATATAGGTTTCCACAGTTATTTTTCTGTTGTTACCAAACACTCGAAGTAAGGCTGTGCTGTGGTCATATAGACAGGAAAATGACATCATGCTAAAAACCACTAATTCAAAAGCATTGGAATCTGAAAGGCAAAGTATTCTAATTAGGAAGAAAAAACATTGACAGCTGAAATGGAGAAATTTCTTGGATTGTTGTTATTATTTTTAAATCCTCCCCTGGCTTCCCTTCCAGCCAAAGCTGTGACAAGTGCATTGGAGCTGATAATAAACATACACCTCTGAGGTCACTATTAGGATTTTTTAATCTAAATAAATAAATAAATATGGATGAAGTTTCCTGTCTCCAGGGATCCAGCACTTGAGAACGTGCAACACAGACTGCTCTACAGTACAGGGTCATTGTAGAAGTGTTTTTTTGTTTTGTTTTGTTTCTGTTTAGCATAGCTATTTTTTTCCATTATATGAAAATACAAACCAGCCTTATTTTATACTTTTCCTCCCTCCAAGTTTGGTAGGTGGTAGTGATAGACTTGGTGATGCTTTGTACGGATTATTCACTGTGTGGGAAAAACCAGAATTACTCACAGCAGCCACACTGCTTGAGGAGGTCAGCAGATGTGACCAGCTCATCCTGCTGTGGATGACTACAGCTGGCTATAGAAATATGGAAGAAACCATATCGTATTGACTGTCAGGTTCTGCGTGTCTCGATGCTGCTGCACCTTCTGGAAGCAAGTCAACTTTGTTTTGGGAAGAAAAGAGTGGAGAAATTCCAACGATGTTAAAACTGACAAAACTGACACAAAAAAAATGTTTCTTAATCTGAAACAACATTAGGTTCTTAGAATTTTATTTCAAGTATTCTAAATGGAAATTAATTGAAACAGAAATGAAGTATTTCACTTAATCCAGGAAAGCTGCTCGTATTTTTTTCCATAGAAACTTCTTCTGCAGAGAAGTGAATTTTGAGGAAGTGGAGGGCGTTGGCATTAGAAGAAAACGACACTTTGAACTCAAAATTAAAAGAACTCAAAATTACAAGTTCTTTGAGAAATGCACTTTCCATCCTTGAACCTGATCAGCTCATTTCCTACTTGAGACAAAGTCATTGCTCAAATCCAACAAAGCCTATCATCATCTTTCACATTCCCCAAAATGATATACTCATAATTCCCAAAGATGCATTGCAGAAGGTGGTGCCTACAGAGACACTTGAACCAATGCCATGTGTCATCCCCACTCTAGAAATTCTGTTTGAGTGGCCCTTTGTTTTTGCATGATCAGTTACATTGCAAGTTAGGCAAATGGGCTCTCCATCTCTATCCTCTGCTCCCGCTCACTTTACCACTATCCCCATCTGGAGAATAATATAATGAGAATAGTTATAGAGGTTGTTGCAAGGAATCACCTACTATCGTGCACCTGCCGACAGGGTGGATTAACTGTCTGGTTCTTTTAGGAACAGAATAAATCCTGACATATTTTGAAAATGCATCCTCACTTGCTTCTGAATTTCTGTTCTGCTCAGTTTCATCTCAGTCATAGCTGGTTTTCTGAAAGTGCCACTATTCATATTGAATTTGCGCCTTGCAAGCACCTGCAGGCTTATTGCTTGGGGTGGATTGTTCTTTATTGATTTGATTTTTCTTTTTCTTTTGTATTTTGTTTTATAACATTTCATGGTGTAAACAGCAACTTTACGGGTCCTGGGCCAGACAACTAATTGGTTTCACATCTCTTTGAGCATGGATTTAGCAGAGTCTTTGCTGGTTCTTGCTTATTTCTTTTCCTTTTCAGAAATGAAATCAAGAAGTAGCTTGATAATGTGATAGTACCATTCGTTACTTCCTACAACTGAACAGATTCTGCCCCTGTGCAGACCACTGAGGTCATTTTGTCGCTGAGAGCTAGGAGAGGGCAGATCGCCTGAGGTCCTCTAGACTACCTGTTCCATGTAGCAGAGAGGGTGTCTTCCAGTAAGAATGGGAGCAAGACCGGGCCCAGAACGGGATAGTAAATGCACAGGTAATTTTGAAGGGCAGCGCAGGAACTTCAGCTGTGCCACTGCAATAAAGCAGATCCATAGAGGGTGTGAGATCCATAGAGGGCTGGGTGTGGAGTACATAGGTTGTGTAGGGCAATGGACAGGTGTAACTTAAAGCAGCCCTTAATATTTTGGGGATCTAATTTAAAAAAAAAAAAAAAAAGAAGAAAAACAGGGCTATTATTGCATATCTGCAGATGATCTGACTAATTGAAATAAAGTTGTATTGCAGATATATGCATCACGTTTAATGTTACTGATGTTTATTGAAGTACTTATATTGCAATTAGAAGACAAATAATCAAAGTTCTGCCTACTTTCCACTGCTGTTCTTTTCAAATTGCTATAACAGCTATCACTGCACGTAAACAGTGTCCCCTTTGTCAAATGATCTTAGCCGCTGTTTGGAGACATGATTATAAATTAGAACCCTTGCAATATTTACATATTTATTTTTTAATAAATTGTTGGTGACTTCATGTATCCTCCATTATAGCAGTTCATTCTAACTGCTAGAGGGTGAGATGTCAATGGACCTGATCCGATGCCAGTTGAAGTTTATGGGAATCTTTCAATGGATGTTAATCTGCTTTGAATCAAAATGATCAACTCAGTGTTTCTTCTTTTCTTTCACGGTATGTGAGGTAAACTGTCAAAGGCTTTACCTATAACATGGGCAAGGGCTGTAACAGAGCTGCCTGGATTCAGGGCAAAGTCATGCCTGTTACAAACAGTGCTTCAGCAAAGAGTAGAGTTCAGCCTTGTTACCTCCAAATAAACAAATTGTCACTTCCCAGTGATTGCTGTTCCAGTTCTGACGGCAGACTTAATGTTTTTCTAACCTTTTCTAAAACAGACTTTTTAAAAGGTGAAAAACAGTTTTCTGCATTTATAAATTGCAATTAAGTGATGAATTTATGCATACCTGCATATTCATTTACTACAGTTACTGTTTTGAAAACTAAACATGCCCTGACAATATTGTGTCTCCAGCTTTGACATATGTGGCAAGCAGGCTTTTCTAGAGACTATTTAAGAAAATGAATGTTGGGTTTTTATCACTAGTTTACTTTTGCCATCTGATAATGACAATGGTGCTTGGTTATGGGGAACAAAAGTCAGACGAAATAAGACATTCTAGTTAATAGCATATGCTGTTCTTCATGGTACTTAAGACACACACGAACAACAATAAAACAGCTTTAGGTGAAGGGCCAGTGAATGAGAACACTAGGCTTCATTCTTTTTCCTTCGGAATAAATTCCCTTCTGTCTGCAAGCATCTCATTTGCTGTTTGTACAGAAAGTCCTTTGTTAGTCATTTCTCATTACAGCTATTGATAAGGCTTGTCCAAAAACATGCCAGAGTGCTTTTGTAAGTTAGATATTTTACATCAAGTACCAGCAGCTAGTAATCATATAGTGGGTCTCTCTTAAAAACTTTTTCACTCTTGCATTTTTATTTAGATAACATTGCCGTGATATTTACAGCAAGGGAATAGAATGAATACTTCAGTGTGGTGTTTAGTCAGAAAAGCAGCTGAGAATGCTTTAACTGTTATGAAGGAAACTTAACTTTAATTAACATGATTTCAGATTTGCTGCTTGTACAAGATGTGTGTCATGTACTACAGGGATATTTGTTTCAGTGAAAATAGTATTGAAGATAGGAACAACTTTTTTCTTTGTTCGTAAGATATGGTCAGAGACAAAGATATATTTAGTGAATAGTGTTTTCTCACATTTATACAGCTTTAAGGCTATGAAAATGTTAACAGTTCATTTGAATATTTATATATATATACGCAAAGTAACTTCTTTAAGTCTGATCTCTCTTGAAAACCTTTGCACATTTGTTTGCAATTTGAAATTTCTGTACTTTCCAATATTGTCTATCCATCGCCAGTCTAAAATCAGCATTGATATGGAAAAGTGATTGTTGGGAATGGTTATTAGCTATTTCTCATAATACTAAACAGTACCAAATGAAATGATTGTGCAACAGGCTGTAAACAAACAAAACCCACTTTTTCATGCAATGCGTAATTAAATTGTGGAACTCATTGCCACAGGATGTTTCAGATATCTAAAGTAAAAAGTTCAAAAAGCGACTAAGTGAATGGAAGCAAAGGTCTCTAAAGGGCTATTAAATGAGATGACGTAGATGTAGGCTACAGCTCAGGAAGTCCTTAAACCACAAATTACTTGAAATGGAGAAGATATGGAGAATTTCATACTTGCCTCACTTCTGATACACTTTCTCCTAAATGCCCATTACTGGCCACTGGCAAAGACAGGATATTGTGCTGAGTGGGCCTTTGGCATGACCTGGTCCATTCTTTGTACGTGCCAGTGACAAAAACACACCCTGCCCCCTGGGGAGCACAAGAAGGTACATCCTCAGGCACAGGGAAAAGAGCAGAGGTTCTTATTCAGGTTAGACACAAAGATATTTTTTTCAGGTGTGAATAGTGTAAAAAACCCTCTACTTTTAGGCACGTCAGATGTCTGCAGGTCTCCAGCTGCCATGCAGTGAATTACCTTGGGCTCTGCCAGTTCCTTTAAGCTCAGCTGTTTGGGGAGAGAAAATTAGAGGATGTTATGTATCAGGTTGGAAAATGGCTGTGTTCTTGGGAAAAGCCTCCAAGAGTACTGTGTGAGAACCACAAATGGAAAAATTGTGGTAAGCTGTTGCTGTGCTAAGAACAAGAGGAGGTGACAGCCTGGCTAAATTACTCATTATCTCTGCTCTGATGGCCATGCTATGGCACAGAGTCCTTCAGGTCCCAACTAAAGTCACGTCCCATTTACTTCAGTAGCACATCTGTCTCCCAAGGGTTTCCTTGTCTAGAAAAGCTAATCATGGGCTGAAGAAAAAGATGAGGAAATAATGCGATCCTTACCCTTACTTTAGAAATTTCAGTCTCAAGTTCAGACAACTGAAGTGACTCTAAAGAACATTGGATTTGGGGGATTTTTCTTATTTTTTTTAGGGAACATGAGACATTTTCTTTGGCAGTAGTTGTGATGTAGAGTAATGAAGATGGTATTTGCTTTTATTTTAAAGCAAAACCATGCACCTCCCTTGAAGAAGCAGGTTAGGTGTATCAGCCTCCATCCAGCCTATTTTAAATTGACTTTAAGGAGACCAATTGTGGGAAGCAAAAGACCTCCTCTCCTGGAAATAGATGTTAAGCTTCCCCCGTTGGCTATGAAGCAAAACAGTTACATTTTCAGCCTCCAGCTGCCAAGGGCACCTATGAGCATTTTCCTACCACAGACATTTTGCAGGCAATGTGGAAAACATGCCACATGCCAAAGGCATTAAAAGAAGGATCCAATCGTGAATAATTCATTTGGAATCCACTATAATGGCATTAGTCATAATGAAACCTAAGCTGGTATTAACATGTGGGTAATAGGTACAGTACTTCCTGAGGAATCACTCTTAATAAGGAGGGAGAGTATTAGGGAGAGCTTGGAAAAGGAAAGCTCTTTAGACCATCATGATGCTCCAGTCTAGAGACAGAGGTGTCTGATTGTCTCCAGGAAAACATACAAGCTGTGTTGGTTATGATGTCTTCAGGATCCTAGTTTAAAAAGAGATTGCTTACAAGATGACTTTATGGCAGCTGCTCAGAGCAGCCGTAGATGTGCCAGTAGAAGTGTTGGTTCAAATGAATAAGCAGTCTGATCATATTTCTGTTCCCTTCTTGTTCTTCTTCCAGCAAGCTTCCGTGCAAATGAGGTGTTTTTGCATTTGTTTCACAGCTGCTGGGGGAACAGGAGCATGTGTTGTTGCATGAGGAGTGAGGAGGGTTGGTGTTTGGGGCTGGCCTTTGTCCTGTCTGGTCTGCACGGGGGCAGAGCCTGTGGTCCCCAAAGGGTGGTGAGGCACTGCTCTGGCACACAGTCATTTACCATACGAGTGACTCACCAGGAGAGGAGAAACCTGTACTGTACAGCTTCAGTAATGAGGTGATCCAGAATCAGTCAAGCCCTTAAGGATGTGCTTAACGCCACTGAAAACCTGTGATGATGAGTTTGGGGCTTTGCTGTAGACTGAAATACCTGAGCAGTAAGAGTGTGTTTAGAGTTCAGTGCTTTTGAACTGGGACCGTAATCAAAGGCAGAGGAAGGGTAAATGGCCTTTCACAGGCCACTCTAGTTGAAATATGTTTGCATAAATTTGTTACCAGAGTCAATCCACAGAACAAGATGTGAATGATTCAGAAACAGGTGTAAGGGCTAAACCACTGATGCTAAATAATTCGCTGTGCTTTAGCCAAGACTGTTCTAAATCTAAGCTTTGTCCAGTCGTGTTAGACCAGAACAAGCTCTTAGTTCACCAAACAGACAGGTTTACGGTACAATTTTTGTCATCCCTTCAGTTGCCATAATCCTTATACACTGACCACAGAGCACTTGCTCAAGATGCCTTGAACTGAGAAAGCAATCTGCGCAGCAAATAAAGATCTCACAACACGCAGTTACAGGACCTTTGCCTTATGAGGTGGAACTAATTAACACAAACACTAAAATCACCATAAAAGTTAACAATAGTTATTTAGTACAATCAAGCCCTACAAAGTATGCAGTTGTAATATCACGTGTAATTCTCAGGTGCACCAATACACATGGCTCAGTGGGCAGGGCCAGGAGGATGCCACACCGGTCTGTTGGAGTCTTCCCCGCTGCACAGGATTATTTGTGCGCCAAGCAGTACAGCTCTATTTCTTCAGTTTAAGAACTTGCAAAATAAAGGAGAGAAGAAAGAAGAGTATTGTTCCTCTTTCCTTTATTTTCTGACACCAGAACTACAGGTGTGAAAAAAACAAAGGGCTTGACATTTACCATTCATAAATTCTGCAGAAACAGAGATCCAGGCTCTGAAGCTGTAGGAGTGAAAGAATACAAAGTTCATCACCTGCTGACACTTGTCTTGAAAGGAAAGCGTCAGAGACAAATCCTGACAGTTAGGACTGAGTGCCCAAGAGAAGTGTCAGGTTCCAGATCTTTTACAGCATGAATAAGATAGGTCTTCTATTGTGAGCCCACAGAGATGCCAGGACCTGCACATGTCTGGACACAAAAAGGACAAAGCCCTTTTTTCCCTCCTTGAAGATTATGAGTCAGCTGGACTTGGTAAAGACCGTGCAGTCATCACAAGGCTGCCCTTCAACCCACCCTGTTCCAGGCATACCCAAGGGCCATTCAGTGTCATGGAAGTTTTTTAGTGTTTTGTTTGTTTGTTTGTTTTTAATAAGATGATCCCAGGTTATGATACCTGCTAGGATACTTGTTACAACTCGTGGAACAACTTTCTGTTCATATCAAAAAATGGGACTTGCTCAGAGGTAACATTCCATGTGCATTCCCCATCACTGATGCTGCTGTGTGTGTGTGTGCAGGGGACATCCGGACTTCATGCTTGAGAGCTTCCTGCATCAGCAGTACCAACGCTCAGGGAAGACCAGTGACTACAACTTCAAGAACGCTGAATTTTCCAAGGTAAGCATCAGAAAATGGATGTATATTTTTATCCCAAGCATTGCCCCTTGCGTCGTGTTAGGCAAACACAGGTTCTTCAGGGAATTCTAGTTCAGGTTTCTGTGAAGTACTGTATGATTGCCTCTGTTTTATCTTCCTCATCTTCACTGTTAACAATACAATCTAGCAAGCCCCTGGGGATTTAAGCCTTTCAATGTTAGTAAATCGAGGTAATTCTGATAATGTTAAACTTTTATTTTTCTTTGCGTTGTCAGTTGTGGTATGATCCTTTACTAGATGACCATATGATAAAAGCAAGGGATTCTTTGGAAGATGTTGAACCTGGGTGGGGTTTGTTATGGAGTAAGGGCAAATGAGGATTTGGATTTCCTTTCTTTTGAATGCAAAATCCGTTTTTTTTTTTTCCATTCCCATGGGAATCTGCTAGAACTTTCTCCTTGCTACATTCATTTTGTTTTGCTCAGATTGGACTAAAATGGTTGAGATCATTACTTATGCAAGTAATTCAGACCTACTACTGATTACAAAAATTATATGTAGCTGTAAACATCTTTAATTCCAGTAAGTTTAAACAAAACAATTAGCAGTTTAACTGAGCTTCACAACAACTTTTTAAAAAGTGATGGCTTTCCCAATTTTACAGATGTTAATTTGTGGCGTACAGATGATATGATTTACTGACGGTGACACACTGAATGTGCAGTAGAGCCAGAAAATGGTTCCAAGACTCTGATGAGGACATGAGCAAGCTGTCTCAACAGAGAAATATTTGCACCAAAAATAGAGCTCAGCCAAACATTATTTTGGTGTGGGTGGGAAAGTGTGTTTCATTGCATTTGTCATTTATGGGGAAAACTGTAAAAAAAAAAAAAAAAAAAGGCATCCCAAATCATTATTTTAATGTCAAATTTTAATTTTGAATTTTGAGAATACTTACGTTAATAATTTACCATTTATCCAAGTGATTTTCACCAGTGATTGTGTTGGAATGAATTTTACTTTGGAAATTGGAATCTTGTTTCCTTTCTTTCATTCCAATAATTTCCATACACTACATTATTTTTTGCTTCTTTTTCTAAATTGCTGCATGCTCTCCTCTGTGTACTTGAAATTCTCCAGTAGGTTTCCCTGTGATGGATGTTTAAAAATGTTTTTTTGTTTTGTTGTATCTCTCTTTTGTTTGTTTTTTTTTTTGTTTTGTTGTATCTCTTCTTAAGAAAGGCTGCTTTGTTAGTAAAGAATGTGGCAAATCCATAAGGCAATGCCTAGGTCAGTTTGGGAAGCAAAATTCATGAGACTCACTTGACTAAAATGGAGGAGTTTCTATTTGTGGCGTGTTACTTTTTTATAGCATCTCTTAAAAGCTGTAATTTTATTTATTTAAAATAATTTATTTATTTAAAATAATTTATTTATTTTATATATTGTAGTTGATGCCCTGTAGGTTTTTTTTGTTTTTTTTTACAATGGCATATGTTAAGGAGCTGTGCTTTGTAATGCAGAATGGAGTACAAGAATGTATATTATCACTTTATTTATACATGTGTTTTGGACATCCTCATTTTATTTATACACAGCCTAAGAAAAATGACACTTTCAGTGCTGCCAGCTAAGAACTGTTGGATTCCTGTAGTGAGATTTGAAGAAAAGTATTAAATTATGTAGACACTTCACTGAGTTCTAGTAGAACTAATAGTGCAAATTCACGCAATTTGCATGAGCATGATTAATTTTTCAGTTAATGATCCTGCTTGTTATGCTTATAGATTCCACATGTGCTTTGTATACAGCACACAAGCAAACAAAATATACATATGGGAGTGCTGCAAAAGCATACATATACATGCAGTAGGTTAAAGGCCTGATTCCATAGCTGCCTTCGAATGGAATTCCTGCGAAATTTGCTTTAATGGTAATATCATGGGAAGATGCAAAATATCTGCACAGACAGGCTCTAAACTAATGTAGTTCCAGGTAACTCGTCAACTGCAAGGCAGAACAGTAAAATGACAAAGTTCAGAAGCCATCTTTGAAACTGATAACCACGTGGCAAAGCTGTACTCATTTGGAATATTACCAGAAACAGAGAAAAGTGTGTAAGGATAATCAAGTATTTCCTCTGCTGTGCATTGTATATTTAATGGACCACACAAGATTTTACCAGAAAGGCCTATTTCACAAATGTTTTAAAGCCACAAATGCCTGGTGATGACATAACCATAAAATACAGCTTTTAAAAATCCTTCATCAAGGGGATAGGTTCTCTGATGCATTATATCAGCAGCATTGATTTAAAAATGAAGAATTGATTATAAAATTGGATTCCAATTTGAACTCTGTGAGTAAATCCAGATCTTTGCTCAAACCTCAGTTGAGCTGAGATCTGGACTGTGTTTGGTTTGGGAAACAGAACCTCTGGTTTCTCGGTGAGGTCCTGCTGCCACTGTTAGAGAAGTTGTTTACATAAAATTAAATGAAAATTAATCCAGGCAGGATTTATGAGAAATCAAGCTTGACTGGATGGTGGGTACAGTCTATAGGTATCCTGCCAACACTTAACCACCTTTTGTAACGCAAGTAAGTGTTTGTAACACCTTGATGTGTATTTAACTTAAATTTGGGAAAATACATTTCTGTATCGGTGGGGAACGACAGCTCTGAAAACTTTACATCTCGGCAGCTGCAGATACCTTCTCAGAGTTAGCCCCTACAGACCCCAGGGTGGGCAGACAAAAGGTCAGAGATGAAAGGACAAAACTATGATGTGCCGACAGCACATTGCCTCCCAGAGCCACAGGCTGTCTTGCAGGTGGTGAAATTCCACCCAAACCAATGGAACTTCCTGGCTTCTGCCACTCCTTAACGCCATGGCATGGGTTTTTATTGCACAAGTAGCCCGACTCAGTTCCAGTTCTTGCACTTTTTCTGGGGAAGCTCCTCTCAAATGTAAAGTTGTCAGTTTGATTCTCAGGTTGCTCCTGGACCATAAGCTTCTCCTGCAACCTATCATCCCACCGTGGCTTTAGATGCAGAGTGCTTTGCCTGTGACAGCTGGCTGAAGCAAAACTGCTTGGTGTGACATTTTGCTGCATGAATCAAGTCTTTTAACGGTTGGCAGACGGTGTTTGGTAACAGCTATGTTTGTTGCACAACTTTGCACTACATTTAAAATACCTTCCTTTTCTTCTTTGGGCCAGCATATTCCCAGATGCTGTGTCTGTGTTTGCATGCAAAGAGAAAAGGTACAATGTCCATTGTCCTTCACCTAACCCAGTTTGTTGGTATAGCTACCATCTGACACGCTTGGGGGGGAAACCTGTGCTTTCGAACACTGGTAAGGCACAAGTTGCCTTTTGTGGTAAGCTAAGAGAAGCCCGGAGGCTACAGCAGTTAGCCCTGCACCTGCGGGGAGCTGCAGGAAGAAGTCTGACCCTGCCAGCCCCTCCTTTCAGTGCACCTCCAACAGCTACAAGTGACTTCGGCAACCCAGATGAAAATCTGGTGATCAAAACATTTTTATTTGCCTCTGCTGGGCACTTGGTCAGCTGGCGTGAGGTAACCCAGAGCTGCTGCAGTGCAGTATAACCAGTCCTGTGGCAGCTCGGGTAAATATACCCGTCTGTCCAGGAAGGGGGTAAACCTGGTGGACCTTCTGGTCTTCTGTGCATCTCCAGGTGTGTTGTCACCTCCTCAGCATGCATTGGACTTTCGTATCAATCCAAGGCTCTGCCAGTTGTGAAAGGCAGGAATTCATTCCTGACCCCATGAGTCACCCTCCTATGTCAGGGAGCATGCAGTTTCATCACCCTGGCCATTATTTTACCTTTCAGCTGAGTAGTTACAGGTACCATTAATCTATAAAATAGATGTAGGCAGACAGGAGGACGTCATGTAAAGTCTGCAGAGACACAGAACAAACAGACACAAAAAAAAAAAAGAAAAAAGAAAAGCCAGCTTGAAAACATGACCCCAACTTTTTACTGTTGTGTGTTCCAGGGAAATGATTTATTGTTGGCATGTACCCATGTCACAGTGGTACTCAGGACAAAGTAAAAGTCACGGTAGTCACTCAGGCCCTTGCTTCTGTCATTGTATTTTCAGATATTTCAAGGAATGAGGTAATGACTTTTAGATCAAGGTCATTTTCAGCTGCATCAATTATTTCACTTTCTCCTGGCAAAAGCATCTGCATACCTCTGCACAATGTTAACTACCAGGCAAATGTTTCACTGGAAAACCTGACTGTTCTCAGCCATACGGAGTGCCTGGTTCATACATTAAATGAGTTTAATCATTTAAACTTCTACTATGTAACTTGGAAACTGGTATGCAGCAACGCTGCATGTTCCCAATTTAATGTGTTTAAAACAAATTTAAGTGGGTTCCGATGTACTTAGTCACTGCTATACAAAGGAGAGACCCCATATTTCAAATAACAGGGCTTCAGCGCAGAGATGACGTTAGTGGTGGGTAATAAGCTGAACTATCTATCAAGATATCAAGCATGAAACAGATGGTGAGAAAAAAAAAAAGGTCCAGATACATTTACAAGCCTCTTAACATGCTCACCCATTTAACTCACCACAAGGTCACAACTCGATGTCTTAGACATACGATCCCCACTTCAGCTAGAAATGAAAGCAGGGTTAATAAAAGGACCGTTATGGAAGACATTGTAGGGCTTAGCCAGCCTTTCTGGAAAGGGAAAATGGTCCATTGTCAAACCTTTCAGGTCTCGGCTTGCCTGCACCGAGTCTTGAATAAATGATTTGTAGACCTGCATCCACTGACTGCTCCACTGGCTCAGTATGTTAGGAGCGATTTGCTCTAATGACTTAGCTCCAAAAAAAATAATTCCCTTACTTCAGTACACTAATTTGGGGGACCGGGGTGTTCTTGGTTGTAGCTCTTGTGGTTTTGTATTCATAAAGAGTTGAGGTTAATCAGTCAAATCTTCCTGTATCCTAATCTCTTATACCACTGTAACTCAGTCATGTATCTGAGTGCTTGTCAGCTGGCCATGAAGGTCATCCCTCTTTATTTGTCGCATTACCTCTCTTACACCCCATTCTTGAATTCTCACACAATACAACCTGACTATGTACACACTTTCTTACAGCATAGATTAAAATGTTTAAGAACCTCTGGTAAAAGTTATACTTTTATTTAAAGCCTTCATTCTAGTAGCTAGGGAATTGATGTCAGATAGAAAATGATTTCCCAATGGTTTGGTTTTGTAGCAAAAGTCTTCAACTTTTATGTAGATAGTCTTTGAAGTTCGAAATTGTTGTTAGACTATCAAATATTGTTTGAGGTGTCACTCATTTTTTTTTCTTTCTATTATGGGAATGGGATCTTAGCAAAGAATTATTGTGGTAGAAAATGAATGTATGACTGACACTGGAAAGAAAGGTGTTTATGGGGCATATACAAGGGGAATTGTTGTGGAACCTAGACCTGTCAATATAATCTCAGTTAATTCTCTAAGTGTCTGGTTTCTCACTGAAAGAAGGCAGGGTTAAATCTCTAAAGACATAATACTTGAATATGTCATCCATGGCGTGGAATATTTTCTAAAATATCTTTCTGCTTGTGTAATTTCATGTTGCTGGGTTATCTGAGCCACACCCCTAGTTTGAAACAGGGGGGTGTGACTGCCTTTTGGGCTGCAGTTGGCTCAACCTGCCTAGAAAAATACACTTCCTTTCCCTGTTTTCAGGATAGTTTGGTCGTATGCGATCTTTGGCCTCCCACCTCCTGTTTTCTGGCCCCGTGTGACTCTTCCACCACTGTTTTCCTATGAAGAGGAATTGAGCATGGATTGGACCGATAGGTGGCACACAGAGAGCTCTTAAGTAGGCTTAAAAAAAAAAAAAAAAGGAAACAAGAGAAAATGAAAATAATAAGACTCCAAATACTACAAAAAATATTCCAGTTCTGGGTTAGGTTTTTTTCTTTCTTTTTTTTTTTTTTTTTTTTTTTCCTCCCCCATCTTCTGCCTTTTTATTTTTCCTTTTCTTTTAAAACTTAAGTGAGGTCTGGTTATCTGCAGAGAACAAGAACACTGGTCTGGATTTTTATCAGTGCATCAAACTCTCTACTACATCTTTAGCCTTCCTAAATGAATCTGGAGCTTAAAGCAGTACTGCCAGGATCAGAGCATTTGGTAATCTTTTCTCTGACTCCCATTGAACATGGATGGCCAGAAAATGCATAAACCAGTCAGCCACATAAAGGAGATAAGAGCAGCTAGATTTGGACAAGCCAAGTAATGAGTGGTGAAGTGTATGGAGGTTAGACTAAATATGAAAGAAAATCTGGGTTCAGGCAATACCATCCCTAAAGAACCTACCTCACAAATATTCAAGAGCACTGCAGAAGTTTTCATGCTATTCTCTGTAACCCTCCTTGGGAAGGAGTGCAGTCAGGCTCTGTGTATTTTCACATCTCTAAAAGCACAGGAGACAGTCAATAAAAATAGGATGGCTGTCTTGAGATTACTCCCCCTCCTCTATGTTCTGAAGGCGACAGAACGGAGTGGATAGCGAGCAACCTGCTTGCCTTGGGTGCAGATGGCTTTAATTGTCATTCCCAGATGTTCTGCCTCTTGAAGGTCAAATTCACCTTGTATAAATCGGGCTGGAACCATCCAGAGAAAGCACAGACATTTTATTTGAAAAAAAAATGTAATAAAAGAATGTCCTTCTTTCTTGTTATTTCCTTGTAAATTTAAAGGGAACAGATTGAGAGGGAGGCCTGGCTGGCACAGGTCATGGTAATGCGATATAGAAGCTTTTGTCTGGAAGATGTGTGTTCAAATCCAGCTTTATATCACTGCGGTTAAAATATTGTTATTTTTTTGGCTGGTGGAGCTCAGCTGTAGGTGTCAGTCCAGATTCAAGACTCTTGCTGCCTACATTTGACAGCATCACTTCTTAAACATGGTGATATGAAAACCGAGCTCAAGAGAGAACTGCTGAACGAAGAATCTGTTGGATCAGGAAAGGATACACGTCAGTAAAGCCAGATGTGCAAGGAAACTGATGATGCTTTTACCTAGTCTCTACTTGTTCTGTAATGGTGGAGGTCACTCTGGTGTCCAAACTGGTCATGTTGTGCATCTCCTCCACACAGGAGACTTGCATTAATATTAACATTATAACAATGCAGGCTTCTGCCAGTCTTGCATAGATGTCACTACTTGATCAAAAATTGCCCTCCTCATGTACTGGGTTATGTTGTTACCTCTGCCTGTGCTCTCATCTGAAACCATCAAACTTAGTGCCAGTTTTACAGGAGTAGTTCTGTACATTCTGCCTTGGGACTGTTCCCTTTTAGTGCAGGTTGCACTAACTATAGTACAACTACTCGGCTGACTAAAGCTTTGTAGTGTTTTACATTTTCAAGGATTTGTTTTGAGTTAGCTAATCAAAACTGAGGACATATATATATTTTTTAATATATAAGTGAGAATGATGTCTTTTGCTCTCCCTTCAATGACTTTTTTTTAAAGCAGATGTTTTAAATATCATGAAACACATCCAATTTTGTTAACTATAATAATAAATGTATAAAATACTTACACTGCAGAAACATGAATCACATGGACTATCAAATACATTCCTTTGCTGTATTACCACATCATGTAATCCTATTCACAAAAACGTATCAATCTCCATCGTGAAACTAGTCTGACTGTTCATTTCTCTTTCCTCTCCTTCTTCTGTCAGAAGTCTGGTCTATCAGCTCACTCCATTGGGGTTGGAAACATTTTTCTTCTGTCCAGTGTAATTTATTAGCAGACAGACATATATTCACTTGTTTTTGTGTCAATAACGCACAGCTTATTTTTTAAGTGTACTGTAATTAGGTGGAAACATACTGTTATGTCAGGCATCACCAGATGGGGCTTTTACACATAGTCTGCAAAGCTTTTTTTTTTTTTCTTTTTTTTTTCTTTTTTTTCTTTTTTTTATTTTTTTTATTTTTTTATTTTCAAAGCACATGTGCAAGCTTTGACTCTGGGGAGGACATACTGCAGAGTTGTTTTCAGTTATTTAGGCAGCTTCGGAAGCAAGACCGTTGAGTGAGCATTAAGATGTTATTTTTCTTGAGTTTGGATTAGAATCAGTTACTGAGACAGGAACCAAACTTCAGTTTTAGAAGTCCTCAGATGTCTCAAACAGCACCAAGAAGTGAGAGGCAGGCAGAACTACCAGACATCTTTTAAAATCTCAGATAAAACCTATATTTTTTCAAGATGATGTTGTATTCCTGTATCTTCTTTTTTTTTTTTTTTTTTTTTTCCAGAAGCAAAAGAAATGATTTTTTAGGATTTCAGCCTTATCATTTGATGATTTCTCTGGGCAATTTTGGAAGAAAGGAATGAAAATTATACATGTGATAAATGTGTATTTTAATGGAGAAACAGCTAGAAATTCTAAAGGTGATTAATTAAAGGAAAATTAAGGTGCCATTAAGCAACTGTTCAGGGTAATTTCACAGTGGAAAATTTACAGATTCAAACACAGCACTTTGTAAATATAAGCCATGAGATGAATAGAAAATTTTTATACGTGACATTTATTCCCTTACTTTTCTTGTGGACTGAAATATTTTGCCTCCATGATCTCAGAAGTTCTGAAATCCCAAATACCTGTGATTCATATTCCCATATTTTGTGCTGCAAGCAGAGAGCCTTGGAATGAGACATTTGGTGGATAATTCAAGACACTGAGAAAATACATCAAAGTTGTTGTGCACACTAGGTCTTGTACTGTAAGTTGCATTCAGGGCTGGAATAATCATTATCTGCTGCATACACAGATCCCAAATGCTAGAGTGCTTTTTGCAGCCTGAGCCCAGGACAGAGAGATAAGTATGAAAAGCAATAAAGGCAAATACTGAAAATCTGGAGAATATACCAACCCCCAGAAAAAGAAGCCTTATATAATGTAATGAGTATGGAAGTAACTGTATGGGAGTCCAACCAAAAGTAGGAGCAAGGTCAGAGTTTGGAGAAACACTTTTGAGTATATGGAAACTAGGAAAATTGGAGTTTGCTGGCCAGGTGCTTGCAATGTAGCTGTGTTCCACCCTTGGTCTATTGATTGTGTTGGTGAAGAAATTTTGTGGGGGTTATTTGCTGGGAGGCTGAGTTTAGCTATCGTTAAGGGTCTATGTCATGCATCTGTGTGGTGTGGTGGAAGCTTGTGAGTGAGGTCGATGTGGATGTGGTTTGGATTAGAGTTTTAGGGGAAGAAAAATGCACACAAAAACCAACCAACCAACCACTGTCTTACTGATCTTTTGTACATTCATGAGGTGAACTGTAATGCTTGGGGTGGAAGTTTTTATTCATGCCCGTTTGTCAGCAGAGAACAGGACATTCACTATGGATTCTAGGGTTCATAAAACCTAGCTTCCTTTTCTTCCTGATCTTTAAATCATATCAGGCAGGCTATGGTCTCCTAGCCTTTACCTGGACTGACATCACGAGTAGAACTGTCTTTGTATCTGGTAATACATGAGTGCCAGGGACGGCCTAAATCAGAGTTGAGCAGTCAGAGGGCCCCTATGCACACACTACACACCACAGCTCTCATTGCTTTTGCTAACACTTTGCAGACGTGTGAAGGGGACAGGTTTATTCCCAATACTGCTTGGGAATGTTAATGTCTTTGCTCAGCTCTTGATACTTTTAATGTGTATTTTAAAAAATGCACTGGAAATGAACTGGCAACCTTGGAAATGTGCATTTTTAAACCAAAGTCAAACAGGCTAGCACAGCAGTCATCAACATCAACGGACTGAAGTTCACCTTTTTGCATTGTTCCCGTAGCAGGTTAGCAATGGTCCCTGAAGTTCCCCCAAAATCTCAGCTCAATAATGGTGAAGCCACCGTGTGGATACTTTAAACTAGTAAGGAAGAAAAGCCAGGATAGAAGGAACTAATAAGTACACAACAAAACTGTTCTGCTCTGCAGTGTGTTTGAGGAGGGGAAAAAAAATATATAAAAAATAAATAATAAAAAAAGAAAACACAACACAGAAGAAACAGATGTATCTGCCAGAAGTTAAATACACATCTGTTAAGGATGCTCTTCTCATATTTGGGGTCAGAAAAATATGTACAAATGTAGCACCTTGCTGATTGACAGAAAATCCTCAGTTCTGGCACTGAGAATCTTGTTTTCTTGACAGCACTTTGTTTTAAGGCTAGAGGCAGAAAAATGTCTTATGCTTGTCCTTAAACTGGAAGGCCCTTTGTTCAGGATACTTATACCATTTGCAGATAATGATGTGCATTGCAGTTTCAGCTGTCTGCATATGCATTTTTATGTTTTTTTATGACAGCTCTGCGTACTGAACTAAAAGGCCATTTAGAGCTGTCAGGAAGTGACAAGCATTACCCTTTACATTTACAATTCTGTTAGCATGCGTTGTCAGGTGGGCTCACCATTCCACCGACATATGATTTTCTTTGAAACCTATGTATGACTTTAATTTAATACAGCAGTCTCAAAAAAAAAAAAAAAAAGAGGAAAAGAAAAAAGAACCTTATTAAGATTTCCTTTTCCATTTATCTTTTTTTTTTTTTCTTTCATGTAGTTCTTTTTTCCACTCTTTTTCTTTTTACTGTTTTCTTAAGCAAGAAGCAGGGAAAGAGACAAAAGTAGCTGTCTAGGCTAGAACACGGCAACAAGCCCCTATGTTCCAGCCTGTGATGTTGCACAGAAAAGAGTTGATTTTTAGTCCATTGACTTATGGAAAAAAATAAAAATTGCTACCAGGATATGCTAAATATTGAACCAACTTCTGAGAATGGAAAGATCAGAATATCTGTGGCTTACAACCATGACATGAACTACAATAAATGTATATGATTTTCTCTTAGCTATCAATTCAACAATCCAGATGAGACCAGTTTTCATCCCTATGGGTCAATTTTGAATGCGCTTACTCCTGTTGAGGTGCCCCCCAATCTTCTTTCTGTTGGTTCAAGTTACTTTCTAATACAACCAGAGAAAAAGTCCTCCTCCTGAAGACACCGACCATCAGAACCAGGCTCTCCTCTGCTGAGCATACAGTCCGAGTACTCTCAAAAGTCCGAGCATTCTCAAAGCAAGGGAGGGAAGCGGAGGCACTGAGCTATGGGGAAGGTTCAGCTTTATTCTCAGCTGGATAGAAAGTGGTTAGGAGTATCCAAGTGACAATTAAAGCAACAATCTCCATGTGAACAGATTTTTGGCTGTATTTTTATATGGTGATGATACGGATATATTATTTAACTGCTGACAGTATGTTCAGTCTCTCACAGGCCCCAGCAGAAGATGCATCCCCAAAGAGCTCGTAGTCTGGGCAGCAGAGGCTGTCTCAGTCGTGCTCCCCGGATTGCACAGATTGTGACTTGTTATTGAGGGTAGTGTTTGACTGACTCATACCGCTTCAGATCGAGTCATCAGTATTGTGTGGCTGGAAGGACTGGATAATATTAAAAATAACACAAACATTTTTCTTGGTAGGGTTTCAATTTGCCTGTTACATTTGTCCTGATCTCTTTTTTCCTTTTTTTTTTAAGGTGTTATATGCAGGCCAGCTCAAATGACAGGGCTATTAGCTCAGTAAATCCGGTTGTTATTGATAGGTAGTGTGGAGAGATCTGTATAGATAGTTTTGTAGTTCAAGGAGGCATTGGAAGAATTAAGGATCAGAGCACAGTGTTCTTTGGAGTAAAATAACATGTGGCTAAATGCTGAGGCAACTTTGACACTGAATTCCTTTCCTGTCATTGCATAAAGGCAAACCCTAAACATTATTTTTAAGCAGCTGTTTTTATGCATACTAGCTGACACATCTGAATCCATGTTTCTATACTTCCTAAGCTCTTCATCTGTCTTGAATATATGCTACAGACATGTTGCATACCCAGGCAGACACAGGCTCACTGAGGTCATCTTTGTCTGCAAACCACCCTCCCTTTCTCCTGAAGACCTCCACTTTACAAAACCATAAGGTATTTTTTTCCTCTTCTAGTTTGTGAGTGTGCACATTCATCTGGGCTGTTTGGGTAGGTAACTTGATAATGATTCACCTGAAGTCAGCGATAGTATCTCAGTTTCAGTGGAAGGAAGCCAGATCCCCTAGGTTTGAAGAAGGAAAACAGAAATAAATATCCAACAACCTTATTGAGATAGAGATTGGCGATGTAATTTACTGATAGAAATGCCCCAAGGAGGCTGGCACAGGGAGTGATGATAATAAAGCTGGTATTTTATAGTATATCCTCAAAGACAGATGGTCATAGTCTGAACTTAGTGACCCCCTGCCTCCCCCGAGCCATTGTGCAACTCCCATTGACCAGCACTGAGATCCCCACGCACTCTCCCTTGAAAGTTTCTTGGGCAGCAGGAAAGTAAGCAATCCTTTAAAATTTCTGACTCTTAGCTTGATTCCTGCTTTCAGGAAGAGGCAAGAGCTCCTTACACCAGCTTTCCCTGATCCTGCCCAGGCTGGGACTTGCTGTTCTTAAGAAAAGGGGGAAAATTCCCATGCATTCATCCCTTCTTCTCCTTTGTCACTATCTAACATTTTGCCCTAACCTGAATACTCTGCAGGGACCAATTACATTATCCCAACATAGACATTTTCCATTAACTGCCTTTACAAGGTTTTCTTATTCTCTTCATCGACATTCTGACTTTATATCAAATTTAAGCTCCGTGTAGGTAAAGAAATAGAGGCTGTATGTGCACATAATCCTGTCTGCATATAAATGTGTATATTGAAGACAAATATTTGTCTTTACAAGGTAGTCTTGAATATAGACCAGATTCCTTCTTTGCAGATGTCCATTCCTCAAGGCCACAAAGAATTTAGCAGAGTTTTTTTACCTTTTATATTTTCTTATGCCTTTTCATACAGCTAATTCTTAAACTTACATTTATTTGTTTTGTTTTGTTTTCCCAAGAGTTACTGAGCTAGTCTGGTCTTTGCCAAAGTCCTGAAGTTATTAAACCTTCTCTTCGTTCACTATATTTTACTCTGGGGGCTGGAAATTCCTTATTGGATCTTCTTCTATTCACAGTTCTCCAAAACCGTCTCAGAAGTGTGACCTCAAGACATATTTTCAGAAGTGCTCTAGTGCCATTCTTCTCTTTTAGTAGAAGTTCAAGCTTCAGAATAATTTTTTTAATTGTATGACGCTTTTGTAGTTAGGCTAGAAGCAGAACCTACATGAAGGAACAAGGGTGAAGGAATTATTTCATATAAGTTCACTAAAAGCCAGGCTTCTCTTTTATTGCTGAACCACCAAAGAGACTGGTTAAGGTTTTCTGTGACTGAGCCCTCTGTGACATCAAACTGTAATTTTAATTACATTTCATTTTAACAGCCTGTGCAGGGATGCACCCATAAACTGGCAATCCACGCCTAAATGGTGGTGATGACAGTTGCAAAGAGGTTATATGATCTTTTCTCATGGAGACATCAGTTAACCTGCATTAAGTGTGAGATATTTTGCAGCAAATCTGAATTATTCATGGCATCTCTATGGGATCACAGGAATTGCCATGGTGGATCAGATTGCTTGTCCATCTAGTTCAGTATCCTGTCTCTCATCTTGAAGAGTACAAGACAAGACATTTCAGAGAAGGATCCAAGAAATCTCAGGGACAGCAGCCATGGGATGACCTGCCTGTGGGGAAAATTTCTTCCTCCCTACCTTCCCCTCAGGCAGCTGGTGGGTTGGATATGCCCTGCGGCTTAATGGCTTTTATCACATATTCAGATTTAATCTCATTATTTTTATTTGTTATTTGGATTGCAGTAGCTCCTAGAGAAGTCAGATGGGTCAGGTCCCCTGATCGTATGCACTGTACAAACACAGAGAAAATGACAGTCCCTGCAAAATATCTTTGTAGATGCTCTCATTATCCATGTCATCATCTCTACTTATTCATCATTTAAGCTTCCTCTGGAGTTGCTTCAGCAATTGAGAGAAATTCATCTTGCTATTTCTTCAAGACTCCTTAAGTCCTTCAGTATTTTGTTAGTTAATCCCTCCCATTTGTGGACTTCCTTATAAAAGTTTGGATGTGAGGAACAGAGCAGCAGTGATGGAAGTGCATCAGTGTTTCTGAAAATTTAAATTAAATAAGAAAAACAACCAAACCCAAAACCTGCGATGACATTCACTCACTTCGGAGGCCCCTTTTCTTCTGTGTAAAGTGGACTCAGTCTACAGCTGAAGTGACAATTTTCACTTGTTGATAAATAATTCCTGTTCAAAGTTTTGACCCCCCAACTCTCCTTTCTGGATGCAGAAGGATTGTTGTCTTCAGTCCTCTTACAGAGTGAGCTTTGCACTCAGTCTTGTTGAGTTTGGGTTTGGTTTGGTGATGCCTTTTGCACAAAACCTATTACCCAGTTGTAAAACTATTAATTGACATATTAATGCTGCCTCCTAGTAAACGATACCGTAGCGTCATTTTAGCTACAGGTATTATCCAAGTAGCTTGTAAAAGGAACCTTTTGAGAACTCTGAAAATTCATTAGGAGATTGTGGGGAAAGCTTTCTGAGAAGGCAGCAGCAATACTGCACTGACAGTTTCTTGAAAGAAAATCACCCTTTCCCAGGGGTGTGTGCATCTACTTCCAGAATAGGGGTTGCCCCGAACACAAGTTATGCTTGTGCTCCTTTGAGTGCCACCATAGAGAAGGCTAGGAATATAAGTTCTCCTAAAGTGAACGTCGATCAGATTAATTTTGCTAGTTGAGCTCTGAGGATTTTATTTATTTTTTTTTACAGTTTGGCAAAATATTTAATTTTAATGCCAGACCAAATCGCAGAAGCTGAAATAAAACCTGCTAAACAAATCCCAAAGGACTTCCCCTTCTTGAGTTTTTATCTTTTCAATTAGATGAAATGAATTATTTTTTTAAAAAAGGAAGGAAAAAAAATCCTCATGTTTGAGATTTTTTTTGTTCCTAAACCACTAAAAGTTTTTAGAAGCTTTCAACCAATTCTACAGGTGTTTTGCTGGGATTGCTTTCACAGGGGACTTATTTCTCAGGTGTTTCATCCTGCAGCTTTTGGCATTGCGTGTTTCTGTTGGCCTCCTTTTGTCCCCATTCAAAGTTATGCAATTATAAGAGGACAGGATTTTTAAGTTATATTACTTAAATATTAGTTGAAGCAATCTCCATCCCCCTGCCTTCTCACTGTCAAAACTGCTGTCTTGTAAATGGTGAGCATTTACAACCCTTTATTCCATGTCTGAATATGAATTTCAATTCAGCTAGCAAGAAAGAAATTAAACATAGCAAGTAGAAACAAGACCCAAAATATTTTAGGTACAATCTGTTCAGGCAGGAAAAGGATAGAAAATAGTGACAGATGTTTGAAGTCCAAGAGATATGAACTCCTACGGTAGCTGTAAAAGTCTCTTTCAGAGAAAAAGGGGGGGGGGGGGAAACAAACAACAGTGGCGCTTTTTCCTTCAAGAAATTTCACTGGAGTCTGAGCATCAAGCGCGCAGAAAGCAAATGATTATTTTATAGGTTTACACATTAAATGACATGTATTTCCACAACTTGTCAGAGCAATCAGAGTTACAGATAAGATGGCTGAAGACCCCTTGATGTTAAAACAAGAGGTTGGCATGATGCTCATGAAACAGCTTTGGAGCATCTCCTCAGGATGTACGTGGATGCTCAGGATTGCAGCGGTGGAGCATGGCTTCCCAGGGATAATGTGGCCCCAGGAATGTGTGCTTCTTCCGAATTACTACTCTCTAGGTCAACCTGAACTTAGGCAGAATAATGGCTCAGACTTACTGCACAAAGTGATCGTGTTCAGCCTCCCTTATGTGTCGCAGGAGCTGGGGAAGCAGGGTAGAGAAAAAATTTGCATTGCCTGATGGGTCTGGTACACTGTGTTTGGGGACAAATATAGTAAAACCTTTATTTGCTTTAGAAGACTTGCTCTCTGTTTGCGTTTGTATTTCATTTCTGCCTGCTCATTTTCAGGCACTGTTCTATTTATATCCACATCTTTTGGGAAGCAGAAAATTGCTTTACTTGGACCTTTCAATCATGATCTTTTCCATATGAGTTGATCTTTGCAATTTTCCAAGCGCAGGTAACTCTTCCTGCAACCGCCAGAACTTCTGTCTGATAACATTTTGTTGTAAGGAGAGATCTGAAGGTCTGCTGCAAACGATGGCCAGGCACAGGCTTCAGTAGTCTCTCTTCTTGTCCTCTGGAAAAACTGATTGGCACACTAAATTTACTATATAGGGCGTTCATAATAAGTCCCATGCTCACAGATTGCCTGGCTGATGTAGAACAGAAATTTCTAAACTCTGGTCTAAGAATTAGCACTATTTATTTGTACACTGCAGCAGCCTCAGCCCTGGGCTAAATTCAAGGTCCCCCTGTGATAAGGGCCAGGCAAACACACTGTCAGCCCGATTCGCCCCAAGGATCTGCAGCCTAACAGGAGACGCTGGAGCCAGGGCTGGAGGAGGGCTTGCTGGTGGTCTTGAGAGCACTTGCTGGAGTTCCTCAAAGCTGATTGATCACACGGTGCTGGCAGGCCTCCTCCTTTCCAGCTGGTAAATGTCATTAAAAGACAGCTATAAATACATTAAATACTTTCCTAATATTAGTTTTCCATGTGATCCGCGGCTGCTGTTGCCACAGGGAAGCTGATCAAGAATGTGAGAGGAGGTGATGTCGGCAGCGATGAAGACGAGGGGAGGGCTGTGCAGTTCTGCCTCTCCATTAAGACGTGATCCACGTGGGGCAATAACCTGCGAAGGCAGAGGAGAATTAGTGAGGGAGCATTTATCTGTTGGTTACTACTCATTGATTACTTAAGACAAAAAGCTTGGCTCTGGGTCTTTGCTCAGCAAATTATGTCATTCTTGCTCACAAAAGGGAGAGCTCACAGTACAGTTTCTAAATTAAAGCTGGTGTTTCAAAATTAAAAGCAGACAGGGCAGATGTGCCTAGGAGAAATTTATATCCATATCTTTTGGGAATCAGCTAATCACTCTGCCAGGACTTAAAATCAACCTTTCCTGTGTAGGACTCAATTGCACCACACCTATATAAGCCACATTGAATAACGTGGAATTAAAATGTTACCAGATATTTCCTTAACTTTGCCATGTGAAAAATGAGGGCAAATACTGATGAAACCCAGAAATTCCAGGGATCCAACAACATGATTTAATAATACTCAAGATGATTTTACAAAGAAAGAGAGGGTTCAGAGTCCAAGTGATCGTCTCTGGCTTAATAGGCAGACATGTAAGATACTAAAAGATTGATTAAAACCATCTGAAACTGGAACATATAGTATTACTGATAATTCTTGTAGAGATATTGCGAGACACATGCATTTATTTTGGATCCCAGGTACGTTATAGTGATGCTATATTGTTTTATAGGAAAACTTGGCCAGAACAGGTCAAAGAAAAATCATTCTTCTCCTCTTTTCCCCCAAAACAGCCATTTTATGGAAGATGTTAAAAATGAGAATCTGCTATTAATTTGCAGAGTTCAGAATGGACCCATTTGATGTTTCAGTTATATTTTTCTTATATCTTTCTCTTTAAGAATAGCCTAGTCAAACTCAGGGTTCGTTACTGAATTGGGACGTAATTGTGATAAAAAGCACTAATAAAAATATCTGAAGCATTCACTAAATTAGGATTTTTTTAATAAGGTCAAATATATTTGGAAAACGTTTCACCTACTATAAATGACTTGTTATATTCCAAGAAAAAAACTAATTTTCTTAAAAATTTTCCAAGACCCTTGCATGCAGATGTGTTATATACCAATGTATAAGTTCATAAATAAACACACAAGTATATAGTCACACAGTTGTTGGCTTCTGATATTAAACTTGTCAGCCAGAGAATCATAGAATCATTTAGGTTGGAAAAGACCTCTAAGATCATCAAGTCCAAACGTTAACCTAGCAAACCTAGTCAGTTAACTCTCATAGCTTGGTCACTGAAGCTGGCTGCCAGGCTCTTTCAAAAGGGGGTGTGCTAAGAATTTTATTCCAGCTCCCAGAGTGTATTGGAAGGGGTAAAGAGACTTAGCAGTGATGAACATCCCTCCTGCCGCAGACCTATGCCTTCAGGCCCCTCAGTGACTTCTTGCTGTAGGGTAGCTGCTGGTTGGAAATGGTTGGGGTCTGGACTACCTCGTTAGCAGCCTTCATTACAGACCTCAGCATGCCTGATCTGCAGCAGCCCAACGAAGGAAGAGGCTTTGTCTCTCTTCTTGAGCATGTACTGCATGTCTGTCTTGTGCTGTGTTAAAGCACATCCTTCAAAAATGTTTTCATTTAAAATATTTTTAATTTTTGTAAATATTTCAGAAAGTATTCAGGCTGGTTTTTAATATGCCTCCTTAAAAGTTGTGGATTGTTCTGTCAGGGTGCAAGGGATGGAGGAAAACAATGCATATTAAACACCTCTGAAAGACAACATGAAATAGCTTCTTTATACAGTAGAGATGTCACAGCTGTAAAGGTAGCTAGCTTGGATCCTTCTTGGGGATCTCTTCTTTCCAATAATATAACGTTTGATAAAGTTTCTAGCCTTGCCATTTCACGAGATTTTGAATCATAAATCTGTTCCTGCTTCGGGAGTCAGACTAAATAATCCGACAGTGGGCCCCCTGCCAGTGCGATCGGGGAAATGGTACTTTTAGAGGACGAAAAAAGGAAATGTTTCTCCTGTGGGTTTTCTATGTTATTCTTATTTTATTTTATTTCTAAATTGCAGCGGTGTGAATCTGCTGATGGGCTTGGAAAGTTGGAATCAGCCCTGGGGGAAGGGACTTGTGGGCAGCGCACAGGTGGAGCAGGCGGGGGGGACATGTGGAGCCCTGCATGCTGCCAGCACTAGTCTTTTCTGGGGGTGCAGCCAGGAGGGTCCCCCTGAGCTGTACAAGGAGCCTCTGCCATCTTCTCCAGGGTTTCCAAAGCACAAGGACCTGGATGGTGCAAGGACACCAGCTCACCTTATATCTTTTGGGACGCTGCCCAGCGGCAGATCCAGCATGGGAAATGTCCGTGCTCCCGTGCACTGAGGAGGTGCCAGGGCAAAGCAGGCAGCATTGCTGGGCTAGTGCGAGGGCAGGGGGCAGGGGGCTCTCTGCGGCTCCGCCGGATGCAAACTGGGGATGTGCTCATGGCATGACCCATGGGCAGCCCGATCCCGTTAGGAGGTGGGCCTGTCCTTCGTTGGCAGCACAGGGAGGTCCGTAATGGTGAAGGCGCACAAAAAAATAGAAGCTAAAAGGGCCTTCAGGCCCAGATAGTGAGAGTTCCTCTGTAAGACTGATCTGCTGATGTTGCTGAAGTGCATCCAGAAATGTTTTTTGGTTTGGTTGGGTTTTAAGGGCTTTTCATCACCAGGAGAGCTGTCAGTGAGAGCAGTGATCACCAGTGAGGCTGCCGTGAGAGCAGGAGAAGTGCAGTCACCCAGCTCTGCAGCATGAGCGCTGGCTGCTCGTGCTGGCAGCAGGACAGGCTTCAGAAGCCACAGCATGCAAACCCCGGAGGCACCGTGCCTCCTGTTTCATCCTTCAGTATAGAAACATCCCACTGAAGTCTGAAGGAAGAATGCACATGCCCTTTGAGTGGGCAAAGAGACCTTGCCAAGCCTTGCAGATTCAAGAGGAAGTGGGTACAACACACAGCAGAGGGGAAAATAGAAAAAAAAAAAAAAAAGAGAAAAAAAAGAGAAAAAAAAAAAAAAGCCTTACAAAAAAAAAGCCTTACAAAGCCTCACTATATCTGGAGTACACCAAGCTGAGGACAAAATGAAACTCAATGGGCGGTTTATGTGTAGGTGAGCTCTCACCCCACCTTCCAGGAAGATCAGGTGTGACAAAGTGGTTAATCGTTGTTTCATTCATTACCTGGGACACTCGAGGCACTGTATAAATCAAAGCAGCCCAGAGAGACTTGCAGAGGGATCATGGCTACCCTTGCACAACCCAAGATGTAGGGAATCTAAACAAAAGAAAATGTAGTTTTCCTCAAAAAAAAAAAAAAAAAAAGGTTTAAAATGTCATCCGCAACCCAACAACTAATTACCCATGCAAAAAAAGCTTGCAAAGTTGATAAATATAAAGAAGCAAGTTCAAATATATAGAGAGAACCACCCAGAACTCTGTGGTGCCCAGCGATAGGATGAGAGGCAGTGGGCACAAACTGCAGCCCAGGTTGTCCTGTCTGAACATGAGGAAAAAATCCTTGGCTGTGAGGGTGACTGAGTGCTGGAACAGGTTGCCCAGAGAGGCTGTGCAGCCTCCTTCCCTGGAGGTACACAAAAGCCATCTGGACACAACCTGGGTAATGTGTTCTAGGGGACCCCGCCAGAGCAGGGCGGTTGGATGAGATGATCTACAGAGGTCCCTTCCAACCTCAACCACTCTGATTCTGTATAATGTCAGATCAGAGTTTGGTGATCGTGCTCTTCATCTCCTAGGGGTCATGAGGAGTCTCCAAAAAGTATGCTTTGGACAGTAGATGGGTGATTTTAGACAAGAAAGACTTCTCCGAACTTGTAGGGCCCTGCTATTTTTCTAGTCATGTTAGTTGTTTTCTGATAACAGTATTATTTGCTGTTGGTCTTCTGGGAGTGCCACTGGCATCATTAATCAAAACCCCACGTTGCTTACCAGTACCGAAGGATCCGTACTGCATCATCAATCATAAATGCAGCGAAGGGTGCGCTCTGGATAGCTAAGGAGAGCGAGAGAGCATGCTGGGGTGAGGGGAAGGATAAGGGAAGAGGCTTAATTATCCAGTGGTCTTTGGTCCATCGCTCATGTTGGAAACATCTCCACAGCTCTATTTTGGTTGTACCTCCCTTTTAAATCCTTGTAAACAGCAGTTAAGATAGAAAGCTTCATTCCGCTGCGCAGGGTACCCCACTGCTTCTCAAGCTATTATTTTAATAAGGCCTATTTTACAATTAAGGCACCATGGGCTTTAAATTACATATAAAATAAAATGTGGAAATTGAAGCATTAAGCACGTGGCTGCCGTCGGAGCCACGGCAGCCTCGCATTAAGCGTCTGCCTGTTCTTCAACAGAGCGACAGAAGGTAGAGGTTTTGTGCTGCGGAGGGAGACGAGCAATAACCACCCCTTCCCAGGGGAAGGCACCACTGTGGGTTTTGCTCGGCGATGTGTTCCCCCCGGACGGGGCAGGATGGTCTGGAGGCAGCAGGATGGTGCTGAGGCTGTGCTGTGGGGCTGGGCGAGGTCCCCAGCACGGCCTCGTAAAGCCCGGTGGTTTCGGTTACGCTTGTTGCCGTTGCCGCGGTCGGCTGTGATGCGAGGAGTGACTCTCGCTCCAGATGGTTGTAAAGGTTAACGAGGAATTTATGCAGAGCTATATACAAATCAGACTGAATCTTCTGGCTGGGAACAACAAGCCACCAACATAAATTCAGTTTTCCGAACATATGTAGCTTGGTCACTAAGGGAAACTGGAGAACGGCAAGCTGCTCTGCAGAACGTCACCTCTCACTGCTGCTGGTGGCAGGGAGGGGATGGCATCGCCCATGGCACGGGAGGGGGCCCGGGGCTTCGGGGGCTGCTGCAGAACAGAAACCTCCCTGGGGCCCTGGGAGCCAGCCTCGGGTGCGAGATGCACAGGGACCTCTCCTGACACAGAGCATGGAGGAGGCATAGGGAGCCTCCCTCCCTCTGCCCAGGTCCCACAGCTCCCTTCTGATCGTGCTTTACCTTCTTTTCACTACGTCCATTTGTTTAGGACATTCATCTGCTACCCCACTGTGCCCAAAGCTTGCCTGCTCCTCCCAGAAACAGTGGTCACAGTGGCATGGGACTTATGTTTCTGTTTTCCTGTGTTTATTTATTTGTCAGTTATAAGCAGATTAAAGCAGGGTGCAGCAGAAGCAGCCAAAGAGCTGTGAGGAACAAGGGAATCTTTGACCTGTCTCTGCTGGAGGTGGCCGGTGTGTCCGCACAGCGTGGTCCTCTGCTGAGCGAGCCGTCGGGTAGGGGACAGGGCAGCCTGCTGGAATTAAAGCTCTGGGTTGTGTCTGCTCTGTGAGAGCAGGGAAAGAAGAGGGAAAGCTTCCGCTTTGCCCCCTCTTTGCGGTCTTCCACGTCATAAAAGTGTTGGCAAGCACTCTGCCCACTGGAAAAGGAAAGCATATGCTGGTGCACCTTGTGATACACAATAGAACATTCTGTGTGTGTATTGCTATCTGCCTGTCTGGCTCCTTTTTTTGTGAATGTTTCTCCAATTTGATGGAGCATAGTTCTTACCTTTCCTGGATATTTTAACTCCTTGTCTCAAGTGCTTTATTAAATTAATCACTTTGCTTACTTATATTTAAGATTGGTTGTTTACGATTCTCTCCATTGCCTTGCATGCAGCAGAATGGGGCTGTTGGTGCTTTCCCATGCAGGTCTGGCTGGGGCACGGGGCATTGACCTGCTGCTGGCTGGGGCTGCAGGAGAGGCTGAGCTTTGAATCCTTGCTGCTTTATGCCAGCGGGATGGTGGTTGGTGGCTTTCATATAAATCAAAAGCAAAGAAAACTTTCAGTGCAAGACTGCCCTCCTGATCTATTTTACCTTGTGCAATAGTCTATACGAGCAGGAATACTGTGAGCCTGTTTTCAAGCGTGTGCTCCCCATACACTGACCCCTATTACTCACCTTTGGGATTTTTTCAAAAATGTTTTGCCATGCCCTGTCAGCTTTCCCTGTGGAGCATTTCTTCCTGCTGTGCAGTCCTATCTATGGAGTCCCCATGGTGTCAAGCATCGCTGAAGTCCCTGGGTATAGGTGGGATTGACGTGGTTGTAGATCCAGCACTGACCATCAGTGCAGGAAACAATTTTAATCCCCATGTTTGAGGCTGGGAAAAGCGTCCCACGACCACACACGATGCTTATTATTGTACAATGCTCTGGACCACAAACCAGATTCATAAAGAGCCCAGCTCCACCCTGTCTGGGCTCATAAGGCTTTTTTGGCAGCATCTCTGTCATTTGAAGATGGGCTTGGGGCAGCCTGGAGGAGACTCCCAGATCTCAAAGAGGCACCTCCAGCGGGAGCTCCTTCCTGAGGAGTGCACAGCTGCCCACTGGTAGCTCTGCTTCTGCTTCTCTGGCACTTTTCTTCTGCATCTGAAGGAAACAACAGACGCCATAAAATACCAACAGCACTGGCTCCTTCCCCTGGAGCAGTAAGTCCAGGCAGATTTCCAGTGGCTAACATTTCCGTACATACTCTAGTTCACCAGGCTTGAGGCTTGTCAACCCAAACAAGACTGAGGCTTTCCCTCTGCAATATTAAAAAAGCAAAAAAAAATAATAAAATCATAAATCCTCCTGGCACCGCTGGCTCACGCCACTAAGCTATTCCATGCCAATCCTATTGTTAAACTGTAAGCATCAGTTTCAATACTGTAATAAAATACTGCATTTGAAATTTTACAGTTCCCCATTAACCTCCTTTCTCCCCCTCTCACCCACCTATTACATCATCTCTCTCTCTCCTGCAGCCTGACATTGCTCTGACATAAAACTTGAAGCTTCCCCACCTTTCACTTTTCCATTCTTCCCCTCTTTTTCAGACCCTTTAGCTGTCACTTGTGCAATAGAACAGCTGAGCCAAAGCAATAAAAGCGCTGCACACCGTCCCCAAACACCCTGAGCGGATTTTAAGCCATCCATGCCAAATACCACTGCTTCTCACAGTCTCTCACACATACGCCCCATCTCGTCCCCAGCCTTCATTTTCCCCAGTATGTGTACTTGATACCCAGATTTTTTTCTCCATGCAGGCACTGTTGGTCTGAAACCAGCCCTGCTTTCACAACTTGCCCTTCCAGGGGAGCATTTTGTTCTGTCTGTCTGAGCTGCCAGGCTTTTTAATCCTGGAGACGCCCCATTTGAGGATATTTTGTGGTCCCTCAGGAGCTGGGTAAACAGTAGCTTCACCAAGTGCCATCTGGGTCCATCACTATGCTTTGTGCTGTTCTTTCCGTCCCTCGGCCTTCTTCCTCAACACAAAAGTAACCTCTCTGAAGTCAGTGAAGTCACCATAGCAGAGGAACTCAGCAGATGGCTGAGATCTCCGTAAATTATCTTTTGCTGAGTGAAGGCTGCATGTTCTTCCCCTCTCCCCACCCCTGTAGTTTGTCTGATGGGAGCTGGGCATCCAGGGAGGTGCTGGACACTTGGATGTAGCACCAAAGCGCTGAGTCAAGAGAAGACTTTGCCGGTCCCAGCATAACGTTGCAGTTGGCCAAATTCAGTGCAAACATATTGCCATTGACTTTGTTGGTCTTTGTGCAATGAGAGTCTCCACTGCAGTCTCAGCAACTGAGAAATCAGAGAAATAACAGAAGTGCTCTATGAGGAACAGAAAGCGGTTTTGAATGAGTGATGCTTGAGTGGCATTTTTATGTTCAAGGAACCATGTGGATATTCCCTGCTTAGTGCTAACCACCCCGTGGGGTGGCCTGTGTCAGTTGGCTCCCACCCTTCTCTTTTGGATGCGTGATCTGGGACAAGATGGGGAGTGGTTTGCCTTGGGTGCAGGTGAGGGTGCCCGTGCTGGGGGTGCCCTTGCTGAGGGTGCTGCTCCTTCACAGGCTGCCACCAGCCTCTTGCCCTCCTTGGTAAGCACGGTTGCAATTTTCATGCTTTAAAAAAAAAAACTAAAAACAACCGTAGAGTATGCTCTGACAGTAACAACAATGTAGAGCTTGTGAAAGTGCCAAATTGAGTCTTTTTCTGTTTTTTATTTTTTTAACTTTATCTTCTGTTTGGTTCTCTTCTACTTTCAGTGTCAAATAAGATGAGATTTTTAAACTGCTGCTATTTCAGTTTTGTTTGTCCTGTATAATAATGTGGATTTCTGATGTTTGTTCCTTGCATAAGAGCTGGGAATATTGAAGACTGGCTGCATTGTGAGCTCTCCCCATCCCTGTGTTTTATACATGCACACACACCTCGAGTCTGACTCTGATCCGCCAGTGATCTCAAGCCTACCTAGACGGACCACGCTCTCTAGGGATCTGTCTGCTGCATCCGCCTCAGGCCTTTCCTGAAGAGAGACAACTAATTGGGAAAAATTATGTTGCATTACGTGTGGTAGCTCTGTGATGTGGGCTCTCGTCTGCAGGGAGCTCGGCTGAGGCCTCCCAAACTTGCTGCAAGCTGATGGCTCACGAAAGCAGCAAGGGCTGGCGAATCATCGAGGCAGATGTTTGGGAGGTGGAGGGTTTTAGAGATCCAGGCTGAGGGTTCCAGTTCAGCTTCATGATTAATTAGCAAACAAGTCCAGTATGTGGCCTAAACTGTTAACATTAGGTCTGACAATGGACATCCAGGCTTTTCAAATGCTCTAATTGATGAGTTTATTTTTTAAAGGCTCAAGGGTCTTATTTACCTTTCAGAGTTTCAGCCTACACGCTGTTTTTATTTTGGGTGGAAAAAAGTGCTTTGACATAGAGGGTGAACTTGGCTACCTGCATGCTTGCGTTTAGCTTACTTTCCTTCCAAACCTCCCTAAGGGTGCAGGAAAGAGAGGGGGAGAAGACGAACGAGGCAGTGACTATCAGATTAATTACAGATGCTGGGTTAGCTGCAAAAAGTAGTGGAGAAGGAGGAAGCAAGGGAATAAAGTCTGACCTCATCCAGTCTTTTCTTTAAAAGAAATGAGCAGGTAGACTTGTAGAGAAGCTGAGAGCGAGACCCCAGCACTGCTCTGCTGATTTCATCGGAGGATGCCCACTTACACGAGCTGAAATTTAGCCTGCAAAGGTTTCATAGCCTGTAAATACAGTTTAAGGCAAAGAAGATACATAGGTTTGGGAAAGGGGAGAGCTTTCCCCAAACAAATAGAGACTCATCTAAAAATAGCAAAATAGGTTATGTGACTCCTCAGTTGCTTTCAAATTATGTGGCAGGATCATATTTGTCCTCCCATGGAGCTTGTCCCCTGTCTGTGACTGGTTGTGGCTGAACGAGGGGACATTTCAGTATTTATTTTCTTTCTGTTGATTTCAACCAGATTGCCCGTGCTCTGCTTAATGTAGTGCCTGCTGTAGAAGTGGGGCGAATATTCAGTCACATTAAAAATAAATCCAGAAATAGCAGCTTATAAATTTGGATTTTTCTCCTATTATTATTTATGGGTGAATCCTGTCAGATGCATAAATATAATATCTTTGTAGGCCAATGCTGGGATTTATATCAAAAGGGTTCTAACATATACTTCAAGTACTCAGCTGCAACTATTATAAGCTATTTCATGTACAACTAGAGACAAATGATCTCTCCCATGTTTGTCTTAACGTAAAATGCAGTTGGGTTGCTTGAATTCGGTTCCAAACCTCCTGCTTGGGGGAGGGGGACAGGAGATTTATGCCCCTTTAATATAATCAATTCTGAACATATCTTTAGACAAATAATTTTAAAATCTGTGCATCAAGAAACACCTCTATTAATTTCAGGATACATGATTTTATGCGTTTTTCCTGTGCATTAAAAAAGGGATTAAATTTAGAAAAAAAAAAATAAAAGCTCTTACTCTGTTCAGAAAGCAAATTCTAACAAGAACATTTTGAAATAAAATCCCAGAAGGCAACAATCCCTCCAACAATTAAACTGGGAGAAGGTCCCCTGAGGGCAGACCAACAAAATTTAGTAAAAATAATTGCCGTGCTGGGTCCTTGCTCTATTTTAGCTGAGTATAAGCAGACACACAAAAAAATAACCTACTGAGAGCAAGAACATTCCTACATGAAACAGGCTAACAACAGAGCCATGTAACTACCTGGCCACACCACTCGGCTTTTGCTGGCACGCAGCACAGATTTTTATACTTCAGCCAATATAAAATAACAATCAGGCTATTTACAAGGCTCTGCCAAATATTAACCTTATATCCAATTCTCTTCAAACCTTTCAAAGTCTCTAATGTGAACCATACAAGTTCCTCATTACTTGATAATATTCTGTAACTACGATGTTATGGGCTAGTTATATTTTTTAAAAGATGGTGTGTTTATGCAAAGATAATGGTGCGGTGCATTTTATGCTGAGAAACTCAGCAATTAATTAATTTATAATCCCCCTTTACTCTTCGCCCCCCCTCCGCAAAATAGAATAAAATAAAAGATTAATTTGCTGGAGAAAACAGGTTCACGTTTGCCCTTAAGACAGAGCACAAAATGACTTTAGCATGTGCGCCGCGGTTGGACCAAGTTGGATGCTCACAGCCAGGTGAGAGCTCTTGCAGAAGGCAGTTGGGAACGAAGAAAGCGTGGAGCTAACTCTTAAAAACTGAAGATTCTCCCCCAAAGCGAGGAGCTCTTAGGGTGGCTAATTGCGAGACAAAGGCGTCCTCCCTGACCATGGGCAGCACCGCACGGGAGGGCAGCACCGACAGCCGAGCTGCGGGAGGGAGCAGGATGCGCGGCGCGATGCTCCAGCCCCTTCTTTTCTGCGTCGGACGTGCTGCCCTGCATTTTCCTTTTAATTCCTCTCCTTCCATTTTTTTCTGCCGCGCTCTCCCGGAGCATCTCCGTTATCTGAGGAGCCCGGCGGCGGGCAGGGAAGGGGCAGCGAGGCCGAGCGCCCGGCGATGCCCGGGGAGGCGCAGCCCCGGCTAGCTCCGCACTGCCCCGGCCGGAGCTGGGCAGGTGTCCGGGGACCCCCGAGCCTCTGCCGGGCCCTTCCCGAGCCTCGCCGTGAGTCCCCGGGGGCTGTCGCCTCGCAGGATAAGCTTCTGCCCCCCGCAGCCGGGCTCCTCTCTTCTTCCGCAGCATCCGCGAACATCGGCCGGCGAAGGCGCTGCGAGGATCGCCGGGTTTCTTCTCCAAGGGAGCCCTTAAGTCTGTTTCTTTAGACACGTTTTTACCAGCAGTGCTTTTAACAATAGGTTACCAGATCCATCACACAATCTGACTAAAAGCCCGTATTTATTTCCCTAATTTTATAAACATTTAATAGGTCCTTATTAAACACATCAGCCAGCATGATTTAATAACACAATCAGTCTAGAAGTTTAAGAAAATTGAAAACAGGATTTGAATGTAATACAGCCACAATTACCGGAGATTATAGGCAATCATTTCCATATGTCTGCAATGGGGAGCTGCTAATCTCTGTTTGCGTGGAGGTGATTTCCTCTGGAACACTTCCCAGCCTTCAACAGCGCTAGTGCTGAACAAATTAGATTTGAAAGTCCCCAATTTTATGACTAAGGTAATATACTCTGTGTATTTAGAGAAACACTGATTTCCTATTTTAACTGGCTTCCAAATGCTGGACAGAGACCTCTGCTTCATTTAGTTTGGCTCTGCTAGGTATATGGTAAAAGATTTTTTTTTTCTTTCTTTAAAGGGTCAGCACATGTATTTTTGGGTGTCTCGGAGATATACGGCAAGTTCCCTCCATCCATAAGAGGGAAAGAGTTAGCATCACAATCCAGTGACATCATGGCTGAGGAATGCACGGCAATTAGCCCTGCAGTACTGCAGGCAGCCTATGGCCAGGGGACAAGCAGCTCCCTCCTGCTAAACTTTAGGAGTCCTAACACCTTATTCCCTGACCTACCGCTTATGAGATCCTGAATAGCGTCACTTGTGTTTTGTGGGAATTCATCTGGTAAACTAGGCTTTTTGTGCATGGCCTTGGCTCGGCTTTGGCAGTTACTGTTGAAAATAGGACTGCTGTTGGGAAAGATTTCCTCTTCGGGGCAGCCAGGAGCTGGGCTGATTTCAATAGGAGCCAGTGACTGGTGGAGATGGGAGAGCTGCAGGGAACTTTACAGCTGCGAACGTGCCAGCCCCATTGGGGAACATCGGGGGGCCTGGCCTGATGGTGTCCAAAGCATTTTTAGAATTTATTTTGTCAAATGATTCACATTTATGAAATGTTTATGGCAGAGTCATACCAGAGAGCTCAAGAAAGAGAGCAAGACAGGCTAAAGGAAATCTGTGCTAGCCAATAATGAGGGACGAACAAAGGAAGGAGTGCATTCCTCGTGTGTGTGCACATATTTGCGAACAGCATCACTTGTTTCACGTCCCTGTCGCTGGATGGGGGCATTGGTGAGCTCCTTGAATGAACCTCTGAAGGGAGATAGAAGTAGGCTGTGCTGGGGAGGGAAGGAAGGTGCACATGCAGCTGAGTATCTGCTGTTCTTATCTTTCTAGTGCTCACATTTTTGAAGCAAGTTACGTTCTTGTACTATTACAAAGGGCCTTTCTTATGGAATGTGGCCCTGCGGACCGAGAGTCACCCCCCACGACTTCGCAAAATCAGAAGGCTGATGCTCATGTGCTGGACTAGGAAATTATAAAGAAGGTGCCTCCTCTGGACAGACTCATTTGTGTCTAGGGAATCTCCTTTCTCAGCTGAAGGAGGGAAAAGTGGCCAAGAGCAGCCCCAAGTCAGGACTTTAGCTCATGCTTAACTCCATCACTATTTGAGAAAGCACTTAAGGCACATACCTGATTTAAAACACATGTTTATTACACCTTGACTTCAATTCACTTGTGGTGCAGAACAATACATGGTGTCTGGACACTGACTTTTCTTAGAATGGCACATGGTCTTTTAGCTGAGCACATGCTTAAGGACTTTCCTGAACCAGAGGATTCCTTAACCCAAAATATATAATTTTATTTTACCACTTTTGGTTGTAGCAAAATTTAGTATACTTAGGCTGAAAATTTGTAAAGAAAAATAGAGAGAAGGTAACTTTCACAGTATTCTTGCTAAACAAAAGCAATCAACCAACCCTTCCCCCCCAAAAAAAAAGCAACCAACCAACCAACCAAAAAAACACCAACAAACTGAACCAAATCAAACAGAAAAGACAAAAAAAAAAAAAAAAAAAGAACAAAAAACCACCACCACCACCACAACAAAAAAAACACAGAATAGAGTCTCAGAATAGAAAATACAGTCTGGACATACATTTTGATTAAGAGTTGGCTTCTGACAATTGTAAGCAAACTTATAAGGTGACAGTGCCAGCACTTGTCAACTGCAGTGACACCATGGAAGCCACCAAAGTGAGTTTTGTTACCTGTTGTCCCAATACAACAGTGATGGAAGTTACATATGCTGAGGTATTGGGGTGACATGGTTTTATCCATAAAACCTGACATGGACTGACCTTGGAAATAACAGCTGAAATTCTATATAATGAATTAAACAAACAGTGACAGGATTCAGTAGATAAAGACTTAAGTGTGTCTTTTTAGTTTCCAGATAGCACAGAACAAACCTGGCCATGTAATGAACAACTATACCATAGCACTCATTTGCAAAGCGTGCTTCTAAGATCTGTCTTCAGCATGGTTAGACCAAAAGGAAAAGAACACATTGGTTCTTGTAATAAAATAAATGTACAATCCCTGCACATTACTGCCTTTGTAGTTGCTTTTACCCTAAAAAATCCAGCTCTAATGCACAGTATATTTTTCATCATAAACTTGCTCATGTATGCATTCCAGATGGCGTGAAGAAGGGGTTCAGGAATTCTAGTGGCAACTGCTACTATTACGAAAATAAAGGTAGGGCCCAGTTTTATGATGAACCTTGATCTTAAGGAGTTTATAACTAGACTGGCTCCAAGTTATACTTGGAATATATGGATATATTTATTACATCAGTGGATTCCTTCACCCACTTAAAAAAAAAAAAATCTGCCTCGTTCTTTTTTTTGAGAGAAGAGGTTGCTTGCAGTTTTAAGATGTTTCATGGCCTTCATTCCATACAGAAAAAGTTGATTAAAAGGAAGTTGGCAAGACAGCAGCCTCCAGTATATTGTAATCACTCTCCATTTGGAAACAAAACATTCTCCCACATTCCAGCCATCTAGGTTAATTAACTTTGCAAAACGTTATGGTGTACAATAGTGCAAACTCATTTGGCTGTGTAGTTTTGATACAAAATACCTTTTGATATGAATAACTTTTTCCTTGGAAAGGTCCATTAATAAGTATTTACATCAATACACAAAAATATGGCAATTAAGGATACTAGAGTGGTCTATTAAGCTCAACGTTTATAGGAAAAGTGTTTTCCTTCTTTCCTTTTTAAGTTCTTGCCAACAAGAAATATGAGCTCAACTGAAATAGGTTTTAAGAAGAGCAAGGCAATAGGCCCCCATTCAGGAAAGGCTTTCAGCACATGCTTATGTTCCGTTGCTTTCGCTGGGATTTAAGCACATTCTTAATTTATTTGTGAACAGAGTTGTTTTTTTTTTATGGGGAAATCTTTACGGTGGACACTTTTTTATGATAATGTCTGAAGCTACAGCCTTGTAAACCGGAATAAGGTTGGCACGGTGTGAGGCAGGAGCCAAACCTGGGAGACAGAAACTGGGATGTGAGGCTGGGCATGCCCAGAAGGAACACAGGGACAGAAGGTCCATCAGGAAAGGAGTCAGGGGTACGGCCAGGAGCGAGGACCACCATGGGCCTGAGTGAGCTGCACTGCAGAGGCACTGCAGGTAGAGGTAAATTCTTGTACTTTTAGTCAAAGTAGTTACCTAGACCATGCATAATCCAGAGGGAACTCACCCCACCTGAAGGGGATCGTGCCTGAGATGCATGTTATGCTAGCACAAGTCGCTTCAGGAGATGTTACTCTTTTTTTTTTATGGTGAAAGGAGCATGGGTGGTGGCTCTGGTGGGGAGAATCCCATCCCAGCTCTCTGACTTCATAGCTCTTCTTCCTGTTTCCATGAAAAAAAAAAAAGAATCTGTCAGAAATGATTGTTTACCCCTCCAGCAGTAACAAGAGCATTGTAAGGAATGGCATTATTTAGTAAATTATTTTTTGCTACATAATTAAGTGGATTACCTTGAAACCAGCAACTATAGAGCTGGTTTCTGTTGACCTCAACCCATACTGTTGAAGGAAATAGAAGCTGGTCTGTCTGTCTGCAATGCTTCCTTGATTTCCAATTTGTCTTCTAGGCTGTGGCTTAAAGATTCAGGCACATGTTGGAGTAAGACACAAGCGAGTGAGCTAAACACGAGGCAGAAGCCTTTGCAGTAAATATCCTGGCTTGTGTTATTTTTTTGCTCTTTGAACTCTAAAAGCAGTTATTTGTCATTTATTTGATATCCCTTGACAATAAACATGATGTTTGTGAAGAACTAGTTACTGATAAGCTATCCAATAAGGTCAAAACATGCAAACAAATGACAGCAACAATAATATAGATGTTAACCACTGCATTCTTTTTTTTTTTTCATAACTTTTTAGATAGTGTACTACTGTATTTTTGTTGGAAGCATATGGTACTATAGCTTCTACAATAGTTTGTCTTCATGCACAGAAAACAAAAAGGATTTCAGGCATTTTATTTCCTTGTCAGCTACAATAAATGCAAAATGATTTACCTTAAAGAGCAAAATATCGGGACTAAATTTTTCAAAGCTTGTTTTTGTTGTTGTCATTCAGAAAACAAACTGTAACCTTATAAGTAGACAAACAAACAAACAATCCCCTTTTATGCATAACTCATAAGCTCATTTCCTTTGATTCCTGCGAGTGACGTCATGGAGCCCAGCTGTTGTGTTTCTGTGATGATTTCCCTTACTCATGTTTCACCCAGCCATTTCAGGCCCTAATGGAATTATTTTGAGTGAAACCTGTTTTTTTCACGGTTCACCTCCCACATCAGCTGATACCAGGAACAATTCTCTGGGCTGAATGGAGGGTAGATACAGGCAATTAAGTAGATTTTAAAGATTGTTTTTCTGTTTTGTTTCTAATCACCCCCTCACCCTTATGCAGATCAGCATGTGGGTGTCAGGGCTGTAAAGGTTGCAGATATTAAATTTGATGTTGTCTAGTGTTTATACGCTTGGTATCTGCAGTGGCGTCCAGCAGCCTGGACATGCGCGTTGGTCTCCTAGCTATTGCAGGAGAGAGTGAGGTGCCTCCTGGTGATATTTGGTGTGAGGGAGGGAATCTGGATAATTACCTGTGACCAGTTTTATTGGCTGTTCTTTGCTCATAAAAAACTGCACATAGGGATGGTACTTGATTCATACCATGCAAGCATCTCTCTGAGCATCAGTATGGCACCTTTGCATACTCATGAAGAGATTCTTCACTGACCAAATGCTTTCATTTTTAAACAAACAAAACAAACCAACAAACAAAAACCAAACCAACAAACAAACAAAAAAACCAACAGGGTGATGGAGCTATTGCCCTTCCATACCACCCCCTAAAGGTGACAGTGCTCCCTGGGTTAGGGGGAAAGCAGTTCGGTGCTCTTTTGGTGTGGTTCAAGGCTACTTGTCCACTCTCCTAGGAGACCGTCCAGTGCACTCGGGTCTGATCCCGTGCACAGCAGATAGGCAGCAGATAATAGGATTATCTGCCAGGTGGCAGGATTAGGGACCCACAGAGCTGTTTAGATGTGGTGCTTTCGGTGCCTGAGACATTTACAGAAAAATTAGGCTTCAGTGAAATATGCAAGCGGTGTGTGCTTTCTCTTGGAGTAATTGCATGAGAAACTCTGAGATTAAATGCTGGTGTCATTTCTGCCCCTTGTGACCACCTTGTGCTGATCTAGAGCAAGAATTGTGTGGATTTCTGAGTGCTTAAATTTGTAACACTCTTTGTTTCTTCATGGAGCCATTGTAGAAGAAACAATCAATTGTGTATGAGTGCATGTGTGTGTGTAAATGTATGTGGGAAAGTCTCTTGTTTTCATTGCTATTTTTTTTTTTAATATTGCTGCTGTTTTTTATTTACCTGCTGCTGAGATTTTTGTTTTGTTTTGTTTGTTTTGTTTTTGTTATTCGTACTTCCACATTGGTTGGAGGCATGGAGAGATGCAGGGGGACCACTGGCACAGGGTGGTGCAGGGATAAGCCAGTGAGTGCCGAAAAGCACACATCCCACCTGCAGTGCTTTAGCTGATGGGCCTCAATTAAGGACACACTTACACTGCAGTTCCTGCAAAGTCAGGAGGCAGAGGGGCAGCTCCAGACTGGCTTAGCCCCATCAAAGACCTGATTTGCACATGCTTCTCTTTCACCCCAAGGCAGCTGTAGTGACTCTGGGGCTGACTTGTGCAGCCCAGTCTGCTTTCATGTCCTCTCCCACCCAGTCCTTACCCCAAGTGCAGACCCTTTCAGCCTTCCTCCCTCCCCATTTAGTGTGGGGCCTCTGCCCTGCTTTGCAGAGAGAGAAAATAAAATAGATTACTATTAGAAAAAGATGGAGCATGAGGAATTCCAGCCTGAGAGGGGAATGTAAGAGAATTAATCTCTCCTGGTGAGGAGGAAATTATTTTTGTTACTAGCAAAGGTTGTTTTTCATTGGAATTTTTCTCCCAAAGTTTTCAGGCATCCATCAAAAACCCAACAGCTTAATTTTTGTAGATACAATGTTTCACTTTTTAGTTGCCAAATAACCTCATATATTTAATTTTCCAGATTTTTTAGATGCTTTCAGGAAGTTGTCAAAAAAGACCCTCCCTGGATAACTTTCCTCGTCCAAGAAAGATGCTAAAAAAAAAAAAAAAACATGGAACAAAGCTGATTCAAGCAGTTTTGTCCTTCTCAGAAACAATGCTGCAGCAAAGCTCTGACTGCCTTTTATTAAACTCAGTCAGAATCTTTCTGGCCCTTTTCACGTGCTGGGGTGGGGGCCACTGACCAGCCTGCTCCTGCTGCAGCGCAGCCTGGCCCGAGCAGGGACCCCAACTCACCACCACTCGGCTGTGCCTCTGCTCCTCTCCCCCTTTCTTTTCTGTTAAATGGAAGTTGACGTAACAGAAGAGAGGAGCCTGCCAGGAGGGTGTCAGAGTCAGCAATGATCACAATCAGACATTGCAATCAGATTGCTCTACCAACTCCTAGGAAGAAATAACCATCTGTTTCGATGGATGCGGGGGAAAAAACAACAACAAAAAAATACGGAGCCATGTCCAAGATTTTGCATTCCAAGCCTTGCTTGGTCTTGCGTGGAAGCATTGAAACAAGGTTTGGTACTCTTGAAGTTTGGGACCTTTTGTACCAGTGGTGAACACCCAGTAATCAGGTAACATGCAGTAAAATTGGGTATGGTGCATTCCATTTTCCTTCTGGGACCTGCATTGGCTAGTAGCCTGGGGCATCTGTGGAGTAGCCTTAGCCATTTGGCCAGTGGCTTTCCACCTTTTTTTTCCTTTCTGCATACACTGAGAAAAGTCAGTTGCAATAATCACCAGCAGCTTGATCTGCTCGGGTAGGCAGGGGTCCACCACCCGCCCCTCGCTTGCGCGCCGTCCTGCACCCTTGGCTGCCTGATGGTGCCTGCACATTGGCTTCAGTGTATGATGTCCTCAAAGCACAGTAAATATTCCCGGCCACAGAGTGCTACCATGCATGCTACAGAGGCAAAATTCATTTATTCACTCAGGCAGGTGATGGATAGTCTGTCAATGTTTATACAGTAGACACAAGCCTAATTTTCGGGTATTAGTTGATTAACACTTGAGTCATAGTGTGTGTCCTGTGTCCAGTAATGTGGAACATCAAATGTGTGAAAAAGATTAATAGTGTGCACAGATGTTACTCAGAGGATCAATTTGTCTGGAGTTTGAAGAGGTGGTACCCTGCAGATCAATAGAAAAGGAGAAAATTAGAGTAATGTGTTGAGAGAAATCGCAGCTGACTCTCTGCATGGCTGGGTTATCTGCTCCAAAAACTCAGCTTCTTGTAAAGACTTTCAAGGACTGCAACAAAACGCTAAGCACTTTCTCCTATAACTTTTTTTGTTACTTACAGACCTACAGCTTCCCCAAATGGCAAGCCCTTAGCAAGGGACACAAAGCAGCCCTTGTGAGACGTGCCGAGCAGCCCAGGAAAACTTTTCCCTGGTATTTTGTATGAAAAACGCTTCCCTATATTATAAATAGCAACAGGCAGGAGGGCAATAGGAATAAATGTTGCTCTGTAAATAAGGGAACCAAAGCTGGATGGCAGAAGGGCCCTTTCTGGATAAGCTCAACTTTTCCTAAGTTTTGAAGGAGAAATGTTGCGGCACTGCTTTTCCTGCTGCCTCCAAGCCCTGACGGATGGGAGCTGCAGAGCACTTTGAGATCTGTAAGTCTGTGGAAAATTTCCCCCGTGGGAGAGGGCCAGATTCCTGGTACCCTGCATATCCACACCATGCTGGGCAAAGCACTGGAAGAGAGTGCAAGAGCCCTACATCTCCACATTGACCCCCTTGCTCTCTCCTGTTTCTTCCTGGGAATGGGATGGGAAGTTGGAAAGATTTAGAAAGGAGGGAGAAAGCATTTGGTGTGAGTTTTCCCATGGGTGACGCTGGTCCCATCTCCTGCCTGGCCTTTCAAGGTGCCGAGGCTGCACCTCCACCCCATGGCTTGGTGCTGGCAGCGGGACAGCTGCGGAGCGAGGAGCAGCCTGCTCGCGGCTGACGTGCGCGCTCTGCCAAGGAGCGGCGCAGAGGTTCTGCACGTCTGTTTATCTCTGCTATTCAAAAATGGTTCCTTGCCACTGAGATAGAAAGCAGCTTTGGACAGAAATTTCAGCACATGATGGGAATGTCAGCAGTGTTATGCTCTTTCGTATTTTTTTTTAAAGCCTGGCTTTCTGCAAACTGACATATTTACATGCTTGCTTTATAACATTGGCATGGGATTTATGAAATCTCCTTAAAATTAATGTCTATTTCTAACAAATTTAAATTAAAAATGACCATACCCACATGAGGAATAGGATAGGAAATTTAATTTAAGGGAAAGCTGGGAATGTGTATATTTTTCAATAGACTATTTCTGTTGCAACCTAATAGCATGTGTGACTGAGTGCCTGATCCTTCAAACTTAACCTATGGAGGGTTGTGCTTGCACAAGAAGTTGCTTTGTGAAATTAGCAGGAAAGCTCAGAAAGTAAGAATTACATTTAGTTGCAGATTTTTGCAGAAATCTGGGGCTCACTCACACCAAAGAGGAGGAAGGGGGGAGGAAAGCAGGGTGAGGAGAGGGGTCGAGGGACCAGGCAGGTGCTGGGCTGCGGAGAGCGGGAGGAAGAGGCAGGGTTAACAACAGGCTGGGCAGAAATGCTTTTTTCCTTCCCGGCAGCAGGTCCAGGCCAGCTACTCAGTGTAATTAGGAGCCCTTCATATATATTCCTGCTTCCAGAAACAACTATAGCTTCCTTGCTGAGGAATGGAGTAAGCTGCTCTGAACCGTCATAAAAATGGTATATGCTCAATTTCTCCGCACAGCCAGTAGCAGCTGAGCTTACATGCCCCAGACCAAAGTCCAGAAGCCACGCTTGGCAATAGGTTTCCTGCACAATATATTTCTATAGACAGCTAGCCCGTTGCTAGTCTGCTGGCAGTTTTGCATTTTTCTTGTAAACTGTTCTTATGTGCTACAACACATCTGGGCATTCTTAATTCTGTGTCTCACTTCATTACCTTTCATAAGAGACTCTGGGTTTACAGCAAAAGAATCAATAGTTTGAAAGTTTTTAAAAGTGCAATATTAAAAATTTAAAAGAAACCAGGAAATCATAGTCTCCATTCAGGGGGGAAAAAAGACAAAACCTTTTTCTTTGGGTAAGGATCGGGGGTCAAAATTAATTATCTTTACACATAGCAGTTTTGGATTTCTTCAGATATTTTACTAAATCTGTGTGTGAGTGCGCTTGTCTTCTGGAATCCACATTAAATATATTAGAAGCGTTCAGACACTGCACGGTTTGTTGGCAGGGGTAGTGTGAAGTGGACTCCAGCGCACAATCTGTTGCTGTTTACAGGGCTGGGAAGCGGGCTTGGGGAAGCAGGAGGGCTGAGCGGCACGTCCCGCGGCCAAGCCCCCGCCTCCCAGTGCAGGAACCCCAGCACGATGTAGCTGATTTCAGCGGAGGATCAATTCCCCGCTGCAGTATTTCTTTCCCTGGAGCAGATCTAATTGAAATCAGATCTTTGTGCTGCGTTAGGATTCCTCTGGCAGAGCTGGTCTTGGCATTGTTTTCTTTACCATTTTTCCTATTACTGTTAGTACCAATCACCAGAACAAGGCAGCACGGAACAGAAGAGAAAAGCAACATGCTGTGAAATTGTTGAAATAATTCAAAGGTTTCCACAGGAAACATCATCTCCAAATGCTTGAACGCAGCCTCCCAGATACAAATATAGTGCAGGGAAAGAGCGGGAGGGGGTGAAAAGGGAGGGGAGAAGGAGATTTAGTGATATTAAGAGGCTAAAGCAATGGTAATGATTTGTAAATTATACAGCCGGTCGCGTTCCGTGTATAACGCGCTTCGTGTAGCACTAGAGAGAGGAGCAGATGTCTCAACAGCGCTAAGCAGCCTCTAGCCTGGCTCTGTGGTCTGCGGCACACTCGGTGCTTTGTTTTAAGCACTGTCATTAGCCTCTTTCTGTCTTTTTCTTGCAGAGATTAAAGTTTGAAAAATAAAAGTTGATTACGGAACAAAAGCATGTCTGGTTCAAAAAGGAACTACAGCTCGTGCAGAGGGCAGTATCAATAACACCCAAGTATTTATTGATCAACATTGTTCAGTCATTCAAGTAAACATTTTGGTTTTAGCAGATGGCATTCTTTCAGTGTAATCCATTCAAGCTGATAGTATCTGTATCGTTTTACTGTCTGTAACACTAAAATACGTTTTACTTTAATGTTTTAAAATTCAGTTTAAGACAGTTTAATTATTTTAAGAAACAAAGCCAGCATATTTTTTAATCCTGAATAGGTAGGTTAGGTTTCCAAATTAATATTTTGGTTCTTAGTTGTAATGTATTAGATTTACAGAAGTGTACATTTTAGGAACGGTTTAATAATTTTACATTACAACTGTTTTTAATGGAGAAATAACTATTCAGCTAATCAGGATTTCCCAGAAGTAACGCTTACGCTGTTTGGAGAAAATCTGGTTTCGTTAGAAGAAATGGAAAAGCTTTCTGTTTTTGAAACCAGCATTTTGGAGTTTTCTTAGTTCCGTTTGAGCAAGAAAGATAAATTCTACACAGGACCATTTAAATGAAAGTCATTTTTATTTCATTTGGCTGCAATTTTATAATGAGAGGGAGGGGGATCTTTCTGCAGCCAGTGCTTCTGATCATCCCGAAGTCCCCTTGCCATCTGTGGGAGTAGCTGACACTTTGGAAATTAGCCGTTCGTATTTAGGTATTTGATGGTAAACAGCCAGGTCTAAAGCATTTGCCGTAGGAAGTTGCCTTACAAGAGCAGAAAATCCCCCTCTCCTATTGTCTTTGGGAGCTCAACAATTTCTGGGAGCTCCCAGCGCCCCACACACAGGCTCCCTTTGTCTGTAAACAAACTTCAACTCGGCTCCCCCCCTCCAGCTCTCTAATCCTTTGCATGAAATCATTACCAGCAACTTGCAATGAACATGCCATTCTTCAGCTCACAATTATTTTTGTCAGCTACACATAACAGTTCATCCTTTTCTGCTTAATAAGAGGCATTAGATTTCAGGTATTCATGGAAATGGAGAAGAGTTTTGAGGTTTCCAAATACTTCTCTTAATGAATCTTGTGATATTTTTAACAAAGAGGTCAGAAATACATATTTTGTTCTTTTCTAAATGTTAACAAAATACAGAAAAAAACAGAAAGAAAGGGTGGGGGGAAGCAAGTTTCCAATGATTTTAGTCTGGTGACTGGATGTCCTTTGTGCATCTGTTCAAGTATTTTGTGGTTTGCATTTACGTCTGTATTTGCCCAATTTACAGCTTAAAAAAAATCAATAGTAATGTTATATTTTCATGAAACCAGCATTTTTTTTCTGAGATCTCATGAGAAAATTAAATTTCATCCAAGCTGGATTACATCCAAGTTGGATTACGGTTGCAGGCCCTGATCCTGCAAGTGCTTGTGCACATGAATATTCCTGCTTAGTCTTCACCTTGGGCTGGGACTTGGGAGACCTGGAACCAAGTTCTAGGTTTGCTATAGATCCCCTCTTGCCAAAGTCCCTTATTTGGTCTGATTCTCAGTTTCTACTATCTACTTACAAAAAAAAAAGAAAAAAAAAAAAGAAAAAAAAAGTGCTAATACTGCAAGTCAAATTAATGGTGATGTTGAATATATTTGTGATATACATTTATGAAATATCATTTTCTGTGGTCATATATGAACTATGAAATCATAAAATATATCAAATATTAAACTAAAATAGGCCTTGATAGCTATGCTAGAGCCCAACTATCCTGAAAACTAACATTACCCTGTGACAGAAAAGCTCCTATTGAGGATTCTTTGCTTTTCCTCTTGTTCTTTGGTATCCTTTTGTTTCTGCATCCTCCTGCTCCTGGCATAGGTGGACAATTTAATGTAAGCAAGAGCATGGCTAAACTCTTCCATGCAGGGATACTTTTTTTAATTTCTACTTTTTCAGTGCCAACAAGACGGAGCTGCCATATTACAAACAAATACTACTAATAGGAATAAATTCCATTATAAAGCTTCAGAGAAGCAAATAGTATGTCAAAAAAAATCATTGGAGCAGATGGACACAAATGCTATTGCACAATGTACAGAACAAAATTGCCCATGTAGCTGAAAGACAATCTTTGCTGTAGGCAGTTCTCTAGGTTACTACATGAGGTAGTACATGAATTAAAACTGGATCCTAAGCCTTGGAGACATTATATGTGACTTAATATATTATTTCATGTCAGCTGATCTACTGTAACTGCCTGTGTATGCCAACTCTGCTTCAACACCTCTCATGCCAGGCTTGGGGAAGTGGTACCACCCTGCAACTGCTGTAAGGGCTAAGAGATAATATATTGACTGTTGCCATAGCTCAGCTGAGGTATGCCAATTTGTTCTGCCACAGTAATCTGGGCTTGTTTCTGAGCCCCTTGTGATCTGTGAAGGTGTCAAAAGTAGCTTGAGGGAAAATGGGGAGAAGGAGATTTACCCATTTGTTCCTTTGCAGCACAATAAAATAGCATGCCAAGCCATCCTTAAAAAAGTTGTTGGTGGAGACATTACCTACTGAAAGATGGAAATATCTTAAGAATGATGTTTTTACCATTCACCATAGCATAGGTCATAGCACGTATGGAACAAGTGAGAAGGGGTCCCACTGTAATAGACCCCGTGCAGGCAGAACAGTAAAAATCCAAATCCCTGAAGAGCTCACAGTCAGCAATGATTAACCAGCCCAAGGGCCTGGGAAGTAGGAATGAAATACACTGCTTAACCCTTCCCTAGTCTGGAAGCCAGTGTAGTGTTTGGCATGCAGCAACTTTCTTTTGAATGTTCAATAAGGTTACCATGTTCCTTTGCAGTTTGCAGTGTTCTTTGTGGGTGTTCTGTGACGTGGCAAACCCTGGACACTTTGCCCCAAGGTGGAACCAAAGTTTATCTGATCAAGACCAAGCTCTACGAAGTGAATATAGCAAATAAATAATTAAATGCAAAACAGAGACAATGAAATTAATTTCTCTGTTTTCACCAAACATTTTACAGTGTTGCTATCCTTATGAGAATGAACTCTGCAAAGTAATGCAGTTTATCAGATATTAGACATTATGTATACCGAAGTACATGCCTACATACTTCACTGTAACAACACATATATATAATGACAATATCTATATAAACCCTATGCATCCGACACATCTTTTTCATTGCTTTACATTGCTATCCCTCCTCACCAAACATCAATGACTGCAGGAGACAGACCTCCCTTCCAATCAATGTATGCACATCTCCTCCTTGAAAGAAGACCATTATCCTATGGTGTTTAGGTGAAAAAGCACCCGATAGGATCTTAGAGTGGTTGTGGCAAAAAAAAGATCCACTGTGATTTATGCGAGGTGCATTGGGAACTGTCTGATGTGAAGTCAGCAGCTGAAGGGCAATGAATAATTCAGCATTAGGATCCGTCACATCATCTCTCTTCCCATGTTATTGCTGTTTTTACGTAATTGCAAAGTGAAAAATAAATTGATGTCATAAAGAAAGCTGCATCATTTGTCTGGAAATACACATAAGAGTTATAGGTACATTTCTGCTGCTTTGTGAGCCCTGTATGATCTTACTGTGTGCAAAATTAAAAATGTGTCTTTATTAACAACTTCTCTAGGGTTAGATGAGTGATCCATGCAGCATGTCATCTTTTACGTTGGTGTTAGCAATCTGCATTGATAGAGCATGATGTCTCTGAATTGCTTCCTTAGAGCACTCCAGTGCCATTGCCCTTGCTCTGTGCTTCTCTAGCAAAGCTTTAACGCAGACCTGGAACTGAGGCGTCTGCCTGTATCACAAGGGAAATTTTGTTTGTTGAACTGTGAACAAAAATAAAGCCAGGTGGCAGAGTTCACCTGCCTCAGGGGAGATTCGGTAAAAGAAGTTGTGTGTAAAGTTGCATTTTTTAAAATCTGTGAATCAAAAAATAAAATAAAAAAATAACCCAACAAAAAGATGGGGTTTTGGTAAGCGGGCATTCATGTACTGCACACGGAGCTCAGTGGCTGGATAGAAATATACATATAGAGATATACACATCTTGTTCTTTCATTGTGTTCTTCTTGCTCAAAGGAAATGGCAAGCAGAGGAACCATTTCAAGGGATGGTTTCCTTGTCTGCGGATTGTTCTCATGTCTGCTGCTGGCTTCCTGCACAAGGTTTAGATAGCATGAGAATCTGAATTGCCCTAAAGTTCTTGCATTTGGAGCTGGAGGTTTGAGTTTTACCTCTAACAGAGGAAGGTCTGAAAAGCAAAGTTCAGATCAGAACCAAATAGATCTCAACATGGGCTGGGAAAAATCTGACTTATTTATTCTTTTTTTTTTTTTTTTTTGATCTCCAGTGGTGGAGAGTGCATTATTCATCATTGCATTTAAGTATGACTTTTGCTCTATGCCTTTCTTACTGTTATTATTTCATGACTGGAGGAAAAAAATGACTTTGGTGTATTTCTGCCTTTTAATCTGGATTGTTCCAAAACATGTCATAACCAGCTCCAGCCTCTGACTCTCCTCTCTACTTATAAATACAGTCCCTCCTCTGTTCTTGACTTTGTCCTTGCCTCACTAACGCAAGGCTGATGTGAGCAAATGCTATTTCTTAGGAAAGTTCTGACTCAACAATGTAAGCTTTTCAAAGGAGAATGAATGCAATCTGTGAACTGAATTGGCAATGCAGACAGATTAGAAGAAATGCTATGCAATACCCAGATCATGCCATTTTAATATCTAAAGATGATTGCTTTTAGGAAGGAGACAATAGGTTTAGCATAGAGGTGACAAAACATATTCTTTTTGCCTTTCCTCTTGGTAAACAAACTTCTTTCAGAAATGAAATGAAGCTGTATTATGCAACAGTGATGGAAAGGGAAAGACATGGCATGGGGGCTGTCCTCCAGCTGATAAGATAATAGGTATTTACCAACGGGAAACAGCGGGCTGCTGAGACCTCCTGATACCTTTCGTATTGCAGGGCTTCACATTCTTTAAGTTAGGTTGTCGAAACTGAAGGGCTCTGTGGTGTTTTGTTTTTTGTTTTCCCCTTCATATTACTCACTTTTCTCAAAGTTCAGGTCAGCTGGAAAAGTCTTCAGTTTTAGGACAAAGGTCCTTCAAAAGTCAGGTTCTAAAGAGACTTGATTAATACTCACAGGTTTATTATTTCTATAAAATGTTTCAGATCTTTGGGTATGCCTTATAGGCTTTCAGCACATGCAATTTCAATTCTTTCTCAAGCACAGTGATAGTGTGAAACATCCTGCACTTGCTTTAAAAAAAAAAAAAAAAAAGGGAAAAAAGAAAAAGGAAAAAAAAAGAAACCTAGAAACCTAAACTATTACAGTCACTTAAGTAAAGAACTAGATTTCTTTTAAGGAATTAAAGTTGCCAAGCTCTCAGTAAGATGGTGAGGTTTGGTGGCACTGCAGCAATTATGGACACAGCAATTTCTTACTGGAGTTAAAATAGGACAGAAAGAGAAAAAGAAGAATATTATAAGTTTCTTTTTGTCTTATAGCTATCTATTTTCTTTTTCTTACAATATTTTTTTTTCCTGCTGAGACTATTACTTTAATGCTGCAGCTGTGGCCTTCCCTACCAGGTCATCTTCTTCTTGCTGGCCCCTAGCCCAGCTTCTCCCAGTTCATTCAGTGCTCTCAGGTCTCTCTGGTTTTCTTTCTCTCTATGGCCTTTCCAGACAACATTAGTAGGTGAGCATCTTCTGGGTCCTGCTCCGTCATCCCCTTCCTCTACTTGCAAAGATAGCTCTGTCCCATCTTTCCTCGTCATCTTCTACTTCCCGGCATGGAGGGATTAGCCAAGGCATCTCCCACTAAAGGATGAAAGGTAAGGGACCATCTTGATTTTCACTGGTCTAAATAACCCTGCACCAATACAATTTTATTTCTGAACTTTCCCAAAGACACAACAAAATGGAGGTCCAACACAGTGCTTACTACAGTGCTAAGTAACAGGAATTACTTTCCTAGCACAATCAAAATATTATTTTCGTCCACAATTCCTGGAAACTTACTGGTAATCGAAGCAAAAATTTCTCCATATGAACAGCCACAAAGTATTTTTCCAAGGAAATAGAAAAGTGACACAGCTAACAAGTAAGAAAAGTTTGTAGTTAGCCTCCAAAGACAGCTTTTTTTTTTGTTTGTTAATGCAATGCTAAAAATAATAATAATGATAATAATAATGCAACCCTGAAAGTGTCCCTTATAATCTCTGGAAAAAAAAAAAAAAAAAAAAAACTGCTTTACGATCTTGAAAATAAAATCTCAAGCAAATAACAACCTCCTCCTGATCACCCCCATACTAACAGTCTTGAATATTTCAGGGACTGTAAATAATGAGGACTCAGTTATCTTCATGGAGACAATGATGTTGTTCTTGAAAACACTTAACTGGGGTCTTGGTTTTAAAGAGGAATATTCCTCAGTGCATTATTGTTGTGAATTGTAAGTGCTGAGTTTCCTAGTGTTTCCAAGTGCATGCTTCACATTAAAATGTAGGGTTTTCTTCTAATTTCTTATCCATTAACGGATAAATTCTACTGGGGTTTTGAATGCAAAGACATCAGAAAAACACATTGATAATTTATTGTAGTTTATAAGCAAAGTTTTCCTGAAGTCCCTTGCATGTATTGTCTTGTACTTTGTCATACAAAAAGTAAACCAGAAGTGTCACCTGAATTCTATTTCATTACATGTACCTTTAACACTGAGGAACTGTATAATTTGATATAGGATGTAGGTGAGAAGAGTCTAATCCAAACCAGTAGGTGATATCAGATTCCTTTTTCTGATGCTTAATGTCTAGCAGTTCCATGAAAAGTTACGTAGATGCTTTCCTGATGTGGATAATAAGGTCAGCTCAAGTGCGTGTTACCTGGACTGTGCTCTTCTGGATCTGTTTGGGATAGTGGAAAAAAAAATTTACTTCTATCTGTTACCAGAATTGTTTTGCACCAAAGTTATTGGGGCAGCGGAGGTGAGGGGAACCAACAGTTCAGCAGTTGTGTTCTCGTGAGATTAATTTGGAGAACAATCATATGTTTCCTATAAAACCTGTTATAGCTGTTGGGGAGGAGACTAGGGAAGGGGTCTTGTTTGTTTTTATGCCTGGTTTAGTTTCAGAGAAACACTTTCCATTTGGACATATAACTGCAGAACGGTATTACTGAAACCTGAACACCAGTGAGCTTACCTGGCCTAGTCTTTCCAGCTCGGTGCAAGTCCCAGGGATAAATAAACACAATTACTGAAGTTTGGTGTGCCAAGAAAAATCTACCAGGACTGACCATCACTGAATCAGAGCTTTGGGAACATAGCCTTTCTTCTTTGACTGTCTGACCGAAGCAGAAACAAGAGGAGGCTGGAGCGGAGGCTTTAAGCTGTGACTTTATTGCTTCTGTTGCTGTTAACATATAGTATTACCACAAATTGCGCAGCCCAGGCTGCTAGCTTTGAGGCTCCACTCTCAGCCTCTGTGTACAGCATTTTCATTGATCCTTATCTAGACAAGCAACTTGTTCTGCTGCTAGGATTATAATCTTCTTTAAGAGAGTGATCATCACAAGCCATGTTCTTTCCTCCAGCGCAAAAATACACACTAATTAAAAATGTTTCTAGGCAGCTGGCACTGGTGTATGAGACTAAGAGAAGTTCACTTCTATGGAGAGGAAGAGGAATCCCAGTAATAGAAGAGTTTATTGTCAATCATTTAAGGTCAACATGAATGCTGCAAGATTTGGGTCTTTTTTTTTGTCTTGCTAATAAGAACCATTTAGAATATGACACTTTAAAGCAAATTCTAATCCCAGAAAACACAAAACAAATGAAACTGGAGTGTTCAGTTCAAGCCTATAATGTGGCATACAAATTAGCGTATAAAAATTAATTAGTATAAGGAGGAGTAACATACTGTGGGCCAAATTCTTTGGTGACTTCAATGGGAGAAGTGCCTGTATACCTGAGGGTAGCATTCAGATGGCCCTTTGATCTTAATTTCTGGAGCTCTAGTGCCAAACTTTATTAAAGATTAATTCTCAGAGCCCATTTTTAGATCACGGACAACCATTCCCAGTGGCTGACGGATCCATCCTGTGGCTGGAGGGATGTTGACTCTACAGACCTTGCAGAAAGCAGCTTCACAAGGGCTGGGGACCTTGGCAGTGCTAAAATGTAGCTTCAGACCCAGTAACCCTGCTTCTTCCAGCAAATTCACAGCTGATTTTTGTTCTCTTGTGACAGCCAAATGGTGCCACTCTTATGGACAGTTAGATGAAAAGGTAAGTCTGTAAACACTTGTCCTGTCATGTCAGTCATGAGTGGACATTTATAATTACAGAAAAAAATACCACACTGCATACAGGCATCTCAGATACGTCTCTTCAATGAGGATTTGCTCATTGATTTTTACTCTCTGTTTTTACCTGGTTTACATTTTTACACTGATCTAAGACTTTATTTCTCTCCTCCAGTCCCTGTGTCTCACACCCATCCCTACCCCTGGGGCTGCTGACCCACAGCTGGGACAAATGCAGAGTCAGCAGCTTGTGTGCCAGTGCCCTCGTGGGGACAGAAGGCTGGCGCATGGGGGAGTAACAACAATAAGTTTTTAACTGGCTTTCCTTTCAGACTAATTCCCAGTTGGGTTTGCAGGATTTAAATCTCTGATATCAGGCAGTTGCCTCCCCTCCTCCCTCAAATGCTTCAATAAGTGTCCGTCCACACCCCCCCCCAAATGATAAATTTGGGTATTTATGTAGAGGTAAAGATATTTCACCATATCCTTGGTGTAGTATCAAATACAGCGTGGCAATATTTGATGTATGTGCTGTCATCTGTCTTCCGGGTAGTACTGTTATTCCTCTTTTACAGATGAGAGGCCAGGGAGGGACACAAAGCTCTCACAGAAATCAAGGGTCAGGTGCCAAAATATTTTTCTGGCTCTCTATGTATATAATTTGACCATGGTGATGTGGGAAAAGGGGGACTGCTTCCAGGCTGGGAAGCTCCTGCAGAAAGTGTCCTGGTGTCTGCTCTCTTGTGCTGGGAGCTCTGTCCCCAGAAAAGCTATCTCATGATCTCAGAGTTTTGTCCCCAGACAGCTCTGCTACAGGTGTGGGGCAAACTTTGTTCTACAACAGGTAGAAATAGATCCACTGCATTTTGTGTGCCCAGCATGGTGAAGTCAGATGGGTGAGATAAGTGAAAACAAGCATCTTTGGAAATATCTGACTTGGTAGGGGCATCATTCTTGCCTGTGAATGAACATTTCACTTGTGTAAGAGAATATTTTTGTCTGTACAATTTTCTGGAATATGTCTTTTATTTAATAAAGGGAGATTTATTTGCTCATCTTTGATTAATGTAATTTGAGCTTGTGACTCTTCCTTCTCCAAATGGTGTCAGAGTAGCTGCAGTGGGTATGGAAGGTCGGAGAGGTTTGGGTGATGCTCTCAGAGTCCCAACAGAGATGTGGTTCTGTGGTTCAAGGGCTGTCCTCTTCTTGTTTGGCAGATAGAGTATTGGATGCTGATCGCACATCCTAGGAGAGTGATCCTGTTCTTCCTTTGCATATCTCCTCAGCTGCTGAGCAGCTGAAGAGCTGACAGAATTAAATTACATTGCTGCTGCTGCTATTAACAAAGAGTAAAGAGAAACTGTTACATCTGGCTCCACTTCTTTGCCAGAGTCTTCATTTAATTGTTTTCTAATTTGAAGAAAACCACAAATGACAAGATGAAACTGCTAGAAATGTAAATACAAGAGTCAAATTGCTCTTGTCAGATTTCTAGTTCACAAACCACGGTAATGCGATTCTGCATATCTGACCAATAAATAAGGGTTGCAGCAAGTGGATGCTGTTGATTTCTCTCTCCGCATTCGCAGTCCCCTCACTCACAGTCAAAAAAAGGTTTCATTTGAAAGAACATCGAAGATGCTGACTTTGAGGATCCAGCCTGACAGCTGCAGACTTCCTCAGTGTATGCTCCAGGACAGCGTTCCTCCTCGGCAGTAAGTGGGGAATCCAGATTGAGCTGGCTGGAAAAGATTTCATTATTTATACTCTGCTACTTTTACAATGATTTTTTTTTTCACCCTCAGTTTTAGTGAGGTAATGGTGAAATATATTTGAAGAATACAGAAAGTTTCACAGGCTGTCGTATGAAGGTTCATCCAATTTCTAAAATGCATGATCTAAAGGCAGTAAAGTAAATCAAAAAGCTCTTGCCTGAAAAGTACAATCAAAGTAGTACCACTGAAGAAAGATTTTTCTTTAGCAATTTTGTATAAAGATTGATCTTCAGACACAAAAATTAGAGCAAAGTATTCCTGAACAGGTAGCTGATGAAGAAATAACGTTTATCCTTTGGAAAGTCCCTGTGAACAACAAAGTAGGTTAATTTACAAGCAGCTTGTTAGTGAAAAATGCAAAGAGGATCTGCAAGCTAATGCTTTCTTTTAAATTAATGTCTGACACTTAGAAAGTTACAGGTGTGATCCTGAGCTCCACTGGGCACATTTTCGCAGTCAAACAATGAAATCAATCCCTACCACGGGATCCCCTGGCTAAACGAACTTCCCAGGTAACGTAAGGCCCCTATATTCCTTTACAAACATGTCTCAGCCGATCGGTGCTGACAGTGTCTGGCAGATAGCTGGCCCTTTTGTGAAACGTCCCCATTGCAGCTTTGAATGACACAGTTGGCCAAGCTGCTGAAACTCATATATTTCCTTTGAAGCTGCCTCATTGTGGAGGCTAACAACCTTGCTAGATTGATCCCTATCTACCGCTTGGGTCAGCTGGCAGGTCGGTTTGAAGGACAGCTTGTTGGGGCTGCAATGTCATGTGTGGGGTGTTATCAAAATGCTGCGTTTCCAATCTGTTTGAGCTCAGTTTGTTTGCTGTGGAGTTGTTGCAGCAAAGCTAAACATTGCTCGTGACGTGACTTAAACACAGAGCTGCAAGGAAGGAGCAGAGCCCTGGGGGGGGCTGAGAGGAGAGCAGCCAACAAGCACCAGTAGAAAGTGCAGCTGTCATGGAAGAGAGAGAAGTTAAAAAGGGAAGGGGAAAAAAAGCCTTGACTGTCCCTCAGGGGCAAGGGCTGCTGTCGTTCCAAATGCCGACAGCTTTCCAAACCTAAACCAAAGCTATAAAATATGAAATATAATGAACAAAAGTTGGCACCCACCCATGTGTAGCTGTCAACCTAATAAAAACAAAACTATCTGGCAGCTGGCACTTAGGTGCTCGGAGATGCCAGCTCCAGACTCCTGCAGAACAGGCCTTGCCTTTGCCTTCTACTTCTGAGTGTTTGCTAGATTTTAAAATGTGCACCAGCTCAGCTCCCACACAGGGCATGAGGAAAAAGAGGCACTTCCATACCTAAGCAGCCATTGCATCTCCAAATGAGCATCTCCAAACTGTATCCCCTCACTCTTACCTGCTTAAGAGGACAAGCAGGTGGTTGAGACTGGATGTTACCATATTTTGGTTCCACCTTCCCTATTTTTTACTGGTTAAGCACCAATCCAAGCTGTCAAGCTAGCCACAGTGAGTGCATCTGACTTGCTTTTGATGTGGGCCACTCGCAGATCTGATGACACAAAGCTGCCAAGGGCAAAACCTCAAATCCAGGACTCTTATCAGTTTCATAAAGCAAATCTTAAAATAAATAAATAAGATTAATTGCTAGATGGTCTATTAAAATATTCAGAAGTGGGATTCATGGGGGAAAGGAAGTGACGAGCCTTTCCTTATACCAGTGTTGGGGTAAGTGTAGGTTCTTTCTACATTAAGAATTAATTCTGGATACTGAGATAGGTTAGTACCTCAAAGCAGATAATGATGATGCCTCTACATCTCCATTGCATTACAGTCAACATTTTACCCTGGATTAAATTTAGGCTGGGTTGGGTATCCTCACTGCACATATGGTTTAAAGAAATTTGAAGGACCAGTCATTAATTTGGACTTTATGCTCCACAAGAAGTAGCCACATTTGGCACGTACCTGGACTGAAGCTTCTCATACAGTTTCCTCCAAAAGGGATCTCGCACGTGGATGAACCACTTTGTGTCTGTTTTTTTTTTTGTTTGTTTGTTTTGTTTTTAAAAGCAATGTATGATACATGGGGATGAGCAAAAAATTCACTTCAGAGTGCCACTGTTCCACCAAACTGAAATACAAGCATAGACACAACCAGGGTGTTGCACAATCCTTTAAGCAAAGAACATGTCGGAATCTGTCATTTGGGAACTTAGCACATTGTGATGCTCTGCTTTTTTAGCCCGTGCTCACCAGGGAGGCTGGCTCCCCAGCTACAGCTGAGAAGCAGACTCTTTTTCAAGTCTACGCTAGCAGAGTGAGGTACTGCGTGTGGGAGGAATCGTGGCAAAACCAGCCCTTTGATTCCTAGGTAATCCTAAAATGTTATACCCACTTTGTGCCCCCACACTCCAGGAATAAATAGCTATCTGCAACCGTATTGCAGGCATATTGTTTTACATTTTCTTTGAAAACTCCTCCTCATTACAGAAAAATCTACCTTGAATGCATCTCACTCTCAGACAAATTGCTTGATGGAATCTCCTGTGAATCTCCCCCTCTGCAGGTTAGAAAGTATTTGTTCATTTTTATGAAGGGCAGCCTCTCGATATTTTGTGCAAACAGGCCATCCCTCAGGCACCTGACACTCATGGCAAGCAGACAAGTCTTTCGGTAAATGACAATGCCCCTGAAGAGTGGAGAAAGCAGCTGGTTACAAACATTCAAGGGCAGACAGCGAAGCTTTCCATCGCAGGGACAACATGTTCATGCCTGGTTGCAACTTCCTCTGCTTCTCTACCAGCAGGCTCAACCATGCTTTAAGGGCCTGGGAGTTGCTCCTCTTTGTAACAAAATAGGTTACTTAGGTGCTGGGAATTCATCAACCATCCCCTCCCAGCTTTCAGTGGCGTTGATCCATTCTATAGCAGTTGTCTCAACAGTTTTAATAGTGTGTGCTCCAGTTGTATGGATCGTCACAAATAAATAAATAAATAAATAAATAGATTCTCCATTGAGAGAAAGTAAGAGGATTTCCTATCATCCTTTTGAACTATAATATTTGCATTGAAAATGATGGTTGGACTTAATAATCTTCCTGGTCTTTTCCAACCTAAATGATTCTGTGATTTTAATATTTTAAAGGCATCCCAAACAAGGGAATTCTGAAAACAGACACTTACAAATGTAGCACTTCTCTGTCAAATCTGAAGTAAATGTGGCATCAAAAGAATGGTAACGAACAATTGGTCCCCTCTCCAACACACACCCACCATTAGATGTGTGTCCACGTACAAACATACATATATAAATACATACAGTTAATCCTATAGAGCTGTTTAGGAGCATTTGCGTGGGCTCAAAGCTTTTTATGGCTGAAAAGAAATTTTCATTAAGCATAACCTATGTGAAGATGTAATCTGTCATAGCCAGCCTAGTAATGGTTAGTTGCAGTACACCTAAATAGGTGTGCTATGTATTGTTTATCTGCCTCTTATATGTAATTAGGGTTGCAGTAGAAAGATTTGCTTCCACTTAACTATGCCTGTGGGTCTGTCTAATGTCTGCTGAGATCCCTGGTTTATGTCACTCATTGCAATTGGGAGTCTATTGGAGTCTGCTCTTGTATTTCCATGTGCTCTTGTGTCAAGAAAATAAAGGAGCAAAAATGGAAGTGTGCTTGTATAGCAAACCTGAAAATTCAAGTGAAACTATAAAGCCGTCCAGTCTAGGCTTAAAGCATAGATCCTTAAAATTGGCATTTTAAACACCAGACATGTAAATCCTTTTTTCTGACACCAGAGACAACCTTTATTTTTCACAAAAGGTAGGCTGCAAACCCCAGAGAAGGGAATTTCAGCATGGAAATTAGATATGAAATATTGGCAGTGAGGGTAACCCACTGCTAGAACCTATTCCCGTGGGATGTGGGAGATATTGATCTCATTTTAGCCCTTTAAAAGTTTGTGTTCATAGTAAGCTACATGTCCCTTACCCTACAAAAGCAAGCAGTGAGAGAAGCACCTTCAGAGTCAATCCAGCCAATCTGTCTTGAGATCTTCTGGAATCTGTGCAGAGGTACCTGCTTTCCTCCACGGGCTGCTGAAGGAGACTTAGTGGCTAATTTAGGTAGCTGACTTCTAGATAGTTGAACTTTAAGTTACTTTGAGTTAGTCCTGCCCATAGAGGCTTTCCTGGTCATGTTTGCTGAACCACTAGCTTCCTGGTTCAAGTGCCTGGATTGCTGACTGCATATGTGGGATGTGCAATACGGCAAGTCACGTCGGATAACAGGTCAGGTAATCACTATGGTCCCTTCCACCCTTAATAATTTCAGATTTGAAGATAGGGCCTGAACTGTCGTAAGCAGTTTGCATGTTCCTTTGAAACAGCTGGAATTGAGAGAGAAGTATGATCCAGAGAGGTGCTGTCTGAAGCTGCAGATGCTTTTCCAGATAGGAGATCTGTATATAGGGAGAGCTCAAACAATGGACCATTCAGGATGGTCTCTCTGGGACAGCACGAGGGTTATTTTGGCTGCAGAAAGAATCTCCTTTGGAGAAGATATTCTTTTCCCACTCTTGAGAAGGGGAGACAGAGCAATGTCACTAGAACAATGCTTTAGAAAGACCTTCTAGGGAGGTTTCTCTTTAGTCCCATTTGAAATGCTAGAAGACCAATTTTTTATTTTTTTTTTTTGCTTTTGTTTTAATGATACATTCTTGCAAGGACTCAATCTGTCATCAGAGGGTGTATGAAATTCCCTTTGACAATTATGGGGGTTCCACCCATAGATCAAAAAAAAAAAAAAAAAAAAAGGGTGGGTGGGGGGAGGAAAGAAAAGAGAAGGAAAGAAAGAATAGCTCCTTGTCCATCAGCAGTCCAAGCCCAGCAGTTCCACTGCGCCAAGGGCTTCACAGCATGTAAGTTTTTGTGATCATTCCCATCAGAAAACAAAATTGTTAGCTAGAAACAACTCAAAAGATTTTGTATGACTAGCGCTTGCACGCACCCAAATTAGTAGCAGGTGTTCTAGCCTATTGTATGTTAGTTTTGTGGTGGAAAAGAAGCGCTGCCAGATCAGACATAGAAGGGGTTCATGTCTCCTTTTCCCCCAACCCATCCTTTAGCTTCCAGTCCGCACAGATCTCTGGCTTGGCTCTCCTGGATGCTTTCTTGTCATCAACACCATCAGTAATGGTTTCCTCGCTTCGGGTATGAGTTGGGTTGTGCTCCATGCCAGAACGCTTTGGAAGGAAATCATTCCGAGTCAGCCTAATGCCATAACAAGCTCTGCAACAGCTGCAGCAGTGATATGCTGGCAAGCTGTGTTGACCTTTTAAAATGAATAAAGAATGACTATTTCCACAGTACATATAACTCTTGTCCCAGCCCCTATCTGTGTGCCCAGACAGTGCAGGCATGCTGCTGAATTTGCAAGGAAACATTTTTTTTTTTCCTTTTTTTTTAATGTCAAATTTTATCAAAGCCTGTAAAATTATTTTGCACAGATTAATCCTCAGAAGTTTAAAGTCAGAATATCCCCCTCTAGGAGATGGTATACGGGCTCTGAGAGGTTAAAGAATTTGGTAATGATCATACAGTACACTTGCAGCAGGCACGAGAATATAAACTGGGAAATCCAGGTCTCAGTTCCCTGTTAATCCAAACTCCTTCCTTTAAAGAAATGTGTACCTGAAGAAACAGGTTGTGTATACGGTGATCCTTCCCAGCAGTTTAGAGGTTTTCCAAGACAAGGCATCAAAAACACAGATCTGTGTTTACCACAGCTGGTAATCTGCCACCGTACCTTGCAGAAGAAAGTCTGTACTGAAAAACTCCAATTAAAAACAGTTTTATAAATAATTTAGGGACTCATCCTAGACAGGAGGTTATGAAGAGACTGTGTGGTGTCCCCAAGCTCCTGGTTACTTGTCAGCTCCCCTGGAAAGGTTTCCAAGAACCTCAGCCCTACAGCAAACCAACAGGGAGACTGTCCTGGTGGTCAGGTCCCTGGGGTACACAGGTACCCATTGCCCTGCAGGAGCCCTTTGGGATGGAATGCAGTATGTCCTTTCATGTTTACAATTTTGAAATTTTAGGATCTTCATTTCAGCATAATACAAAACCCAAATATCAAGCTAGTTTTTTCATCAGTGAGCGCTTATTGATGAGAGCAACCTGGGAGCCTTCCTTTCTATACCACCAGTGATGGTTCAGAAATTTGGAAACCTGGCTGATGCTTTCTGCTCAGTCAGAATCTTACTGTACGACCCAAAGGAAAGCACTATTTATCCACCTCAGTGACTTCTTCACCTCACTGAATCGTGGCCATGTAGTAGTAAGGCATTCAAATTCTAGAACAGTGTAGGGTTGTACAAATGGCCTAGGTATTTTTTTGAAATATACCTACTTCATTGATGTAGTAGGAAAAATCCATCTATTGATCCAAAGCATAAGATACACCATGGTTATGGGGAATAAATACATTTCCATCAGCATACTTTCATACTACAACTACATTCAAAAAAACGTTGATGAAATTGCTACAACTGAATTGTTGGAAATGTGGATTCATTGAAACTACTATTTTTTGCTGTAAAGAAGGTGACTTTAACTGTTAACTATATTTTTTTACACATTTGAAATTAACAAAGTGCCTTCTTCCAATATTTTCCAAATGAAAAAAATAAATTGTTTCTGACTTTTTTTTTGTTTCAAAAGGTCACTCAATGACTCTAAAAAAGTAATAATTGAATTAAATATTTTAGAACAATTTGAGACAAAATGTTTCACTTGGCCTTAACTTTTATCCCACTCACAGCAATTGTCATGTTAGACTTTCATCTCAATTCAGGATACATCTTTTTTTTCTAAAACTCTGATTATCTTCATGGATGAAAAAAAAAAATTCTTGCCCAATATTAATGTCCTCTTAACAGAACAAAAGCTATTTTTCATGAAGATGCACTAAAATCAAGGCTGTTGTCAATGAATCATGAAAGTGGGACTGCTTATTGAGGTTTCCACAATTCTCTAGGAAATCTTATTTTTCTACCTCACTCTGTACAGGCAAACAATGTATGCTGGAGACACTGTGGTCCATATGGAGAGGAATGTTGAACCCAAGCCAGATGTTTGTAAACCTTAACTTTGAAATGTGGCACAATACCACAAGCTGTCAAGTTGTGTAAAAGCTTAAGCAAAGACAAAAACAGAACGTAATATTTACCAGATGAGATTTCTCTGTAATCTTGTTGGAATTTTGGGAGTATCCAACTTTCATGGATTTCGAAATGAGCCCTGTATCATTTTTTCCCCCCTCTCTCTTATGAAGGATAGAGAAAAAAACAAAAAACAAACAAACAAAAAAAAAAAACACATCGTGATAAAAGGGAAACATATTACATGGTCAAACAATGGATATGAGAGGGCCCTGGGCAATTTCAGATGGGTATATATTTCCTTGCAGACTGGATCCCACGGAAGATGCACATTTTTGGCATCATATTTAAATAATTTTCCTGAAAAAAATCTATTTCTGGAACAATTTACTAAATTGGTAGTAAGTAGGACAATACCATAGTATTAACAACATTTTTCATAATGCCTGAATTATTGCAGTAACATATGTTAAAACAGTGCAGGGCTATCCAACATATTTTACATCTTCTGCCAAAAATAATTTAATTCATCCATATAAAGAGATGAGTAAAATATTTCACTACTTGAATTAAAGACATACGACTCAATCCAGAAATAAAATACTAACTCAAGGAGTCTAAGGTGATATTTTTTGCTCTCTGCTGAGAAACTTCTCATCCTTGTTGGTTTCCTGGTTTTAATATTTGCCAGGCCCTGGTATTTCCAAGGTGTTGTTCTCTATGGCACCAGACTGGTGTCTGCTTAGACACCCATTGTGGCACAACATCTAACTCCACTAATTAAAAGTTAAGACCCTGTCTGTAAATGAGATCCCAGAGCTTTTTGCACTGCTCACCTGACCCCAGAGGAGCTGGGTTCTGGTTGAAAAGGAGCTGCTGAGACCTCACCTAGAGCAGTGGGTTCTGAGGACAGCATTACCCACCTTACAGGGAGATTATTACCTCTCAGCCTCAAATTAATAGTGTCTGTTGCGGGGAGCAACTGGTTTCTGCCATGTCTCAGCTGGCAGAAGATCAGCAAGGGACTCTGTCCAGCTGGCATGATTTATTGCAGCCACTGGGCTGCTCGGTATCACCCTGGATGGGACTGGCATGGATTGTGCTGTAGAATCTGGGATTTCTCTACTGTTTTGACACACCTCCATGGTACTTACATTTGCTGTAAGAGAGGTGCATAGCATATATGTAGTGGTGGTGAAGAAAACATTTGTTGAATGAGTGACTGAATTGGTGCCAGTAGTTCTGTCTTTTCCAAAATAGCCTCAAGATCCAAAAATAGCAAATGCACAAATCTGCAAAGAATGATGGGCTATTTTGAGGGTAATGTTGGAGCTGGTTTCCAGCATCAAGGAAATGAGAGCAGTGCATTCTGTTGAATATCTGCTAAAACATAACTGGGAACAGTGATTTGTATCACTTTACACTCACCAGAGTCATAGAGATAGTTGTTTGTGTTGCTTTGTTTTGCTGTTTGTGCCAACAGCAATTGAATTTAAGGACTTCATTTTCCTGGAAGTCTCCATCCAGCTACTGAATCTGTGTGCACATCATTTGCATGCTCAAACAATAGAATGTGAATATACAAACAGTTTTTGTGTGCACAAATCAAGTCATTACCATGTTAGATAATTCACACTGCAAATTGAGTGCCTGGCTTTCAAGATTTGGCTCTCTTTAATGCTATAAGGCAGAGGAATAGAAAGAAATACAGAAATTTTGAGACTTTCTTTTCTGAACATAGTAAAACACCATTACAGACATCTCTTCTAGTGTATTTAGTTGCATGGAAAATGCAGTTTATGGGTATATATTCACACTAATCTATTTCAGGCAGTCAGAGACCAAAGTTAGATGACAAAGTTACTTATGAAGTCAATATGGGAACAAATGCATCTCCAGGTTGTTTATTCAAAGCACATAAATTAGATATCTAAACCAGCCAGAAATGTATGATATGATCATGTCTTTTCTTATGACTGCATTGAACCAATATTGAACTACAAAAACTTGTCAGCTCCCTCCCCTCCGCCCCCATTTTCCAAAGCATCAGGATGCTGTAAGATCAACTAACAGCTAAGTAGGTTTTTTTTCAGCACATGACTGTGGACACAAAGATATCCCTCATTCTGAGTAAACAGTAGCTTCCATTTTCACCAGTAGCTGCTGGTTTGAGATTGTAATGAGAGTTCCCACATAGCAACCTCTCAAGGTCCTGGGTAAGATTTCAGCTGAAAAAGTTTCCTCCTAATGGAGCACGGTCCTTTATTTGAATGTTATTCACTTGGTCCCTTCCCTAAAGACCTCCCAGTGGGAGTTCCACAAGCAAAATTCTTGAAAGAATGTAGCCTGTATTTTGCCTGGAAAAATGAGTATTTGCTGAATGATTAGTAAGTCATATGTGATCAACAGGCACTCGCTTATGTTATTTTCAGTAAGAAAAACAAACAAAAACAACAAACAAAACCAAACAAAACCAACCAAACAAACAAAAAAAAAACCTCCTGAAAACTCTAATTCTAGGAAAGGATTAGGATTGTCTTTTCTGGTTGTGCTTGATGAACAAATAAGACTTGTCAGGTTGGATCAACCTCACATATCACCCCACCTGACACCCAGAATTCCAGAATATTTCCATAAGGAAGTGAGGAATTTCTGATGTCTGCAGATGTCAGGTAAACATTTTCCATCAAGAACACCTGGGGATATCTTAGTGCCCAGTATGCAGAACTGGGAATAAGCCTGCAAACAAGAACTGCAACATCCCTTCTGGAAGCTGTGTATTTTTAAAGTACTTTGTTAGCACCCATTACCCATTTGTACAGATGTATCGATGTAAGTGCTTTTCTTGTTAATGAGGAGACAGAGAAAAAAGTCCAAAATTTCTGTGTTTTGAAAGTTGGCTGGCTTGGATCACTGCTATAGATATGAAGGTGGAAGATAAGTGTTTGAAATCAGAGAAAATTTGGTTGTGAATTGCCTTTGAAAAAAAGGTTTCATTCCTCTCAAGGTGAGCTAATACAGCTTGCGCTAAAAGGATATTTAGAAGGACACTGCAGATGGAGAGTGAGGTGGAAGCAGTGCTGTACTAATGCCTTTAAAATCACTTTCTACAAAGTAGATTGTTAATTTAGACTTGTTTTCTTAGCTGCTATTTTTTAATACAAGGCAGAGACAGAAGACACATGAGATGTAATAATTACCCATCAAGACTTGACTTTAAAAAAAAAAAAAGCAAAAACAACCTGAAAACAGAAATAGAAGTTGTGAGGAAAGGGGGGGAAACAGGGAATGCAATTCATTTATTCAATGCTGGTATTAAGGGAAAACCAAGGTTAAAAAGAAAAAAAGTATGTCTTTGCAGAGCTTTAATAGATATGCCAGATCCTCTCTTTTGCTTTCAGCAATTGTGGTGCATATTGTTGGCAGTGGTTCAAAGAAATGAAGTGTTCGTTCCCTGGGAATTGTCTTTCACACAAAAAAAGTAATTAGAGGAATAAAAGAATATGATGTATTAGAAAATGGGAGCCATAACAAACTACCAAGTAAGCTGCCATGGCTAATTCTTCTTAACAGTCTTTTAATCGCTCTCAAACTTGTAACTGCATCCCAAACATTTCACATTTTCTATCTTGTTGAAAAATTCTGTATGGCCCATCTGATGAGGGCAGAGATGTCAAACATCTAAGTGCGTATTGTGTGTCCTAGTGACAAATATGTTCCCTTGGTGTAGGAAAAGGGCCGGAAGGTACAAAGGGAGAGAGAGTAATCTATTTATAACTTTTACAATGCCTTGTAAGAGGAGATCTTGGGAACTCTTCTCCTGGGGTGGCTGATTGTGCTCTCTCTGATGTGGACTCTGCTAAGTACGGGTAGGAATCCTATTACTGACCACTACAAAGGACCGTGTGGTTTAGTTCAGAATATAAAATTCATATTATGAATGCTGTATGGGGGCGGAGGGGGGAGGGAAGTAATATTAGCCTTCTGAAGAAGAGGAGACTGTCATGAATAATGCAACAGTGGCTCTCCGGGAGTCATACAAATGGATCGGATTTAAGATTCCTTTCCCAGTGATAAGGTCATCCATAGGGATGCTTTGCATTTCTGCAGCACTTCCCAGGTACAGGTTTCAAAGCACTATGAAGACCGTAAAGGACTGAGGTTTCACAGAACCTGAGAGGTTGGCAAGTGTTAATACACCCCAGGTCCTGATGTGGGGAAAGGACAGGGAGAGGAAGGACAGAAAAGCAGAGCTCACCACTCTCTTGGCATGTACGGAGCCAGCCCACTTCTGACCCCTGGGTTGTGCTGGTTCTTTGCCCAGGCTTCATCTGAGTGCCGACACAAAAGCCTATGAAGACAGATGGAAGTTTATGTCAGTGTCTTTGGCCCAAAATAGGGGTTTTGATAAAATCTAGGGCAATTTGATATCTAAAACCAGACACTGGGTCCTCAGGGCTATCAATGTCATCATCACCAACGATTTTGCATAGCACTGTACAGAGGAGAGCAAAGCTACAGCCTGATGGTAGTTTTTCACATCCCAACCATTTTCAGCATGGACCTGTCAGCCCACGGCATCCCTTCCCACAGTCTGTTTTGAATCTTTGTACCAAAGGCCTCCCACGGGAGCTGAGATTTGCCAGGTGAAGCACATGAGCACACTGGGCAGTCCTGGCCACAGCCCTAGGACAGTGGCTCGGGAGGGCAGGCAGCAGCATGGGGACACCCTTCCCAAGGGATGAGCATGCCTGGGTCCGTCAGCCACCAAGCCAACTTTGGGCACACTTTCTAGTGTCAATCCTGTCTATTCAGCATGGATAAACTAGAAACATCAGAGAGCCTGTGTACTGCTTTGCTGGTACTGCTACAAGCACCTTGGAAGTCAGTGCAGGACACAGAAATGATGGCTTCCAGGGAGAAACACGTAACCCTACAGGCTCAGAGAAGGGACATCAACAGAGTCCCATTATGTGTGAACCAGGGCTGTGGCAGTTGCATGATGACATGATGTTTCGTGTGTTTCAGGGAGAAAATCAAAATTTTTTTCAGCTTTTTTAAAAGCTTGAATTAATGGTAGCAATAACCTAGTGGCAACACATCTTCAGGTTAAGAAATATCCTTGGTAGTCGCTACTAATGACATCTGCAAAAATTCATAATGTGATGTGGAAAAAAAAAAAAAAAAAGGATATCATCTTCAGACAAGGTTATAACTTGCTTTCTCCTGTGGAGCTGAGTCTATAAGAAGCAAGACCATTTTCCTAAGAATAAGCATTTGACCCAGGAGAGAACTGTAAGTAAACACTGGTAATACAATGTGCTTTAGAAAAGACAGTATTTTTCTGCCCCTTGATCTCACTCAGTCTTAAGCCAATTTTGGCAGGTACTGCTGTATTAAGTGGTCAGTACCCCGTAGTGGTCACACACTGTTTTACTGGAGGTTTGACAGCAGCTATAGGAGAGATAAAATTAACCCTTTGGCTCCAATGGTTCCAATGGATCCTATTGGCCACAACAGGGAATGTATCAAGAATTTCTAGCTCTTGGCCTCATGGGGTTAATGGCAATCTGTTGCTGATTTCCCTGGACAATCAGAGTAGCAAACACTGGGCTTTTTAATGAGCCCCAGAGGACAATGCTGGCACACAAGGCTGTGAAGATCTGGACAAACCAAGGAAAAGTAAAATGAAAACAAACATGGACGTTTATTTTCCTAACTCACCAGTTGCAAACAAAATTTCATTTAATAAACCATGAAATGATTCACAGAGTTTCTGTATATTATTGTAAGAGCAGCTGGGTAATGTAAAAGTTACTTTCCCTGTGCTTTGTTATGCCGTCCTGTATCCAGTTCTCATCCAAACAAAGCTGTATTTATTTATGTGTTAATATATTTATCATCTTACTCCTTACCATGCTTTTCTGAAATGAGTTTAGTTGTGACTTAAGTCATCATCATGTATAGAGGATCCAACACGGAGAAATCAATGCATCACTGAGGTTGGAAGGGACATCTGGAGTCTCTGGTCCAGCTCCCCTCCTCCCCTGCTCAAAGCAGAGCCAACTTTGAAATTGCATTAGGTTGCTCATAATAGAGCATGAAGGAAAATCTTTTTCTGGTCATGGACTGGGACAGATTTTCTGGCGAACCGGTTAGAGAAAACAGTTAGCTGAGTTTCAGTTTTCTTTTTCCCCCCATATCTGAAACAAACTGGAATTTACATAAATGTTTTTCAATTATCCTAAGGGAGAAAAATCAGCATGTATTTCCTATATCAGGAAATTATCCCTACTCAGGGGAACGCATAAAAAAGTGCTGAATTTGAGCATGTACTTGAGTCCCACTGTGGTAAACGAGCACATGCTTTGAGTTAATCTCCTACTGAAGTACTTTCCTGATTCAGGATGACATACTGCTTGTGAACAATTTTTCTTGTACACATCCTTGATGCATACATAATGCTTCATACCTGATTTTTTACTGATGCCCCCTGTTTTGTTTTTGTTCCTTGATTGGATGAATATAAACTAGTGGAAAGGGCAATAAATCAAGGGAGATTTCAAGATGGCAGAGAAAACATTGTCATTGTAAATCTATGAGCTAACATGAAGTACCTGCAAGACTGCTCTGGCTTTCAGTGAACCAAAAATTCTGTCGTGTGAATTCAGGGGTTTCTCTTGATCATATGTTTGCACACATTGTAGTGTTTGGTTAAAGCTAGTTTGCAACAAGCTGCTGTCCAGAACCAGTGAATGTCAGCTTTGTCTCACATGGTTTATAAGGTTGCATTGAATTATGGTAGAACAATTAGTTGCATTCCAACACGATGAGATTCTTATTTCTTTCAAAACTTCCCTCACTGCCAAATATGCTAGCACATCTATTTAAAACAATACAATTACAATTGCAATTAAAGTAGATTTAAAAAAATAAATTCTAGACTTTCAGTCAACATCTCTAAAATTTCCCTATAAGAAAAGATCAATGGGTGCATTTGTAACAGTTCTGTGTGCTTGAGAATGTGATACAAATCTAATTGTGTGGTGTTACTGAAAACCATTCCCACACATCTGGGCATATGAGATAGGACATGAGATAGTCCTGTGCTCCCCTTTTAAACACACACTGATCCCGCTGGTCTGAGAAATGAAGCAGAAGGGAATTGATTCTATGTGGCAAATTCAGATAAGCATCACGAAGGCATTAACACCTGTGATTTCATGCACAATGGCAAATGAATGACCAATTAGCAAGAGGGACAGTGTAATGTGGCAATATAATTATGGTCATTAATGGCACTGCAGGATCGTATCTCCACGCAATGGCTTCTATCTTTTGGAAGGGAGTAGAGCACAGATGAAATGCAGCAATTGGAAATGTTTTTTAGTAGGGATAAAGATAAAAGCAAAATCAGGACCGGTTTTCAGCATGTAGCCATGAACTGATGGGGCTTCACGGACTAAAGATTGGTGAAAGCAAACTGTTGTCAGTAAGCGTGAGCTGCTGGTGGTCTGCAACACAGAAAGGGTAGAAGAGTCCTGGGCACTCTGTGGATATAGGTAAAAGCAGCAGCAAAGTGCTCCTGTTAGCCAAGTGCTGGATGTGGCGATGGCAGAGCTGGTCCAGCCCCAGCTCTGGCAGCAGAAATAGGTTTGTGGTTGTCACACTACGTGTCAGTGAGGAGGTTTCCCTCGTCTTCCTATTCTACAGCACAGTAAACATTTCATAATGATGGTCTTTGATTTATACTTGAAGCTGCACTGCTTGTAGTACCTCATGAGAAGCCAGGCTCCAAGCTGCTGAGAGGTACCCATGCCCATGTCTGCCATGGTGGTGGTGATGTGCTGGCCAGACACCGGCATCTTGGTTTGGTTCCTGCACTGACACACATCATCACATCAGGTTTTAAGGCCTCACTGGGAAGAATTTGATCTACTTCTGGTAGTTTTAACCAGTTTTATATACCTGGAGGAAATGACTCACAAAAGGCCTGTATCTAATCCTCCTTTTTGGAATCGCTGCTCACATTGCTGTCTCAGTAGGAAATTGTGCTGTTCAGCAAGAAGAGGTCTAACCTGCTCAATGGACAGGGATCAAATGATGTGCTGGTGGCTTTGGAGACTCTCAACTCCATGGAGAAACAGAAGTAACCTTCACAATTCTTAGCCCAAAGGACAGCAAGAAAACTTCCCTGGCTCTCCATGTTCACCTTTAATTTAATTTTGTAATATTTAGTAAACACAGTTGTAGGGCTTCTCATTAACTTTAGAATCTTATAGTCATAATTTTTGATACACAACATTACTTACCAATTAGCTTGTCTTGTTCGTTTAAATTTCTTCGCTCATATTTTAATGGGAGCTAATGATGCCTTTGTTGACTTATTTAATGTTATGTAAATGTGGCTATAAACTGTGAAGGGTTTAAAGAGCAGCTCTTTTTTTGCTTACTCGTCAGTTTTCGGAGAATGTTTGGCATCCTCACAATCTGCACACATCACCCTGATGAATAGAAGTAACTAAGAAGGCAAATAATAATAATTTTGTAAGATAAGCAGTGAAAAGTATTCAGTGTGAAATTTGATTTCTTCTCTTTACTGATGATTACTCTTTTTTTTTTTTCTTTTTCTTTTATTTTTTATGAGCCTAAGGGGATGTTGTGGAAGTTTATCATGATATTAAGAAACTGTTAAACATAGGCGGATGTTTAGATTCTGCCATGCTCAGGTTGCCAGTTCATGAGGACACTTTTAATTGTGCTTCACAGAACAGAACCACTCATGTGGTTGTACATGTACTTTTAATTCAGTGTATTCTTCATGTTAAACTGAATTACAAACACACACATATAGTTGTATACGGAAAATACTTGCATGAAAACACATAACTATATATGACACACACATTTCGGTGTGTTAGATACATTTAGTTACCTCTACAAAAAAATAAATATATATATATACATACATTCTTATTAGACATAGTGTTTACTCTTGCACATATCTCTGACATTTAGCCCTCTGCAGAAAGCAATGCAGCATATTCAATATCCCCTTTCTTCTCTACAACTCGGTACTGCTTCCCTTTGTCTCCTTTTCACCATCTTTTACTGGCTACTAAAGGTCAGCCAAAGGGGATTCTTAGAAACTTAGAGAGAAGCAGCCAGTGCAGTCTGTGTTTGGTTACAATTACACTACTGCATGTAAAAGCTATTCTGATTGCTAATGAGTAGAAGGTGGGGAGAAGGGAGGCTTGTGAAACTCTTCAGCAAGGAGTTTGTAACCAATTCAGTACTGGTTTCTCAAATCTGATGATAATGCTTTGAAAATGCACTTCAAACATGTCATAGGAAATTTAAATATTTAAATATTCATTTATTCTAATTTCCCTTTTGATAGGTACCAACCAGTACGCATACATTTCAGCAACTACGAAGATCTACAGCACTCTGTCTATCAATGTGGATTTTAGCACAATTCACTGTAAATTAGGGAATGATTCCCAGCTTCTTATCAATGTTCCAGGAACTCCTTTATGAATTTTGATATTTAGCAACTGGGGGCTGAGAAGGAACACTTCAAACAATGAATGAGCAAGTTTTACCTCCTATTACTATATAGATCTGTTCTAAAGGTTGGTGAGCATGTGGCTGTCTTTCTCTAGAGCAGATGCTATTTTTACCGGTGTGGATTTACACAGATGACAGGAATAAAAATATATTTGTCATAAACTCTTACAAATTCTTTAAGGATTTGACTTAAAAAAAAAATCAAAGGCAAGCAGATGTGACATTTAAATGATCTATACAGTTATTATGATACATATAATACCAAAATGTAATAGTTTGTTGTTAGAGTGTGTCCTGCAGTATGTTGTCAAGACTTCAATAGGCTTCCTACCCCAGCAGTCATATAATAATGAAAGTAATATTAGCATATTAAATTTGACATAGCTTATGTGCTAGAGAAACAAATTTAGTGCAGGAGATGTCAGTGGTATTATAATAACATTATCTTTGATTCCCTGTAAATTGTTTTTTGGATTTTCACTTTCTTATGACAATTTCCAATTCTTTTATAGGCATTTTCAAACTTTCACACTGCTTTTTGTTAAAGACATTGTTCTGCTGAGCACTGAAAACATACTTCACTTTTTGATTTACTATGGCAAACAACAAATATATCTGCATATTTTAGTAGCAGAAATGTGTATATATGTATGTATTCTTCTCTTTGCTTAATTGTTTGGGTTTAGATGATTTCAAATGCTCCTGTCAAATGCACAATGGTGCTATTAGTTTCAAGGGTACGAAGTTTAGTTTAACAGCATCCATTTGCAGGTGATACAGTACTCATCACTGCTGGGCTTTGAAGCTCATCTCAAGTGAATGATGCTGAATCCTTTATATCATATCCCAGTAATTCTTAAAACCACTTTGGCATAAAGAGACTTCCTAAGATGTGTTGCTCTATTTATGTTTCCCATGAATGCAATAGGAGCTATGATGGTATGAAACTCAGTTCTGTAATTACTGGGAACTATTATCTTGAACCCTTCATTGTCTTTTATTTGTGTAACACAGACACGGTGCCAACTGTATGTCGTGAATCTTTAGCATAATTCCACTTTCACTTTCTTACAAGCCAACTGATTTCTGGAGTGTTTCACAGTTGAAAGGTGGCTTTTTGTGATTACGTCATCACTGTAAAATTCTACAAGGTGTGTGAAAAGATCTTAACAAACTGACTGCAAAACATGAGTGCCTTCTGAAAGGAATGCTATGACAATGAACCATCTATAATTGATATTTCAAAGATAATTTTCTCCCTACTCTTTTTTTTTTTTTTTTTTTTTAATAATCCAGAAGTTGTTGAGTGTGTGAAATGTGGTTTCTTCATAAACACCGTTCTCTCATAATAAGAAAATAATTTCTAGGGAGGTTGCTATTATGGTTTCTTGGTGCATGATCTCTTTGATGAAGGTAAAGTAAGGATGTCTAGGTATTAGATTGAGAGGGATATTTATTAACCTCTGTGCTGACTGGAAGCAGATGTTGGAATTACTGTTTCTTGCTCTCAGATTAAATTCATTCTGCCAATCTCACCTGCCCAGCAGTCACTGGCAGAACATTATATAGTTCTGGAATAAAATGGAGTTCCAGTGCATGGTGAAGAGAAGTCAAGTTTACTTAGCCCACAGTTAAAAGGAAAATTAACAGGGCTGTGACTGAACATGCAGATTTCACAAGGTCCCAGAAGTTATAAACTCAGATCAGTCCCTATGTTTTTGCTTCTTCTTCAAGCTTGATCTAAAGTATCTTAGTCTCAGGGATCTTCCAAGTAGAGTAGAAAAACATTATGAAAACGGGGTTCTGTTATGAGACTACTTCTACTAGTTCTTGATGAGGTTGCAGGTTAGTAAATAACAAATTCATCTGCAAGCGTGGTTGTGAGACTAGTATTGCTGTATCACCATATCACACTTTGCTTCAAAGTGAAGGGTGCAAGAGTGTGCAGAGGAGTTTAATGACCCAGATCGTGTATCACAAAAAATACAGACTACGTAGCCTGTTTAGGTTAGTTACTGGGACCAACCATGCCTTTTGTGCTGAGATCACCTGGTGTGTGCTGCGTAGACATACTAGCAGTCAGGGAGAGGGAGGTAGAAGGGTGGGTTTTCCTGCAGGCAGGTAGAAAGGAGGGTATATTGTAATCACATACTTGAAGGACAGAGACAGATAAAAAGACATAAAAAAAAACTTCTGCTGTCAGTGCTGAGAAGTCCTCTACACTTAGCCCCCTTCTTTACTTTTTCCTTCCTTTGTTTGTCATACTTCATCACTGAATTCACTTGTATAATGACTTATATTAATTAAATCATGGAAGGTTTAGCAACTTGTGCCATACCAGAGCAACACACCCTGTGATTTTAAAACGAGCTCTGTTCAAAATATACGAAAAAGACAATATTCAATCTTACTTCCAATTTAGCAAAATGCAGCTGAGATCTGCAACAGGCCTCTACGCTTCAGACCCAGCCCTGCTTAGCCCACTCCATCTGCAGTTGCTGGCAAGCGAAACCAGAGGCCATTAAGAAAGCTAATGCTTAGCCATTTTTGTTGATGGATTCAGCACTAGAACAATATTTTGCAGGGAAGCTGGACAAAAATGCTGTTAGTTCTCATTAGAGATGGAAGAACTTTGTGAAGCTAGAGGTTTTTGCAAATCAATCATATTGCTTTTTAGGTACGCAAACTGAGTCTGACTTCACAAACCATTTTTTTTTCCTGTCATTGAATTCTCAGGGGTCTTCCCCCTCCCTACACAACCGATGATTAATAAAAAGAAAAAAAATCAAAATGTTTTTCTAGCTCAGGGGAAACCTATTCCTTGTGTTAGCAACAGTAATGCTCACTCTTTAAAAAAGCTAGACCTTGCAGAAAATAGGGTAGGCTCACTCTCTTTTTATTTTTTTAACTTCTGTTTTTCCTAATTATGTTTTTAAATATCTTTCTTTTTCTTTGTGATCACTCTCTGTTCCCAGTTGTATGCTAGCCCGGCTCTACTCCTTTGCACCCATGCTTTCCTCACTCATAAATTTCCCATTGAGGTTTCCATTTGAGTCCAATTTCCAGTTCCATTTTTTCATACAAAATGAGTTTGTCTGCTTACTAAATCTTATGGCTCGTTAAGTGCCATTGTAATAAGACCTCTGTGGATAATGTACATGTTTTCTAGAAGCTCATGATGCTGTTATTATAGCTGAGTACCCAAGCCTCCAGTAAGAGGAAACTCAAGATGCAGGACAGGGAAGGGGTAAACACCAGACAGATTTACTGGGGGGGCTAACAGGCCTTTTGAGCCCATAATACTCCTCATCTCCTGCTCCCTCTCTGCAGTGCTGGCAGCCGGATGCTCCCAGCAGCTTCTCTCTGGCTGCTCAGTCCCATCAGCTAAATGCAGCTGACTGGCCCGTGACCAATGCATCTGGCACAGGAGTCACTGGAGCAGAGAAAGTGCAGCGAATGCCTCTTTTTCACCTCTCTCTTGATGCCTCCCCTCCAACTTGGCTGAGCATTTCTCCCAGGAGGGAAACATGCCTTCCCCTAGCATATCTTAGGCTGGCTTTATCCCATTCCCTTGGCATGAGCTTTGCATACCTGACCTAAAAGGTGAGCGAGTGGGCAACCTGGAGAGATGGAGGTGGGTGGCCACACTCTTGCATGGTGTGATGGGATCATGGCCATGCAGGTTAACAGCCCCATGCCTCTTCCCAATAGGGAGTAACTCTGTCCATCCTATTACACAAGTCTCATATATTCTATGGTAGCCCTTATGCTTTGTTGCTCCTGGCATCATGATGCAATACACATCCTGCGCTGTGATGGCATTGAGCACAAATCATTGGATGTGGGGTTAGAATACACTTCAGCTTTGCAAAACACACCGTTAAATATTTATTCTAAGTGTATCTGTACCATTGTGTGATTAAACCCTCTCCATTATTCACAGCAATAGATCCACTTATCATAATGACATTCTTGCTGTCTTTTGAGTATTAAATATCTCCAAGTTGCTCTTTGAGTTTTTTTTTTATTATTATTATTATTTTAACTTTTTAAAGATACAGAGCTATAACAGTGTATTCCTTACTGAATGAGTTGCTGCTCGTAAGTGAGCAATCAGCATTATCTAAATAAATGAAATATTCTTTGGGGCTCAACAAAACGCTTGTTAGGTTGAAACTAATCTGCAGGAAATGAATGGTGTTTGTTAGTCTTTGAGAACACAGAAGAGATTCAGTTCGCGTTAGTATTTCCAATAGTGCCAACATAAATGTGCAAGTCTCTACGATACAGAGCTTGTTATTGTTATCAGATGAGGGGTGGAAAGGAATGTGGCGTTATGTAATTCAGAATTATTATTCAACATGGAAATGGGCAGGCTGCAGAACACACTCAGAAAATCTAGTTAAATGTACAGTGTGTGCTCTTTAGTGGCAGAAGAAATAGCACTATGCTGGGGGATCCCAGAATGCTGCAAACCCAAATTGCTCTGCTGAAGTCCATGGAAGCTGCTTGGACTCAGCACCCTTGAAAGTCAGTCTAAAATGTGATTTATTGAGTGGCTGCTCTCCTTCATGTTGTGTGTTTTTCATTATTATTTTTGCAAGCAAAGACTGGCTGATAGGAGTCACTCCCTTGAGAACCATGAAAAGAGAGCGTTCTTTGATAGCAAAGCTGGCCTGCCCTGCCAAGGCCTCAAAATTTCGAGAAAGCTGCACCACTTTTAAACCTCGTAACTTCCCAGAGACCACCATGCAGCTTTATCATAAAACTTTTGATTGAAAACATGCAACATCTTTCATAGTGCTCCACAGCCCATCTTGGGCCTTTTAACATCTTTTGGACCACAAAACTGTTTAGATATGGACAGTGAACATGCTCGGTTTACTCTCACATTCCTTCCACCAGCATGGGGGTTTCTATGTGGCTTCTTATTTCATTTTCTGTGTTTCTTTTTACTTCCAAAAGACTTTTTTAAGAGTAACTGGCAACTTTGTATTTTGGCTGTTCAGGGACCAGATGCCCCACTAGGTTTTTCAAGCACTAGTGACAGAAGAGATGGTCCATTGCTAGGGAACTATGAGTAAGGGGACCATCTTGCTTGACGAGAGCCTCATGAGGGACCTTGGAAAGTCATTTAGGGTGAAATAACCAAAAGATTAGGGAGCTTGAGCAAGACGTGTCGCTCTTTGGAGCTTCTGCTTCCACAGCAGCTAGGAAGGAGGCTGTTTAAATTGGTTGTCTGAAGTTAGACATCTGGAGATGAACCCCACCTTCAGTAATTAAGAGATGGCAGTTAGAAACCTGGACTGGTTTCTGACTGTCTGCTGGGGTGAAAAGATCCATTTTCCTCATCAGCCCCTGTGCAGCTCTGAGCTAAGATATTTTTGGTTATAAACGTTTAGGTACAAAAGCAATTTGTAACTTGGAGGGGAAAAGACCTGACATTTTAAAGGCAAACTATCAACTAAAATAAAGTGAAAGGATTATTATGTGCATATGAAGGATGGGGAATAAATGAGATATTTGTAAGTGACATATACAGATTGTTCATGGAAAAAAAATGATTGCTGTGAGTAACATGAAAATTAGTGCTCTACTGCACTTTGGCATGCTCATGCTTTTGCTTCTATCTTTAGAGCTTGCTTTTACAGATGGCCATCTCTGTAGTGCCTTGCCTGTCTCTTAGAATCATAGAATATCCCGAGTTGGAAGGGACCCACAAGGATCATCAAGTCCAACTCCTGGCTCCACATAGGACCACCCAAAAATCAGACCATGTGTCTGAGAGCGTTGTCCAGATGCTTCTGGAAGTCCAGCAGGCTCAGGGCTTTGCCCTGGGGAGCCTGTCCCAGTGCCTGACCACCCTCTGGGTGAAGAACCTTTTTCTCACACCCAGCCTGACCCTCCCCTGTCCCAGCTCCGTGCCATTCCCTTGGGACCTATCACTATCCTCAGAGAGCAGAGCTCAGCACCTGCCCCTCCACTGCCCTCGTGAGGGAGCTGCAGGCCGCCATGAGGCCTCCCCTCGGCCTGCTCTGCTCCGGGCTGAAAAAAAAACAGGGCCTTCAGTCACTCCTCTTACTCTGTTTTTGAGGACACTTCCTTTGTGCTTGTGAAGTCATTTGTTTATGCTAGGTACCACAATTGCTGATACAGAAGGTGTCAGAACTGACCTGAACCCTACAAATTATTTTTTTTTTGGTCATTTTTGAAAAGCCTGAAAGATCAGTTGGCAGGATTTCCTGATGGCAGAACAGGTAGTGGATCATCTCTCCCTTCTTTACCCCCATTCTACAAAGTTTTAAAATGCACCCAGAAGTCCAGCCTGTGCCTTCAATGCTTTGCAGCATTCAGCGATGTCTTATTTACCATCAAAGCCAAATTAAAGCACATCCGTGTATGCTTTGTTGGGCAAAGAGCCTTCAGAAGTGTCATTACAGTCCCAGACCAACAGCTCTCTCTCCCAGATGTGCTAATCTCCCTCATCAATCTGTCCCTCAAAAATAAACAAGCAGCATGTTTCTTAAACAGGAGGACCATGTTGGAAAGAGGATGAAAAACCTTGGAGGAGGGAGGTGTGAAAAAGGATGGTTATTAGGAGTTCGAAGCCAGAGAAAAATAGAGCCACATAGTACCCAGACAGTGTGTTTGTGCTAAGAACTTCCAGCACTGTTTAGTTTTGTTTTGCTATCTGCCATTGACTGTCACATTTCACAAGTTAAGAAACATGTTATTTCTTTGTTTATTTTGTCAGTCTTAGATAGTCTCTGGAGGGAAATTATATCACTGTTTCAGTGGAATAGGTTTAATTTGTTTGTGTCTTGTTGTCTATAGCATCTATCTAACTACTTATCTCTGAAGTTACCTCTCAGTCAAAGGTTTTCTGTTTTGTTCACATTTTAACAGGAGAGAATTTGCACTTGATTGCTTTGAACACTTCCTAAGTTTGGTCAGCTATCTATGTATTTATTTTTCTGTTCTAGTGAGAGTAAATGGGAATTTAAAATGTATGGAGCCAGCAAAGGTTTAGCTGCGATTTGTTTCTAATGTAGAGGAAAATTGCCCAAGTAATCTTATCCCATTCATACAACTAATATGGCTATGAGGCTCTGATGTGTTGAACGGTAAACACCATGCAACATACCCTTAAGAACTGTGGCTTAAAAGATTTCTTATTTTTCATCACACGGTTCTAGCTTTCGATGAATAAATATCAGGTCCTGCTTGTATTAACATCCATTGGAGTTTTCATGGGTTTAAACAGGAATAATAAAAGTTCCTAGTTTATAAGCATATTTTATAAAAATGATAGTAATAATGTGTTATGGAGTTAAATGGTACCACTAGGTAGCTGTGTAATGAAGAATATTTCTGATGCAAGCAGTCTACAAAGTGAAACACAGCCTATTCAAACTGAGAATATATAAACATGCTATCAACATGTGGGCAAGGGATGACATGCATTCTCCCGCAGATGAGGTGATGATAATCCAGAATAATTTTTTACTGTATTCTCTAAGAAACAAAAATTAAGAGACCCATGCAGGGAAATCCTCTGACCTTTGTAGTGCGGAAGATGTACTAGATGAATATGGCAATTTATTTGGGCTTAATATTTATTGGTTAACTCACCCGCACCTTCACCAAGCAACATGATCCTTGAGCAAATTAAAAAATATATATGTTTGCACACATCAAAATTCCAGGACTAAGACAGGAAATGTAGAAAACATGGGGAAAAAACAAAGCAACACACACACATTGTATGTATCATTTTCCATACCAAACCCTATCAACCCTGAAGTAAAATCCTGTCCCATTCTCATTATTAGTGTACTTTCATCTGCCACATGCTTAAATATTTTAGTATCTTTAATCAGAGTCAGTGTGAAGTACATAGGCTAAGTTTGAATCCAGTCTTTGTGTAATTTTAGTGAATCTTTCCTAATCTTCTTTATAATCAAAATATCTTGTAGCATTTGGTATTTCACAGCTGACACTAAGCACATTGTTAAGTGGCAATTTAATTCATCGTCTTGCAGGATTTTAATGGATCGGGACTCATACAGTGCCTTATTCCTCTGCAGTGGTGCCATAAACTAACAGTTGGCTAACCTGAGGCTTTTTTGGAAGGGGTGGCTGGAGGTACTGTCCCCACCCTATTTTACATGATCTTTTGTATTTTTTTCCCCTGTATATACAAAATATAATCTGTTGCTCATTCATATCTACACATTGCCTGACTACAGTTCTTTTTCTTGTATGTCACCTCCTTCCATTGCCACTTCCCCACCCTGTCTTTGAATCTTCTCCAGATCCAGTGGTTGTTGAATTTACATTCTTCTCTGGGCTGTTAATGAGTATATTGATTAATACTGGCTCCAGTATTAATCCCTGTGGGAGACCAATTGATACTTCTCTCTCTTTTGACATAAAACCATTGATGATAACTCATTGGTTCCTAGCTGTTGGATAGATTTTTATCTACCTTATTGTATTATTATGCAGGCTATGCAACTCCAGCTTTCCTATTGAGTTCATGTATAGTACTAAACTAACAATTTACTAAAAATCCCACTATGTTATGTCTGCCTTAATTAATTAAATTCTCAGTATAATTGGGCCTGAACTTCCATTCACAGACCTGTACCATCTATTACATGGTTCCACATAATCTTCACCATTTGTGTCAGGTTTCTGCTTCAAAAAATCAGGATAATTTCTGTTGGAAGGGATGTGGAAGTCATCTGGTCCCAGTCCCTGCTCAAAGTGGGTCCTATTAGATTAGGTTGCTTGGGTCTGGGTCTGGTCAAGTTTTGAGCACCTCCAGTGCTGGGGATTTCACAGCCTCTCTGGGCAACCTGCCCTAGTATTTGAACACTTTCATGGTTAAAAAAGCCCACACCCTTCTTTGTATTTGATGTTCCTTGTGTTTTTCCACCTGGTGTCCATTGCCTTCAGGAGGTACCTGGCTCTATCTTCTCTGTCATGCGGTTGCAGACAACAATATGGTCTCCCCTTCATCTTCTCTTCTCCAGGCTGGGCAACAACAGCTCTCTCAGTCTCTCCTTATGCTATGTTCGAGCCCTCAGGCAAATCTGTGGCCTCTCTGAGACTCACTCCAGTGTTTCTGTGCCTCTCTTGTAGTTGGGAACCTCAGACTGGATGCAGCACTACAGACATGGTCTCACAAATGCCAAGAGCACTTCCCTGGCTCTGCTGGCTGCTCTCTTGCTAATACAGCTCAGGATGTGGTTGGACTTCTTTGCTGCTTCCTAGAGAGTCAGTCTGCAGTCTGTGTTGTTGATATTTCATCACAGATATCAAGACTTTGCCTTTGGTTTTGCTGAACTTCTTGCGGTTTCTGCCAGCCTGTCCAAGTCCCTCTGAATTGTAGCCCTGCCATCTGGCCTATCGACCGCTCCCCCTACTATTTGGTGTGTCTGCAAACTTGCTGAGAGTGCACTCCATCCCATCATCAGTTCGTTAATGAAGACATTAAGCAGTATTGGTCCCAGTATTGATCCCTGAAGGATGCCACTACTTACTGACTTCTGTTTAGAAGCATGCAATCAAATTTACTTCTCATGGTGGTAAGAATGAACAGTGCGAGCCAGGCACAGTGGAAGTGGATCCTGCCCCACTGGCATTTCCTTGTGAATGGGAAACTGTGACACTGCTTCGCTCAAGGCACTCAGGGTCTGCCAAGAGAGCCAGGATGAAGCTGCTAGCTGAACAGCTGGATCTGAGGACAGACGTGTTTTGGGGGAGACAAAATTAATGCTGCCTTAAAGGGCAGGTTCAAGTAATTTAGTAGATCTGAGGTGTGATTCTTTAGATCTGGCATTTCATGGTCTTATCACACACCAGTTCCAGCCCCTAAGTTGAGGGGCAACAGACATAGCAAGGACTGCTGGCATTTCTCAAAGGCATTATGGCCCATGCTAGGGACCAGGTTCCTATTTCAAGTTGTGTGTGGACACACCAGTTCAAATGACTACCCAAGATGTCCATGCTTTCTTCTGCGAGCGCAAGATTACCTTCTGGACCTGTTGCCACATCAAGCACACTTAGCAGAGCTCATGTAAATATTTGCTCACTTTGGAGGCTGCAATGTTGCTTCTTATCCGACTGTCTTTCTAAGCTGCCAGGAGCTAGGAAAATAGTCTCTTTTTAATACATCTGACACAATAAACATCCAGCTCCAATAACTGAATCCCTGATTCAGGAGGAACCTTTACTGGGGAGGGCTGCTTAAGCAAATTAGATCTCAATGGAATCAATAGGACTTTGGCACATGCTGAATGTTTAAGCACATGCTGAAGTGTTTACTATTCAGCCTCTCTTTTAGTTTCTATTTAATTAAACAGGATCAGATTCTCAATGGAAGTAAATCACTAGAGTTTCTCCCAAAGGAGTTCTCCCAGTTTGCAATAATTGAAGAGTTGATCTAATGTCCCAACTCTGCTTCTTTTTTTTCAGATATCTAGGTATCCATCTGTCTGTCTGTCTATCTGCCCAACCTGTGTTATTTTTACCTCCTAAGTGATAAACTATTCAAGGTAGAGATGCTGTCAGAAGCAGCCCAGAGGGACAGAGGTCTCATTAGTTACAAACGAAGTTCTGAGCCTGTGGTAAATGAAATGAAACTTTTCTGTTATTATTGTTGTTCAAGTCTGAGCTGATATAAGCATCTCTGCTTCTTCTAATACAGGCAAGGATTTCTTTGGAAGTTTAGTGCTTCCACTCCAGATAAAAGCAAGTCATTTGCTTCTTTCATCATGTCGCTACTAATTTCCAAACAGTCAAAGCTGCTGCTAATTTATTTACTGAACACTGAAGCCCTGTTAGCAGGGGCTGCTACTGAAACTGCTTTCTGGCCTTCGGCTTTTGTTTGTTGACAGCCTGATTTCCCAGTAGGCCATTTCCACCTGTGTTTCTGTTGTTTTTAGTGCTTGTCTTTCTTTCTTCTTCCCAGTGACTGTCTCCCAAATGGCTCCTGAAGGCTTTTCTCATCTTCCCTCGCTCTCTCATCCCCTTCTCCCTCCCAGCTGCAAGGACTCTCAGCTCTGCTTTCAGTCATTCTGCAGTTAGTGGTTGTCTACACTGCTGAGTTCCCATGGGGCACTAATTTTTGTTTCAAGGACAAGATTCAAAAGAGTTTGCTACACACAGGTTGCAGGGTGCACCTTCAGATGTGCCTTCAAATAGACTTTGGAGATTTGAATATATGAGCTCCTGAAAATCAGTTTTTAAATTGCAAGGGAGGCCTATTAAGTGCTGTAAAAAAAAAAAAATTTTTTTTTTTTTTTTGCTTTTCTATTTTAAAAGCTGCATTAAAAAAGTTTTGGTTTTTTTTTTCCTTCCTCTCTCCCATGACATTGGGTGGAAATAGAAATTAGGAGACTGCCATTTCCCTTTAACTTCATGCATATCAAAGGAAGAGAGATGACAGGATAAAATGATTCATAGAGTGGCCAGCATACTCCGTATCTGGAGGAACTACTGAAGAAAGATATTGAGATGTTGCAATAGTTTCTTTGCAACTAGTCAGTGTACCAGGAGCTTTCAGTGTGCAAGAAAGGTTCTAAGATGTTTTCCAAGAACTGAAAAAATTGGTGGCTGCACAGCCTTCAGGATTTATTTATTAAGATATGCTTTTAATTTTGCTGCTTAAAGTTATCTAGCCTCTCTTGTGAGTATGTGCATTTCTTGATGTGCACTTTGTTTCCTACAAAACTTCTGTTTTACTTTATCTCATCTGTGGCAACCTGTGTATATCTTTCTGAAGTCCATTATGAGAAGCTGAGCTGTGACTGACAACTGATGTCTGCTACTCCGGGCTTCAAAAATTCTTCCTAGCCGTCGGATTAAGTTCAAGTGGGATTTTACTGCTTCGGTTTTGCTTGAATATTTGGATTCTAATGAGCCCAGAAAACAAAACACAACTGCTAACCTTCTGACTTAACCTAGGAACTGCAGCTTGGGGGTGTGGGGGTGGTGGAGGGGGTCTTTAGCTAAAACTGTGGGGCCGCTGGTTTCTCAAACTGGATGGTCACAGCTAGTGGGTATGTTGGATTTTTTCCCCTTTGCCTCAGTTTTCCATTTGTAAATCAGGTGTTAACGCTATCTGACCCCACACACAGGCACTGTGAAATTGTTCAGAAATAAATATTAATGGGAAAAATTTTGAAACAGTACTCAAAGCAAGGCTTGAGTAGTGTGCAAGACATCTCCAATGTCCAAAGGTATGCACTTTGCTAGGAGGCCACATCCACACACAGAGCTAGAAGGCAGGCATTCAAGCTATCATCTAGTGTCCTTGAGTAAGTCTCTTAGCTGCTGTGTCCCTCCATCTCCTAATAATATTGCAATAAGACTAATATTTACTTACCTCACAGTCACATAATAAGAATGAATTAATGTTTATAAAGTACTTGCAAGTCCTTGGATAAATGGTCTCATAGAAGTGCTAAGCAGAGCATGTATTGTCATTATCTTGTAGATAAATATGTAACATCTACATGGATGTACGGAGCTGTTCACACAAGCATATGCAATGTCTCAGCTGACTGCACTCTGGTTAGCAGAGGATGTAAGAACAAACCCAACAGTCCTTGACAATCCGTGTCATTTTCCTTTGAAACGAGTATATTTTCTTTGAGAACAGAGCTTATCATGTAATCTCCAACGAAAGTTATGTTCTGCCTTTTACAGTTGCCATGATGCAAATGTCATTTGTACTCTCCTTCTTTATGAAAGTTAACAGTTATTTAAGAGATCAAAGTTAATTATCACTAAGGAGATCATTTTTACCTATCAACCCACTTTTGTAACCCCACTATCACAAGTAGAAGCTTTATGCTAATCAGTTTTCTAATTTCCATAAATTACTGATAGAATTACTTTTTTTTTTCTTTTTTCAGCATGAAAGTAGATCTGTTGGTGAAAGCTCTTGAGAGGTAAAGAGACAGAGAGAAAATGAGGTAAGGCATATTTTCAAGAGTTCACCAGCTGAATGTGGTACCAAGAAAATAAAATCCAAATCATTAGGTTCATCGCATCACAAAACTTGTAGATGCTGCAGCTTTCCTGCACTGCAGAAATCTGATGCACACACATTGTTTCAATTTAACATGGTGATAGGAATGGAATCGAACGTGAGGATCACTGTGTGACCCTATTACATGTGAAGTGTCTCTATTAGAGCTGCAAAGACAGCATGCCAGAGGAGCTGAAATGTGTTGATAGAAACAAACAGATATATCTTTTTAAAAGCAGCAGTCAGAAACTCTGCAGTGTGATCCAACCGTGTTCTGCTGGAGAGGGCAAGATAGTCTATCCTAGGGGAAGATGATATTAACAAAGAGAAAGAAACCCCTTCCGCTCCATCACAGCACTTTCTGTACAGTGAGCTTGCCAAATGGAAGCTGCTACTGTGGAAGTTGTTACTGCTATGACTGACAGCTGCTGTAAAATAACTTCAGCTACAGCATGGAAGGAACAACAAGAAATCAAAATGAAACAGATGTGGATATTTTGGGTATCCTCTTGGTCTAAAAGTTGAGTAAAATAATTGCTTAGTAATTAACAAGCTTGTTGCTATGCTGCTCCAGCCTGTTAGTCTGATGCTGATGAATTCCAGCATAAATTAAATCATCTCCAATCCAGAGACTGATCCTAGAACTAAAGTTGTATCCCTGCATTGCTTCAGCAACATCACACATTTGGAGCTTCATTTTGAGTTAATAACTGAGAAGTTTGTCCACAGTGGGCATCGGTAGACTTACACTTGACTACTGCTCCCTAGAGTAAGGAGAGAACTGGGCTGCTGGTTTGATCCTATTGAAGTCCCAGTGACTTCTGTCATTGCCACTGTATCCATGACATTTTGTAAGGCATCTCAGGCATTGGTGGTGTCCTTGGTAATTTCTCTTAGCAGCAGCATTCTGCTCTTCAATCCTGTCCCTTTTTCAAAATCCTTTATAAAGATTAACAAGAAGAGCTCAGCAGCTCTCTGCCTTCATGGAGTTAGTAACAGCTCTGTGAGGACTTCCTGACAATAAAATAGTTGTATTTTCCACGTTTTTTAACAACATTGAGATTTTGCAGGATATTTCACTTCTGGCTTCAGGGGGAAATCAGGAGTTGTGTGTTGAAGCCGACCAAATTGCTCAGCATTAGTCTTTCAAGTGCCTGGAGCACTTTCCCCCAGCTGCAAGAAGAGACCTGCTTAGCAATAAGGCAAAGCCCAGAGCGCCCATGACCAGTGCCATGTTCCCCTCCCAGTCAGAGGATCCTGCATCTCTCTGCATTGTCTGTGTAGACCTTGGCAGCCCTCTAACCAGGTGGGCCTCCAGAGCTAAATGTAGGGGCACTTGAAAGCATCCCAGGAACAGGCAGGCACAAAGGAAACTAAAAGGACCTTGGCTTCCCCATGGCTGTGAGTTCTTGTGTCCCTGCTTAGAGAAAAGCAACACAAAATTATATTCCCACTTGATTTTTTATTCTTCGACCTTCACGTCTCCTGCACGCATGCATCTATTTTTCTTCAAACAGGAGCCATCCCACTGAAGTCAGCAGGACTCTGCTGGTGCTCTAAGGAAAGCATGCATATGCCTGGATCAAGTTGATATTTACAGAAGGCTCCTTTTGAATTGGCTTTTGATTATACACCTATGTCAGAGGGTGGACAGTGAGACTCTCTGTGACTTGTTTCCATGCGAGAAAGACGGTGAAAGATTGCAAAGATAAACTTTAATATTACAGGCCTTTTTTAACTGCCGTGTACAGCACTGAACTGGGTATTTATGGTTGAAAGGGAACATAAACTATGATGCAGAACACTAAAGGATTTAGAAAACATAACCTTTGTGCATATGGTTTAGGTTTTATTATCCCATTTATTTATTCTGCTGGATATCTGTAGGATAATATGATCAATGAGTTGGAATCCTTCCTTGTTTCTACCAACAACAAATCAAACCATTAATAGGCCAATAAAATCCTGGGATTTGGAGAGAGGGGAGGAGGGGAAGTAATTGCATTGTTCTGATTCTAACGAGCCACATCTATCTTAAAATAACTGATTAAAGCCGCTGCTGGAACACAGCCTGTGCACAAAAAAGCTTGTTGCTAACAGGTGTGTAGTGCAGGGGCATGGGGACATGAAGTCACGCTGCGTCTGCTGCATGCTCTGTGCAAATGGGATGTGGGAAGCCCCTCTGGCTGGGGCAATGTCCTCCTGCTTGACCCTTCCCATACACCTCTGAAGCCACGGTGACAGGCTTGCAGCTTGGCCAGCCAGGAGCACACGGGGGTTTCTGGGGCACACCGTGCGGCTGATAAATAGTTCCAGGGATGCGTGATTGCATAATGATAGCCACATTCATTCACCTGTCTATCAAAAGAGATGCATTAAAGTTTGAGCTCTCTTCCCCTGGGTCCACGAAGAGACATTTGAGTGTTAGCTTATAGTCTTTAACATTCCTCCTAACAGTGGGCTAAGTGCAGTGGGGTTAAACAGAGTCCCTTTTGCTTAGTAATCCATTAGCTAATGGGTGTGTAAGCCCATCAATTTTCTGTTTATTCCCTAACCCCATTAGGGTACACCTGCTGTGCATAAAAAATACACCTGACAAATCAGAGTGATAGTTGAAATAAAATAAATATCAAGTGTTGTTATAGCTGATCCATAGTGTTTAAAGCAGAAAGGGCATAACAGTGATTTGTGAGGGCGGAACAAAGTACAGCTTGCTGGCTCATGGTTGACATCAATCCCCTCGCAGTCTCGCCGCTTCACCTGTAGACTCCAGCAGTCAACGGCTTCCTTCCCCAGCCCCGTCAGCCACTCTGCAGGGCTGCCATTCACCTTCAAACGCCATCTCCAAGTGCCTTCCAGAGAGCCCCAGCACTGCTAAGTGATAAATTAATTATTTGGGGTGGGGAGGGAGAGGGTGTGAGAGCTCGCAGGCTGCTCTTCCATGAAGGCAGCCAGAAGCTTCAAATCTGTCTCCGATACCAGGCCATTTGTTTTGTCACTTCATCGGCTTTATTTATTTATTTATCTTACGGCTCCCATTGCGATTAAAACTGTTGAAACAGCTGTTAGCTGGTAGCAACTTTCATTGTGCTATTTCCTGACGTCAATCAGGCGACTGTGGGGCTGCAGCAGTGATCAGAGCTGCGCCGGGCGGGAGGAGAGGCAGCAGCATCCCCGTCTGTCCCCGGCCCCTCGAGGACAGACGGGGGCTGCCGGTAGCAGCTGAAGCAGCCATGCAGCCTCATGCTCAAGGGGTAAATCAGGGAATAGCAGCTACAAACCTGTGGAACTCACTCACTGCCAAAAGCCAACACTGAAATTAAGAGATTGTTGGAGAATTGAATAAAATGTAGATTTATGTTTTTAAAAAAAAAAAGAAAAAGAAAAAGAGCACCTTCACCACCAACTGGGGAGGCTGACGAGGATAAGATGAGCAAGGTCCTTCGTTCAAGGCAGTCTGTCCAGTGTGGAGAAACTCCTCAGGGCAAATGAATGGGCTTTGAACAAGCAGGTCTTGGCCTTCGTGGGCAGGAGCTGGATGCCCTCTGCCATCACAGTGAGGATGCTGAGCAGCTGGGCCAGGGAGGGCAGGCAGAGAACAACACAAGCAGATGGGGCACTAGTGTCTGGGGTAGCCTCTGTGCCCATCAGCCCGGGATGGGGAAGCTTTGCAGTCTTTGTGGGTGTGGAAATGTGGGTAGAAAGCTCCTTGAGCCAAGGAAAGCTTAGGGGGGGTCAGGGGCACACAACCTAAACTCATGTGTGAAGGGCACCGTGACCACAAATATCACTACTCCTTTTACTATTGAAGCAAACAAACGTGCAGATTTTCTACAACATTTTAGGTACCTCGGGGCTGAGTGTGTCTATCTGGGGCTGCTGAATCCACAGATGAACAAGCTGAAGAGCTCAGCTTAAACCTGGCTGAAGGCACATTTAAAGAAAAAAAAAAAAAAGTGAGAGAGACCAGGTGAACACAATCATGAATGGAGCCCGAGAATTGCCAAAATCTTCAGTCTGGATAATGCAGAGGAGGGAGGGGTTTGTGAACGTGGCCTGGATTGCCCAATTCCTTAGATTTCAAGCACCACTGATGGGTGAACGAACAGCGATAAAGTGAACAAAGCAAGTCATTGGTGTTGAGTTGTATTATCCGCAGGCTTCAGCATTTTCCAGCCGAATGCTTGCCACTTCTTCCTTCCCAGCCCACTGCTGCTATTATTTTTACATCATGACTGTTGAGGAGTGTATCATTCATAACATACCTATCATAGAGAGATTCCTTTTTAAATGCTTAGGGAGATAGAGGGCTACAAACCCTGGGAAATCAGCTATGCCTAATATATTATGTAGAAGTTCTGTAATCATTATTGAACTAAAGTGCATTGAGTAAGTGGATAAAATCAGTCCCACTGTAGCATAAGTCTCCAGAGAGCAGAGATAAAAATGCCTCATACTTAAGTAGGAAAAGGTAACAAAATATTTCCAGTCCCAGCAACTGCATTTTCCCCCCCTCTGTATAAATAGGGAACCCTCAGGAGAAGGCAATGATGCAGCAGAGGTTGAAGGCAAAGTTAATGGTGGCGCGGTGGGGAGCTAGGCGGTGCCTGGGGCAGGCTGATGATGAGCAACATGCCATGGAAATGAGGCCGAAGGCAGAGCCCTTGGTGGCAGGGGTAGCAGGCAAGGAGGCAGAGGGGCAGCAGGCAGGCCCCCCCCATGCAAAGCTGGGGGGAGCAGCGTGGGTCTGGGAGAGCATGGGGAAAGGCTGCAGCATGACAGCCTCCAGATGAGCCTGGTACAATGTCTGAGCTCCCCTTTCCTCTAAACACTGTAGAAAAGTGAACGTTTATGTCCAGGGTTCGCCTCGAGGCTTGCTTTTCAGAGCTTGTCATGGCTCTTGCATGGAGTGACTGGCTCACACAGTTTCCCACCCCAACACGCACACACCCTGCAGTTTTGTGCCTCCTGAGCTGTTGCCTTTCTACAAAGCACAGTCACTGGCACATTTGTCTTGAGGTTATTCTCAACCAGATAACCTGTGCCCCTTCAGAGCACGCCTGTGTATAGCTACAGACATAACTGGACCTTCCTGCTCTCACATGCATAGTCAAGAGCTGCCAGGCTGCAGTGAACCACCATGCCATGGTGCCTCTCTGGTATACCAGCTGCAATCCCACTGAATCCCTTCGAAGGGATTACAGTGTAAGGCAAAATTTGACATGAATAAATGTGGGAGAATTAGAGCTTCATATACTTTACCCTTTCTGTGACAAAGCAAACAATTTCACTCCCTCTTATATAAAACAGGCTTTGGCTGGAGTGGAACTATAGCACACTTTTTGTTCTGTGTTTCAGGAAAGGAGTTGGTGATTATCTAAATATATTTTTAGGTGAGATCGTCAAACATGCATTCACATTTATGTCAAAGTTAAATGAAAATAGGAAGGAAAAATGTGTTAGAGCACTGTGTTTGCTGCTCCTGTTATAAGCCTACACAGAAAAGCCACCTAGAGTTGCAGTCCCTGCTGTTAGGCTGCGACCTGGATAGTCATCGGCATTCGAGTGCTGGAATGACTATATTAAAGTTTTCAAAGATGTGTGCTCTTTCACATGACCTGCCAATCATGTTGGAGCAATGCCATAAGCTCTGGGCTAGCTGTATCCTCAAGGGCACCAAGAAGAGGAAGAGAGAACAGAGTTGCAGGGTTGGAATTATTACTTATTTATCTAAAGTATTGACCTGACCTGCCCTACTGAAATATCAGTATTAGATGCTGGGGTAAAGGGATGCCAGAGCCAGATCTTTCTGGGAAATAGGGGAAACGGAGATAAATGAGGCCCAAATCAGGCAGCATCCCATTGAGAAAAGGGGGTTGGGGGGTTGGAAACGACACAACAAAGGTGGGCAAGGAGGTGGCACTGGCTCAAAAGAGTGTGACCAGTGTGTGGGCAGCAAACAAAATGACCAAATGTCTTGCTCAAGCACCAGCAAGCACCGGTGTCAGACCACTTCACAGCATCACCGAGATGTGCCCATATTGCACAGGGTGAAATCTGAATGTTTACAGTTAGGTTTTGCATGTATTTGTCACCACATGGTAATGAAATGTGCTTGTGAAGGCAGGAAGAGGCAAGCAGAAAGTGTTGCTTAAATAAAGTCATTGTGGCTGGAGCTGAGAAATCAAAGGGTCACATCTTTGAGATGATATGGACACTCCTCTTGGACTCCCCACTTCTCTGTCTGAAATATGCACCCAGGTCCAAGCGAGGAAAAGACAGCTTGAAGTGGAAGTGGAAAGGAAAAAAAAAAAAAAAAAAACTTTTCGGATTCTCCGAGAAAATGAGGGCAAGTCTCCTGAAGACAAGACTGCTAGAATTTGTCTTGCTTAGCCCAGCAAAGTGAAAACTGCCAGTGGCAGCATTTGTTTGCTGTGTGTCTAAACAGGAGGTATAACACAGGAGAGCGGATGAGCAGATATTCAGGTGCATGACCAAGTGTGTAACGTTTGCCGTGCACCAGAGGACCAAGTTTCAGTGACAGCTTCCCTAATAAGGTGACGAGGGTAAACGAGCTAAATGCCCATAAGATGCAGTGGATGTGTTCCTGAAAAAGCCTGCGCAATGACGCCTTTGATAAAACTCTTCTAAAACTACTGTCCTGTAAAACAGGCGGTGTCTGGAGCTGAGCTGGGGCCTCCAGGCAATTATTAGAACAGAAGCCTGGTTTGAACAAGAGGACCGGTGAACAAGGGGCAGAAAACAGAAAGGAGCTGAGGCAATCAAGTGTATAACATGAAGTATGTCTTCAGCTAATCCATGAAATGGCAGAAGATACACGGACTTGATGCTAAGCAGAATTATGTAAATGATTACGTGAAGCAGCTGTGGCATGAGCCCGTAGATACAGAGAAGGGCTCCAAAGGGAATAAACAGACACACAGACAAGGCCAGGAAGCTAACAGTGAGGGAGCTTCTTTTGCTGAGGTTTCTTTAAACTAAATAAAAAATTAGAGGCATTCCCATACAAAAATACAACCAATCCCACTGCCAGGCAAATTCTCATAGGATCCAAAAGGCTGAAGCAGAAATCTGGTTCCAGACAGAGAACCATTATGTAACCTAGAACAGGTTGCCTAATATTACATCCCACATTTTTCAGACTGCTTTTTAGCCACATGTGACCTAACATTTTTATTTTTATTTTTTAACAGTGCACCAAGCACTCAGAGAGCCCTTGGCTGCAGTGATGCCTACCAATATTCACACCGTCTGAACGAGAACTAGAAGAATTATCTCAGGCAGAAGACACAGATCTCTTGTGTGGACAGAATAAGTAACAGGCCAACAGCTCTCTTTTCGCTAGCAACTACTGGGTTGGATTTGCTAATATTGAAGAGGCAGCCAAAACTTTACATTGCAAGAAACCACTTGCAGCTGCTTACATTTGTAGCGAATTTAAATTTTGTAAGTAAATTTTAATTTAATTTAAGCTGAAATCTCAACATCAATATTCCTACCAAAACAATGCTCATAGCCTTGCATTATGCATGGCATTTAAAAGTTTTCAGCTGTCTCTAAAGTCTTCTGTACAACAGCCAACCTTGAGGCCTAGCTGAATGCCAGTGTGTCAACCTTCCTCACCTCAGAAATAAAAATTCTTATCATCCTCCCCTACTAGAGGAGTATAAGAAAAAAATTAAACACCTAGAGCCAGTCTAGTGGATGATGGATGTATCATTTAGGAACGGCAGTAGCACAGATACGGTTTACAGGAGCTTCCTTCATGGTCAAGGAGCTTGTTACAGCTCAACATACTTTGATGCACTTATTGGAGCTGGCCATGAGGTCTCGGTCACTGAAGACCTGGCCCTGAGTCCCTAAGGAAGTGTTACTGTTAACTTAAATGATACCAGGATGAAAACTTGAATCTCCCTGGGTATCTGGCAGTACATCTAATATACCTTTGTCTTGTACTTCATTATCACTGTGTTCAGGCAGCCAGCTCTTTGCAGTTGGGTATGCACTAGAGCACTAGATGTGCTCCTGAAAGCCACTAGAAATATAGGTGAGCTCTTCAAGCAATTGATAGAATTTAAAAAAAAAAAAAAAAAAAAAAGAATTAGTAATAATAATGATATCAGGGTGAACATACAGCATTATGTGCCAGCATCCTTTGACATCTATTAGTGACATAGTAAGAGGAGTTTCAGAGCACCAGTATTTGCAGTGTTTCACCATGAAATTCCAAGAAGTTCTGCTTCTCCTTAATTTCAGAAAGACAACTCTGTAGCCTTTGGCTTCTACATTTTAGTTTTTCTCATCTACTAGCCAGCAGAAGTAGAAAAATAAACACACAACTAGGAGCTGTATTCACAGACAGGAAGTAACTTTAATTAAATATTGTGAAAGTTGAAAAGTTTTTACAGCTTGAATTTCTGCAAAAAAATTATAACAATCTCTACAGTAGTTAGTTTCTCTAACAATAGAACTGTACAGTGTGTGTGTCTATTCAAAAAGATTTAGATAAGAAGGTGAAAGGTTAGTAGTTTCAGAGATGACTTCATTTTAGCTGCATCCTAGTACAACTGTGAGGAAATAGGCATACGTTATGCAATCCAGTCATTGTGAAGCTTCACCTTTTTAAAACTGAAATCTGGACGTTTCCACTTAAAGCCATATTCTGTAAACAGCTGCATCTTTTACTTTGTAAAAGATAAGGGTGGTGCAGGGGAATTTTTATAAAGTCCCATTCATCAGATCACTATAAATAGCTGCAACAAAACAAAATTATGCACATTGTCAAAGGATCTTTGGACACTGGTGCAGAAGACTACAAACATAGATGGCTAACACTGGTGTTAAAATCGCTATGACTTTGAGTGGAGCTCTACAAGAGTAATTGATGGTGTCACTGGACAAAATATGGCTTTAAATTTGATTACATTGTCGTGCTGTTGCTTACTATGTGAATTAGAATAATTGCTTGGAATACACAGAAGCAATAAACTGATGTCTCTCACATTTTCCAGTTTTTTCTCCTTTTATTTTCTCACCATGAAAAAAAAATCCTGTTTTTTTCCCTTCCCCTAAAAGATCACACTGCGACGTTCTAGTGAAAACCATTGCAAAATTCATACAGGAAGCATGCACAGTTGCAGCATCGTTGTAAATGATTTCTTGCTCGACTAGAAAAAAGTTATATTGTTTTAAGGTAACAAAACAGTTCTTTTGTGCTTTTCAATTCCTTTTTTTTTTTTTCTTAGAATGTTAGTGATGATTGACAGTTCTGGTGCACAGTACAATGTACAAGTGAAATGAATATGATTTGCATTGTTAAGGCATCCAATCTGCTGGTTTATATTTATGTGAAAGACAGAGAAATATACAAGCAGACTTAAGAAAGAAAGTATTTTCATTGAGTTCTATGAAGTTTCTCCCCATATTTAATGCACAAAAATGCGTCACTCCAAAGAGGAGAAATCCCATGCATATTAATAGAGTAAAACAGCATTAGTTTTTGTTAAGCTTCAAAAGCAAAGGATACATTTTTTTTAAATCTACATAACTAAATGCTACAAGAATAATATGCTACCTTTTGCCATATATTGGAAAAAACTTCTTAACTTACAAATAATACAAAAATAGACAATGGCTTTTGGGTGGAAATTAAAAAAATGGAAGCATGATTTTAAACAATACTAAAAAAAAAAAACTATAAATGAAATGTTTTAAAATCACATTTGAACAGCTAATACAACGGTGAATGACCAAACAAATCAGCACTTTTCACATAGCAAACATACACAATAAAATAAACTGGGGTAGGGGAAAAAAGCAATGTACAAATTCCAAAGATAAATACATTATTTATATGGATATTTTACAAAATCCCCTTTAAAACAAACAAACAAAAAAGAAACCCCAGGAAACAAAAAGCTTTTTTTTTCTTTAATTAATTTTGCAAGTATGTGCAAGCTAAAGGTAGTGAGCTCTTTTTGCAAAATATGCAGTAAAATTCTTTATTGTGATATTGAAAAACTGTCTTAAGACATTAAAATGTATAAATAGAACAACAACTTTGGCAAAAAATCACAAAAATCTACAGTATTTATAACTACATACAAAACACAACAGCAAAGAAAAAATATCAGGTAATGTATCTTCAGAGCTTTGCTGCCTCTCTGACTAATAGTTTTTAAGAACACTTCCCAGGTAATGATAGCAAATTTTTTTGTAAAACAGAAGCTATGGTTTTGATTTGAAATCTTCCTAACAGCCCCACCCCCCCATGCCCCAAACTTGTGTTTTCATTTGACTATTCAAAAGCAGTTACCTGTTGCTTAATATATTATGATACAAACTGAGAGGGTCGACCGATACAGGACCAGTCCTAGCAGGAAGGTGACAAAAATGTGTGCTTTTACATTGGGAGGATACAGAACTGCAGATGAACCTTTTCTCATTCTGCCCCATAAAAATAGATCAAGAGGAACCAGGGTATGACAAAAACACTCTTTGGGTGATGGCCACAGTCTGTGTCTTGTGATGGCTGTGCAAAATTTAAATGGCATTTTATGCACAGCTCCGGCAACACTAAACTTCAGGAAGGCCACTCATTTGGAGAGTCTGATATATAAACTAAAGAGAGCCATGATAATCTAATCCTGCAGTTTTAGCAGTATATCTAGAGGAACTGGATTCTGAGCTCAAGAGGAAATGTGTTTGTTATTTGTGTCCTTACCTAATCTTTCAGCAACTTTTTTTGTTGCATTATTTACACACTTATTTAGCCCAATAGTAAAGACAGATGTTACGAATCCCACCCCTCATCCTGCCCTCACCATCCAAAAATACCAGCTTTCTAGGGAGTGATATCTATTTAATGAGAACATTAAAAATGCATCGTATTAGCAAATCACCACTGGATAAGCAACCTGTATGAGCCGACCCTTAATTAAATGGCCATAATTCTTCTACGAAAAACTAACTGGCACTTCTATTCTGTCCCATACAGACTTGTATGTAACTGACACCACTTCATTTTTCTTTACACGGCTTTAAAAAAATTCATAAATTAAAAATGTGGAGTTCCATTGCTAGTGTCCCTCGCGTAATTGGATGATTTATAAAAGACAAATGGTATTGAGTTAAATCAAGCCTTTAAAAAAAAAAAAAAAAGCAAGCCCCCAACCCCAGAAAACAAAAACAAAACAAAACTAAACAAAAAAAGGTGGATTTTTTTTTTTTAATCAACATACAATAAATATATCTCCCAGTTATTTGGGATGGACAGCTTGAATCAACACCTTGCAATTGCAGATTGTTAATTTCAGTACTTGCAAGGATGGTGATTTTTTTTTGTTTAAAAATCCGCAGTTATTGTAAGATTCTTCTTTATTTCTTTTTTATTTTTAAAAAGGCCTGAGTAAAAAGTTCCACTCTGGGACTTGTATCAGATTCTCTCTGAAGCAGAATTCAACCTCTTCATTAATAAAATTCTTCAAGGCAATTCTTTCACATGGGGGGAACAATCATGCCAGATATAGCTGTCATAAGGAGAGGAGAGGGGAGGAGAGAGAGGGGGAAAAGAGTTACTTTTGTGCATTCTGAAGCAACTTTTAAAATCCTCAGCATTTTTAAACATTTACTAGCAACATAAATGGCCATACTGTGAATTAAATTTACATGTAAGTATGATGCAGTAAAGACAACTACATGCACATTAATCCCAGGAAGCCTCATTCTGATTGGAAAATGTTGTAAATTGCTCTGCTGAAATCAGTGACCTTCTTGCAGAGTAAATGCGGTTCGCCTGATGTGAGAATCATCCCCCAACTTAATTTTCTGATTTTAGTTTCAAAATCTCAAAATGTTCAGGAGACTTAAACCTGTCCCAGCCATTGCCACGCATTCTATTATTTTTTAAAAAGAAAAGTACTTGCTCTACATATGAGCAAATGGCTGAAGTCCCATAAGCCACAAGTGTTACAGATCTGGCAGTATGTTTGTTGCATTAGGCAGAGTAACAGTGGTTCATTTTCCTATGCCAGTTTTCTCTTACTAGTTCGCTGTTCAGCCCTGAGACTTGTGTATGCATTTCCAGGTGCTCAGAAAAGGACTTAAGCCCTCAAATCCATTTTTAAGTTGAAGCAGAAATATGCCCTTAACTAACTGATGGCTTTGCAGACCAGCAGCTCATGGTTTTATTACACTTGCAGCATATTTCACCAACTACATTAAATGAATAGTACGTTAATGTTAATTTAGAATGTCCTCTCTTTTGTTGGCTAAATAGCATCATCAGTATTCCTTTGATAAGCTTTCTAACCTCAGTTTCTCTGGAACCACCACCTCTCTTAAAGAAGAGACATTTATTAAAAGTCAATAGGTAAAATCTTCCACCTAGCTTGACCTCCAGGTTGGTCTGGAGTGTCCGAGTGACACACTGTGAGCAAGCACATCATTACAGGAGGTAGTCCTGTAAGTTAACGATGAAAGCTGTAACAACAACGCATCTTTAAAACACCAGTTGTATGGTTATTTGCAAAAAGGTATAAAACAGATTTGCCTTCAGGTTGGCGGCACTTCATGGGCACATTATTTAAATGCTAGAACTGACTGCCATCTCAGACATCTGGACATGTAATTTCTTAAGGAAGAACTCAGCCCTGTGACTGGTGCTGATTCATTGTGCTTTAATTACAGCTGCAATTATTTGATAAGAACAGAGCCAAAGTAAAAGGCTCACAGATTTGGGGTTGGAGGGGGAGAGGAGGGAAATGTTTTCTCCACAAACACCACCATATGTGCAAGAATTACAAGTCTAATCAGCAAGGGGAGAACAGCTCGAGTAAACTGCACTGATTAAATGAAATAAAATGAGAGAAGGCGAGAATGCAAAACACATCCACATGTTTGCAGCAGGCCATCCTCAGAGGTGACATGTTGCAAGTATACAGCAGAATTTCGATTCCTGAATTTATTATTCCGCAACATTTTTATATGGAATCACTATACTGATTGTTTTCACTCCACATAAGGGCTCTTCAAGGTGCTGGAAATTAAGATAAAAGGGATAGAGAGGTGAGTTAAGTTGTTTATGCCCTACAAGAAGACATTCAAGTGAGTTATATAGCATTTACTGACATAGGGTGGTTTTTTGGTGTGTTTTTTTTTTTTTTTTTAAGATTCCTTGCCAATTTTATCAACACTGGATAAAACAAAAACAGCTTTGTTAAAAATAAATAAACAAATAAATCCCAAAAAGATTTTGTTTCAAGAGCATCTCACATAACAAGCCCTGAATGCTCACAAGTAGGCTTTCCCCTTGTTATGCGTGACTGAAAATGAAGCAAACCCAAGTCAGGCAATGCTCTCACTGTTTTGGTACTCAGTTGCTCCCTGCTCTGCTCCTGGGATCCTTACACTGTAGGCCAGGGTATGGATCCTGGTCCATGGACATCTGCCGACATCCAAGGCATCAATAAAATAGGCAATGACAGCAATGGGTACAGTCAACAAGACTGTAATTATGCTTGTGGCAGCCCTATGAGGCAGTCACCCACAGCTAAAGGTGAGAGTGTAATTTTCCCTGTATGAATGAAAGAAAGGGACATGGGCAGGGACCTGAGTCACAGGTTGTGGTCCCAGTTCTTCTAGCTCACTGTATTACATTGAGTAATTTGATTTGCTTCTGTGTCTTACCTGTGGATAAGTTTTATCCCTATTAAAAAATCACTTGCAGATTTCAGGATGGCACTTGCTTAGTAGAACACTGAGGTGGAACAGCAGTGCTTGGACATCAGAGATGTACGTTACAGCACAGAGAAGAGCACTGCCAAGAACAGTGCTCCTTCCTTTACTGCTCAGATATGTAAGGAGTTAAGCAGATGGGAATGGATAGAGTCTTCCTGTATGTGATGAGTGCAACTGAACAGAATCAGATGGCTAATCAATCCTCTGTTCACACTACTTCAACATGTTGTCCTTTTCATACCTCTAAATTCTAAATTTAGTGAAACTTTAAAACAAAATGTTGTTTTGCTTTAGAAAAATTGCATATACTTCAGAAAATGTCAAAATATTATTCCAACAACAACCAAAAAAATCTCAAGCTAAAAGATTCATTAAAACCAAATCAATTTCACCAAAATGTGGCCAAGAATCGCCTCTCTCTTGAGACAACATAGCTGTCTACTCTGTAGGATCCCAACCAAAGGTGACATTACTGCAATTCCCCCCTTCATGACTTAGATATTTTCCCACAGCTACATATCAGCCGTGCACCTTTTGCCATTGGAAGTAACCAGTACAGATGCAGATCTTAGCTCATTTTTTCAAAGCATTATTGCCTTTGAAGAGCTCTGAAATTCTGAATTAAATTACAAGGCAAATGACAAAACGATCTCTTTTCTGCCTAAAAGCCTTGATATTTCCATTCTTTCCAAGTCTTCATTTATATCACTCTACTTTTATTCCATAAGTGCTACATCTAGTCATGCAAATTCTCTCAGCTGTAGCTTGTTATTGATCCTGAAAACAGAGATAGCAGTGGGAAACACTGTAGGTATGAGATCACAACACCTCCAAAAAGAGAGGGCAGAGACTAGAAAAACTCTCACCAATGGGCATTATTTCTTTTATCATACACTAATTTCTATTTGCCACTAGCAAATTACAGAAATAATGTATTTTGAGTTTTACAAAATTGCATGGCAAAGAGAACAACAGATAAGCCTAGCTGTTGTTTTAGTGAGTTCTGCTGATATCTGAGCTACATAAAGAAAGCTTGATTGCTTTCTGATGTATCCAGAAGCCCAAGAGAGATAAGACAGCCTCCTTATACAAGGTTGTTTATTTAAGCAATAAGGCACAACAGGCAGTGCATTTCTGAGTCATTATTACAAGCCTCGGGTGGTGTCAGAAGGCATGGGGCTAAAGGCTGTATGTCTTTAACTCACCAAGAAGTTCAGCAATGACCTAAAAATGAACCATCTCTTGGTGGCTCATTCCTATTATAAAAACTGAATTGCTAAATAAAAATTAGGGGAAACACTCAGATCTGTGTGGTTTCTGGGCATTACAGATCTGGATGTGACATAATGAGGAAGCAATCAGCAAGCCCCAGTTGCATCCGGCACTCAGCTTATTCCATAATTGCTTTCCATAACCCAGTAGGCGGAATCTGGGAATTCTGTGTCTTGTGAAAGGAAAAACAGTGCTTGAAAAAACCTTCTCCTGTTACTTGCTTTTTCTCTCTAACCTCAACTGCATACTGGGACAAGTTGAAGAGATGACAAAAACATTAATATGTTCAAAAGCTTCTGGCAGTCAACTCTTACCTCCTTTTTTATTTTTAATTTAGAGGCAAAACATTTTTAGCTGCTGCCTTGAACATCTGTAGCATGTCAGCAGTACCGAATTTTTAAAACACATAAAAATTTGTATTCTAAACACCACAGCTCATCTGAAAACTTTGTTGTGTATGACTCTTGATGCAGTCTGTATTTATAGCAATTCTTACTGAAGGCACCCAAGTGCTGTTTATCTTTTCCCAGTATTTTCACAATTTCTGTGTGTGCTTGTGTGCATGCATACATCTCCAAGGATTCATCCTTCCAATTCATCAGTGTAAAATGCACTGAGGACAATGCTTCCCTTCAGTCACAATGGATCCCAGCTTTTATGAATGAACTCCTTGTGCTCTGCCTGCATATAGATTTTTCAGCGGTAACAGTGCTATCAGCATTATGCCTGCAAGCCCAGTGTCTATCTTTTCAGAGGCTGTAGAGTGACACGTGGAGTCTGTGGAGCCATCCTCCCCCTGCTCTGTGCAGCTCCTCCCAAACACAGCTTTAAAAATGAAGGATTTGTTCCCTGCTCAGTGCTCTTTGGATAATTTGCGCAGGCACGTGGAAAGGAAAATAGACGTCAGGTCTGGGGGAAGCACAATTCATACCACAAAATCTTTCCCACCTCTGGAGGCAGCTGGCTGCATCTGCTTAAGAAAACTCCTTGGTCTAAGTGAGCATGAAAACATCTCTCTCAGCACACTAATGCACAGTGAGGTAATTATACAGAAAGGTTTAGGCACAGTGTTGGAAAATAGGCTGAACCAAACAATGAAATGGGCAGTGCTGGTCTTTGCAGCATCCTCAGTTTGACAAGCTTTTGTCTGCCACTCCCTGCGTCAATGCTCCAGAATGGATTTAGGTGCTAATGCCGGAATACTTTGTAACAAGAGGGGAAGGGATGTAGAAAAGGAGCAGCCCCTTACTACCAACATTTGAAGAGGCTTTCAAAGATGCCCTGCATCATTTGTGGAAATTAATTGGCACAGAAGTACATTAATCAGTGCTAACTAATATTTGCCCTGGTATGAGTTAAACTGGAAAATGCTGCTGTTGGTTTGTAATGTGTCTTCTATTTATGAAAGGCAAAGGTTTGTGCCAAGCTCTGTAACGGTCTATTTGCTCTCAGTAGGATCTCTGCACAAGTGTACTATGACAAAGGAAAAAAAGGAAGGGAAGATTGAGTGACGTACTTCAGGAGAAGGCCAGCCCCTGGAGAGACCCTGCAGTGGAGTACTTGCTAGAGTCCACAAAAGACTGGTCTGATAATGGACGACAACAGGGAATAAGAGAGGAAAGAAAGAAAAAGGATGGTATTAGTAAGCTGAAATATTACTTGTTTTTATCATAACAGTAGGTCTGTGCTTTAAGAGACACAGCCTCCCAATTCATCAGTATTAGTCGAGTTAGAGGTAGGGTGGTTGCCAAACACCTGCAAGGTACTAGGTGGGCTGGTGATGGAGTCCAGTTACTCTTTTGGGGAGGAAACTTTAGGACAGAGGCCACCAGGGATCCTCCATTGTCTCCTCTCCCCTTGGAAAACTCAATGTCGCTTAGAGCCTCGCAAGGCACTGGGAACTTACGGTTCTCAGAGCAGCCTTCTATGCTCCAGAGCTGGTTTCACTTACCTTGCAGGCTGTTGCCGTTGGTGCTGGTGCAGGTGGGTGGAGGAGATGTTTGCGGTCTCACAACAGGCGCAAAAGCACTCTTCTGTTTCACCGCTGAGACCATGTTGGCTGGTGAGAAGGAGAAAATCCCAGACGAACTGCTACAGTTTGAGGGGAGGCTAGTGGAGGAGGCCATTGTTGGACTTGATGGCACAACTAAAGGAAAATAAGACCCCCCAAAAGGCATACCTTAGTATTAGAAAGTCAGCACTGCCATAGGAACAAATTAATCCTGCTTCTTGGATGTACTAAGTCTAATTTCAAAGGGCCAAGACTTTTACTGCAGTTAGAGTTCTGGTTGCTTACAAAGTGTGATTGGTCACTGCAGGAAGCACACTTTTTTTTTTTTTCCCTCTAAGTGCTCTCAAGGACTCCCTTAATTCTCCGTCAATGCAACGATTATTCTAAGGTTTGGCATCAGCCATTGCCCTGGTCAGAACAAGTGAATAAGAAGGAATCCAGATTGTGCAGGTAACTGAGGGATTAGAAAACTGATGGGTGAGGAGAGTGGTTAAAGTACAAATCTGGATCTGGAATTTTTAATGTGGAAAGTTTTTAACCAGCCTCCAAAGTCAGCATTTTGAGCAGTACTTGCTGGAAGATGGGTGCAGAAAGACCTACAGGGTTTCAGACACCCTGCACAAGGTAGAGACACCCTTAAAATCTTATTTTACTATACGATGCAATAAAGAGCTTTAGTTCGTGTACTTATTATTGAGATTTTAAGTGTGTTTTCATGAAAATAAAACCAACTCCTTTTATTTTCAGACCGCACTGCTGACTTCCCCTCTTTGATTAAAAAAAAAAAAAAAAGTAATTAGTAAATCCCGTGTTTTCACTCTTTGTCCTGTTTAGAAACCGCATATATAGAAGATGGGGCTATGAATAATTACGTATTATAGAGTAAAATTCATATCATCTGGGCTTTGCATTATTATTTTATTTGCATTTATGTAGATAAAAATCACCCTATTTAAGTTCTTTTTTGAGAATCTCATATCATATTTGTTAACACTGAGGAAATCAATTAATGGAAATTAAATGTTCAAAGTTTCACAGTCTGACAGATACAATCTTAGTCTGAAGTCACTCTATGTCTGGAAGTACTTGCTAAGGGAGAGCAATCAAAGCACCTAAATTGAATTGCTACTATACAGCAATTAGTTTATTGATTTAATTAAGAATGCCACCTTTTAATTTTCAGGTCATGATTGAAGCATTTTCTGATTCAATGGATTAGGCATTAGCAGAATGACAGATCTACCAAGAAAACCTCCCAAAATATAACTAGAATAAAGAACCAGGGCTGGGAAGTGAAGTGCTATTCTAAAGAGGACTTTGTTCATAAATATGGAATTATACACTGCTTGAGTATTTTAAATGCATCACTGGCATCTGCTTCCAAAAAGAGATGTCTCATCAATCATGTTATATTATGAATTCAGAGAGTGCAAATTCTATGACAGTAAATTCAACTTAATAAGTAAGTAAGGTACTCTGCAACATTATTTGTTACATTATTATTAGAGTACAAAATAATAACTGGTTAGCAATTCTTAAGTTATAAGTACTAGTTACATGGGTAAATATTTTATTCTAAATTTGTGGCAGCTAAGAAGCTTTGGAGGTAATTTTTTTGATCAGAGTTACTACTCCTTTTTAATTCTGAACTCTAGCAACACAATTCAAAATCATTCATTATTGCTGTTACATCACTAAACTTAAGATTTGATGTGTAAACTATGGTTTGTCCAGCACTGTTTCTCCTGTCCATGCTAGGGTCTCAGCCTATAAACCTTTTTATATGACAAGACCTTCTGGCCTGATTCTGCTAGTAGCTTTCTGCAGATGTCTATGGAATCTGTTATACGACATGAGTAATGTCAGAGGAATTGGGCAGGTCCCATTCATTCCATTTTCTCATGTGAATAGGGACTACTGAGCTGTGGCAGGAAAGGTTCATAGGCATTTACCAACAGAAACATATACGTGTATGTATGTATGTATATATATAAACAGGTTACAACATCTTTAATATTATAATGCAGAAAGTTAGTCCTACATATAAATATTTCTATAACTGGGACTGTAGAACATAAGCACTTTACGCCATGGGATATATGTTTTGTATGACCTGAATCTTTATGACATTCTCTGTACAGTCACTAAAATACAAACTCTAAGAGGCGTTGTCACATTTTACTAATATTAAGTTCTCAGTGAAGTCAATATACTAGTTACAAAGCAAATGGCATATAAGCAATCGAGATTAGGCCCAATAGTAATTCATAATGTGTATAAAGGTTATGAGCACATTATTTGCTCAGAGGTCTTGGAAACATCATCATGCAGCTTATGGAAATGTCAGTCTGTGCCAGTATTATAGCAAACTTTTCTGTCCTTCATATCTTACTGTTGGAAACACTATTTTTCCTGCAGCAAATATGCTTAGCCTCTTTCCATACTCACTGCAACAAAAAGCGTGCACCGATAATATTTGATCGACTCCAATGGAAATTAAGTCAATTATGCCATCCCTGCTTTCTAGAATTGGCAATGTTGAAGACAGCATTTCGTATTTACAGAGTGCAAGGTAAGTTATGAAACTATCAGCCCAAATCATGAGAAGCGTTATTCTTTTTCAGCCCTTATGAGACTTCCAAAATAATAACAACAAAATATAAAAACACATTGCTGGCAACACCAATGTCTTCAAAGTGCTTCAAAGGCCAGTGGGGGAGAGAAAGGGGAGGAGAGAAAGGTCCAAGCTCTGTTTCAAGTGCTCAGAATAGAAACTAAATATTGAGTATTACAGAAAAGTCACCAACTCCTTGTAATGAAAATGTACAAATACAGAAGAATCATATAATACTCACTGGCATAGGGAGAATTGGCAGCAGATCCATTCAGGAAGGTTGGAGAACCGCCTAAATTTGACATTCCAGCATTCCCATAGCCATTCATGCTTGTTGTGACAGAGTTATAATTTGTCTGCTGAGGGGTGGTGCTTGGCACATAGCCATGAGGTGACACGCTGCTTGAGTTGCGAGTAAAACCTTTTGTGGGGAGGGAATACATTTAGAAATTGGTGTTAGCCCAAGAGCAATTTCTTAAACAAACAGCTACAAGCAAGTAATTTGGGGCTACTAACACAGCCACGGTGTGCACAGGGAGGGGCAGGACTGACCACTGCTACCACCAAGTAACCCAAATTGTGATCCCTCACTGCCTGGGTCATTGCTTGTGGGAACTCAAAGAGGGAGGAGGAAGGCTACAGCCTTCACTGGCAACCTGTTCCTTCAAGGAAAGACGACCATTGGGTATTCTTGGAATACTCGCTCTAAAAGAGCTGTTTGTAGGAGATGGAGTAAACATGGCCTATGCTTTCAAAGTTAGCGGTACGTACTGAGTTAAGGTACGTTAAAAGCATGTGATTTCTGTTAAATGTCTTCTGATTTCTCTCATTTAATGCATCTCAAATTAGATGCTACAGCACACTTTAGAAAACACAGGGTAAATTTCTCAAAGTAGTGGAAAATCCTAGGTCTTCTTATCCTAGTCTGATCACTGTGTTGGTAGAAAATGACCAAATTTGGCTCCAAGTTAAAATTTGAATTTCTACCTAATTCTGGAAATGATGTTTGGAGAAACTCATATCCAAATACCCAAAAATGAGGATTTGTTTCCAGAAGCACAGGAATACAAAATGTATCTTCACTCCTGGAAGATGAAATATAAACTTCTCTTCCTATTGCATAGTACATCCATAAAATATTATGATCTGAAAATCATTTCTATTTTTTAGTATAATGCAAAATAATTTTTTCTGCCCTTCTGAAAAGCAGACTCCTTCTACTACTTTATCATTAAAATGGATTTTAAGTTTTGTAATAAAAGGAGCTGAGCAAAGGAGAGTGAAAAATGCAAAGATTTTTTTAAAAAGATGTTTGTCACTTTTTTAACTATAAAAATTAAAACAATACTGATTTGATTTTATGTAAAGTGAAAAATGCTCTATTTTAAAAATGAGGGAAGCTCTGAAAATGTCTTTGTAAATATTTCTATTTTTGCCCACTTCAAAATTTAGAAAAATCTCAAATCTGAAAAAAAAAAATAGTGCCAATATAATGTCTCTTGCAAAACCAAATCAAAAAAGAATGATGTGATACTTTTGTGTTATAAAGAAATACTATATAAGGCCCAGACTCAGAGGTCATCTGTCATCCATATTCAGGAAAATATGTAAGTACATGCTTAAGTACATGTTCAGGTTCATAGAAATTCTTTTCAAACTAGTAGGATTTAAACACAAGTGCAAGTGTTATTCTGAGCAGACAGAAAGTGATCTGATATATGCATAAGTGCTTTTCCGGAACTGGGGCTGAAGTCACTAAAGAAAGCCCTATCTCATGACAGTACTGAGTAATTCGAAGTTTCTGCATGCAGGTACAATGGTGTCTGTCTGGATGTACTTCTTGCATTCAGTTTTGAACCATCACGCTTTCACTTCTCTGTGTGTTTGCCTGACTTCTATCAGAAAAGGTTCAAAAAGAGAGGAAGACGCGTCTTCTCCTGACCCTGATTGGTGGCCTGTGAGGCTTCGGAAACATTGACAGCTAGTTGACCACTAAAGGAATTCACTCCCATCATTCCTGCGTGGACTGACGTGTTAGCAAGGGCGGGGAGCTGGTTGTGGTTGCGGGGGACACTGTAGAGTGCTTCTGCGATATCTGCTGCTCTTTTCAGGATTATTTCCTAGGGGACAAGAAGGGTAAAAAAGAATAAAACAGTTACCAAGTCTACTCTGACAAACCTTTACTTACGTACTAAAATAAAACATTTCCCCATCCAAAGGAAAAACTAGATGTTTTTCTTTCTAAACCAGCTAGCTGACTGATAGCTGATGCTTATAGATCTGCTTCCTTCGTGATAAATCCTGACAACTGTGGTAAGAGAGTTGGAAGCTTCAGTCCCAGTGGCCACATTTCTGTATAACAAAACAAATAGGCAGAATGGGACTGAAGCCTAGGCTTACTCCATCTTAAAGCTAAAATATCTTTAAGGTAAGACTGAAACATCACTGGTGGCAAGAAGTAATGCATATCATTGCCCATATTATACAGTCTCTGGTGACAGTGGGCAAATGCCCCCAGGGTTAATAACGTTGCTTCTGCAAGCACTAAATTCACATACTTTAAAAAGAAAGCAAGCAAACTAAACCCCATTCCAGATATGGCATTGCCCTATGTATTTATTCTTGTCTCTCATTATAGTATCATATACCTTTAGCCCCTGATCTATCTATACATCTAAGAAATAGCCATGTTTTAGAATTGCTGAAGTAGAATGCATTTACCTGGTTATTATGTGGCATACCATAGAGTGCTTCTACTAAATCAGCAGCCCTCTTAAGTATTACTTCCTGTCAATATAAAAACAGATGTGTTCCTCTGAGTTCAATAAACTCCTTGTGGGGGAAAACAAATATTAGAATCTTTTATATTGTTCTATCAGTTGCACTGTGTTTTGTGGGTTTTTTTTGTTGTTTTTTTTTCCTCCCACCACGTAGACCTTAATTTTAACAACACTCAGCAACCACTCAATGGTGTTAAATCACTAGTTCATCCTATTCACACACACGCTTAATCAAGTCAAAAGGTGAGAATCATTGGTGCTGCAAAATAAAATACATCACTCAATTGTCTCTACCATCTGCACCATAAACCACTCATCGGTTTATTGCAGAATACAATCCTGAGGTCATTTACTAGATTACTGCAATCAATGTCATTCAGAGCATGTTATGAATCCCTTCAATGTGTTTATTTTTTTCTTAATTGCATACTGCAGGAATTGTGACCTTACCCAGCAGGCCACGTTCAGAAGATATCCAATCAGTTCTATGCTACTGGTAATGTAACCTTTCAACTTCTTTGGTTTGTATCTTGGTATGACAGGTCAGGGTGGGATTCATGTACACAAATACATGCAATATGTGAGAATGGCCCAGTGCCATGAAGTGTTTCCTTGAAAAAAATCCCAGCATGGACAGCAGAAGTTAGAGCAGTCTTGGATATAGCTCTCATTTGGGGGCATAAATTAACTTTTTATTCCTCTTTTTTTTCTCCCTCCATTTTCTTATTTGTTCCTATTTGTACAGCATTTTAAATGGGCACTCAAGTAATGCTAGCATTTCCTGTGTTCTTACATTTTAAAGTGTGGAAAAATCTCTATCAAGAATCCTGATAGAAAATGTTAAAAAAAAAAAGAAAAAAGCATTACAGAATTAACCCAGACTAATTTTATTTTCATATTCTTTAAAGGCACCTAGCAGATTCCCAATTGCCTGATCAAAAACAATCCAGACTGTCCTTTAAGTAAAACACCATATTTTTGTAATTGCCAGCCCCTGCATGATGCTCTAATAAACTAACACGATGCTATTCATCGTGGTATATTTCTGTAGGTAGCTTACAAAAATAGAAACAGTTCTGAGTATTTTACAGTTTTCTACAAAGTTAAACTTTTAGAGTTAAAATATTTTACACAATAGCCATATTTTATACCAAAAAGAAACAGTAATGCTCAATTTTCATATACTGTAGAGTCTGATCAGAAAATAGAGATATAATTGCGTTCATTTTGCTGTCACCATAACCTCTTCAAAAATCCTTGAACAACTCTTCAAATGACAAGCTTTTAGATGCATATTAGCATTTTTTTCAATTTTAAATTCTCTATAATATAAGATAAAACAGTTGTCATACTGCAGTAACTACTTATGACATATATAATGTCCTAAATTCAAAAATGAGATGGAGGATTTTTGTACTCCCAGTAAACATTTAGGCTTGCCTTCTGCTGCACACCCCTCTCCCAGAACACACATTTAAATTATTTTCCACATATGAAGTCAGATGTAATATATAATCGAAAGAGTTTTGAATTGCTACATTGAAACAGATTCTGAGGAGTTAGTTTGCTACAGCCTTTCTTTTCTTTTTTTTTTTTTTCCTTCACGTAGCTTGACCACAACCACTAGCTGTATAATCACGGACAAGCAGACTGCAAGCAACATCCAGGTACAATCAATCCTTGTTGCTTTACCAGAGTCATCAGAACACTAAGTAGCCCTTTTTGCCTCATGTTGAAGATACAAACTGGAGAAGTGTTTCTGAAAAATGTTATCTTTTTCAAATATGATTGTAGATGGAAAATTACTACACAGGTGTTTGACTTTGCAAACTAGGATTTATTTCACTTCAGTAGAAATTGTTTGCACTATATATTTCACTAATGCAAAATTAAAATGTGATACAGAGCCCACAAACTGCTTTGGAATATTGTTAACCTGAGCTGTCATTATGCTTAAAAAAGGAAGTTTAAATAGTCAATTCTGCTCCACCTAACTAATCATAGTTATTTATGTAATGCTGAGCTAAAAATCTCAGAATGCATCTAAAAAGAGATTGAAGACCATGTTAAAAAATGTTAATAATTACATGGAATCTTACAGCTGCTCTACCTGATATCAAATATATTGCAGTTCCTAAATATTGGAAGTTATTTGATGCAATATTATACTGTATGTAAATAAAACTAATTGTCATGATGGTTTACTGAAGTATGCTTGACAAGTAGCATTCAATTTTCCTAGCTAGTCAATGGTTATCTTTTTCCAATATCTTCATGGCCTGTAAATTTGAGTTTCATACTTTGTCTAACAATATTTTCACACAATAAAAGCATTTCTTGTTTATGACATTTTCAGATCATACAAAGTAGATTTTACACAAAAACTCCTGTGTCAGATACTGGTATCTTCTATTCCAGAGCTGACGGTAGTTCTTACAGACACAAACTAGCTTTAAAGATACACAATAAAATGCTACTACAGACATGCTCAAGGTATTAACTTCTTGTTTTCTGAATGCATTTAAACCTTTTGCAGCTCTGCCTAAATTACCGTAGAAGCTACCATTATGACTTCACATACAAAGGAACCCCCAAAGTCCTCTATAAGTTAGAGCAACAGACCTTGCAAGGTGCTTGGATTGCGGTGACCAGAAAATTGTTCTCACCTCCATGTCATTACGCTCACAGTGAAGCAGCCCCCGAGCATGTTTGTGTTCGGGATCTAATATATTGCCTTTCAATCAGAGCTGAGAGCCACTGAACACATAGACAGAACATGACGAGCAGGTCAGGAAAGCAATAAAGATTTTACAGAGCTGTCCAAGGTGCTAAATTTACTCAATAATGGGTTTGGCACCATAGTGTTAACCTCTCATTTACTACCAGTTTGAGGGACTAAATTGAAGTAGCTGACTTCATTTACCTTGAAATGTATATTTTATGACATTATGTAAGTAGATTGAAAGGGCACTGCAGTTTTAACAATTTAAAGGCTAGAGCATGTTTAAGATGAAGCTTGAATATTTATTGTATATTGCACTTAAACTATATAGTATATTAAAATGCATTGATTAAATTTGTAAAAGGTATTATAAAAAAGGACAGCTAATATAAAAGATCTATGTCTTTTAAAATCCAATTGATACTGTATGTTACCACTGCAATGGTAATAAACAGATAGATGGGTGGACAGAGAAGCAGACAGACGTCAAAAAGTGAGTGAAACTCACATTCTACAAAAAGAAATCTCTGCACAAGCTCAAGGTCTGTTATTCCAGATTTTTTTTGTTGTTGTTGTTGACAGAAATTATTCTTTGCCTTCCTCCTGGAAACATAGATTTTCATAGCAGTAAGTGGGCATCATGTAAAGTCCTTCCAATTGAATATGCAAGTGGAAATATTTCCTGAAAAGACAGAGTTTGACTAAAGCTAATATCTAATTTATGGGGGCATTTGTCAAAAAAGATCCACTCTTCTACTAATGTAAAAAGTCTGACAGCTTTCAGGTTAGAATAGAGGACTACGCAGCATTTAGTTTCAGGGCCTTCTTGTCTTGCATTTTTTTTCAAACGAGCATCATTTTATTTCTATAAAAATAATAACTGAGCAAATACTGAAAAGAGTAAAATATTATAATATAGTACTTTATTTAAAATATTACTTAAAATATTATTATATATTCTTTAAAACATTATTTAAATTATCATTATATATTACTTTTAAAAATTATAATATATTACTTTAGAGATTAAATATGATGCATCAGAACTCTGCCCTCCATACAGCTACACAACACAGATCCAGAGTCCATTTCTATTCCAAAGCTGAAGCTGATTTTCTACTGATGGATTTTATTATTATTATTATTTTGTGAAACAAAAATGCAATTAACTATATCTATTAAATTTTCTTCCTGAAAATAGTAAGGGATGTTTACATTAAAAAAAAAAAAAAAAGGAGAAGAAGAGAAGAACAAGAAGAGATAGGGTAGTAAAGTCTGCTGTGACTTTGCATATTCCAAAATCACTGCAGGAAGGATTATATAAAGCATACGAGAATGACTGTGCTTTTAAAGCACGATGAACATAATTTAAATAAAATCTTCTTCTGACAAAATGTACCCTGGACCAATATTACAGTGACTTTGCATGTTTTGTTTGTGACATGCATTCCCTTTAGTAGGAATTCATTAATATCATAAAACTTTCATTTCAAGTTTTATTATGACAGACACATTTTGTGTCAAGTTCTATCATGATCAACAAATTTTGTGGCAGCTTTAAAAAAAATCTCTGCTGTTGACATCTGCCTTTGTTTTTTTTTTTAATAGGGTGTCTAGTGAATATATCCACTTTTGTCCCAACACTGCTGTGAATCTAGTCAGCAAAAGGGTATCTAGAGTTATAGTGAGTTATTCAGCTTTGATAACTAAATTAGACAGTGTTCAAGGTACTTGTTAAATCTAAATGAATTTTGTCAAGAAAAAGCTGGCCACAATATATAATACTCATCAGCCACATATTGTATTATTGAGACCACCAAAGGATTTATGTACTTGTGGAGGGCGTGGGGGGGAAGCAGTTCTAGCGGACTGTGAGGCATTTATCTTATGTGTTGTCTAGATATCATATCACCTTCTAATGCTCTTTAGCATTGTAATACAAGAGAGAGCTCATTCATCTTCTGAGAGGGTACTTAGGGATGATGATGTCATTCATACTTCCTTGACTCTTATGTCTGACCTCCTGGCTCTGCCTTCTAACTTCCTACTCTCATGGCTACTTGCAAGAAAAAACCTCTTCTACAGTCAAAATACTGAACAGCAGACTCCAGTTCCTTCACCTTGCAAAGGTCATGTTCTGCAAGTTCAAGTAAAAATTAAAATATTTTGTGCTCAAAATTTTCCTTTGTTTTTCAATGGGTGAAACTTTCTATGTACTAATATAGGATATGTACTAAAACTAAGTTTTAAATTTAGAAATTGTATATGCACTATACAATAATAATAATAAAACAGTAAAGATAAAGTTGTGAACACATCTTTTTAATTCTAATGGCAAAGATAGCGTTAGGTAGAGAGCCATTTAGAAGGATGCCACAGATCTAAAATGCCAGTCATATAGCTTGGTATACAAGAGTTTCAGCCTGCCCATCACCTCCCATCTTTCCATATCTACCGGGAGCATTGCATTATTGTATCATTTTCAGCAATTATATTTTTATAAAAGACTCATAAAAGACATTCTAAATGTAGAGATCCTCCATTTACTGTAAAACTGAGCAAACTAAGCCAGTTTCATGGGAAGTATAAAATAGCAGGGCCATTTCACTAAAAAGATTTTTGTACTCACATAAAGATGAAAACTTCTCTACCAAACAAACAACTGAATTGTTTCCATATATTATAATTGAATCATACTGAAGAAGTAAACACCATATCACAACGACAGGAAGCAAAATGAGAAAGACAACATAGCTCACTTGAGGGATTAAAAAAAAAAAAAAAAAAAAAAGAAAGCTTCTGCTTACCGCTGCCTATAGGATGGAAGTGCACTCAATCAGTCCTGTTACTGAATTTCAATGGCAATTTCCAGAAAATAAGTCTACAGTGGGAGCTAGAACCTTAGCTTTTCCAAGCCATTGTAGTCTCATCAGCCTCCACCCAGACTGAAAATCACAGCCTAACTCTACAGCACTAAAAACGGTCATGCATGACCTTACCACCTGCTCCACAATGAGCCAACCTTATAAATAAAATATAGAAAGCCTATATGAGGCAGCAGGAAGAACAAACACTGATGTGCAAATGTGAGCAGGCATCTAGCCATAAATGTTGAGAATCAATGATTAAAACACCTCTTAACCACAAAGGTGATAAATGCATAGCAATAAGGAAAACACACCCTACTCAAAAAATCTCCATTGGAAATACTGATGACAAAAGAAGGAACAAAATGATGGTGATCATCCGTAAGTCTGTCCTTGCAAGTCTCCCATCTTACCCCTATTATCCTCCTGTTAATTTGATATACTTAGACACACACAAAAAAGTATCAGCCTCCTTTTTCAATCCACACCACTCATGCTGCTGGTCTTCATTTCCATAAATGATGGGCATGTAACAATGGCAACCGAATTAGTGGCTGGCACAGATGTGTACCTCATCTAGATACACAGTAACGTGGAATAAACTGGCATTAATATAGTTGCACTGGAATAACCCTTTGAATAAACTGACATTTGAGAGTCTGGATGCTCCCACCATATTATCATCAACTGAAGCATCTGGCAAGTAATTTGGACAGTTCTCTTGCTGAAAACTCTGGAGTTCTCTGCTAATGCTAGGTCTCTAAGTCAAAGAGAGAAGAGTGGATGTGTGAAAGCTGATAAGCAGAACTAAAATCACACTGCCAGTGTTTATAAAAGTGTCCCTCTTTTAGGGACTTTAGCCAATGGTGATTGAATTATCAATTGGTGATTGATAAAGACTCTCAACTATATCCCTCAGATGGCTGCAGAACTTTTGATTCTCCTAAATATGTTTACAGTATGGATTTCCCCAGATAAATTCACCAGAAAAAGGCATTTATAGCATTTAGAGATGGAACTATTCAGAGTTGTCAGTTTTTAACCCATGAGGCCATGCCCACAACACAAAATTGGTAGAAATTACTACATTCTGTTCTCATATCTATTTACATCCTACAGCACATCAACTGGTATCTGGTAGCTGTCAGTCATGTTTGGGATTCACTAACACTCTCATTAAGAGATTGAGTAAACGGTAACTCTCTGGCACCTTCTATAGCATTTCCCACGGGTTATCTTGCAAGCTCACACTGTGAGGATCTAAGGACAGATCCCCTCAGTATGAAACATAGCAAGAGCATGAAAGGAAACACATTTTCATGCTGTACAAGAGGTTGCAGCATTTACCCAGCAATGCAAAGACCAGTTTTTCTGCACATGGTTTTCCTTAGTTATGCAATCCCCTCTTTCAAACTATGATCAGTTTGTCAGGTCCAGTGAATCACTAGAAGGCAAAATCAATTATCTATAAACTAGATCATTAATAGATAAGTCCACTTAAGTGCAATTCAGTGGCTAACAAACACTCTTCACCAGCTTTCTTTACAGAAGTTCCTCCATCCTACCAGTTTACAGTGACTCATACTATTCCCATCTATCTAGGTTACAAAAAGGTTTCCCGATTTACCCACGAACATATGAACAAACAATAGAGAGCATTAGATTATTCTCTTCCATCTGATTCAAAGGTTGGCCCCAGTGACCTAAAAGCATATTTCACACGCTAATTTTTTCCTTTATGCCACATCCACCTGCAGTCCCTGGGCAAAACATACAAAGAAACACGCACAATCTCAGATAGGAACCTCAAGCACTTCTTTTTGAAAATTTACCCCAAACCATTTCTACCAGCACCTACAGTACTTTGAAGCAGATGTTCATTATTGAATTTAATGAGCTTTTAGGGTTTTTTTTGTCTTTATTTTTGCACACATAAGATTTTGTGATAGTTCTTCCTCTGTTCTCCATAGTATTAACATTCCTGTTTCTTGAAAACAGCTGCAGATGAGAGTTGGAAGGAAAAAAAAAAAAGAGAGAGAGAAAAAGAGTTATTACTCACAGTCTTCTCCTGACCATTTTATACCCATATATTTTTGGAAACTTGTCAAAGTCCCCTTATGGAAGAAGAAGAATGTTTTAAATTATTTGAAGGGTCTGGACTTAAGCAAACTTAAAAAGAATTTGGTAAAATGAACAGAGACACTAAATTCTGAGACTGTCGTTCAAGATCCTGCACAGGCTGTTTTAGGAGCTTTATTCTGCAGATTATATTCTCGTGCCAATTAGAAAAATTCCCGAGAATACTGGGGATTAAAAAAGATTAAACATGCCTTGCAATTTTGTATGTGGTACAATGTAGATATCCAATTATGTATTTGTAACAGTGAAAAACATTTTACTTAGCAAATAGGCTGATATCTTTTTCCTACCATTTGTATGCACAAAGAATTTCCAAACACAGGTCAAGTTGTACCCCTTTTAAATTGTTCTCCCATTAGGTCAAATCTGGAATGTATTGGGTGGCATAATTCACTTGACTGCATTTAAATCTATAAAGATATATAATTATGTTTGGTATTGCAAGGCAAGAATGTCATCTGAATTCAATCAGCAGAGCTATCTAGCAATTAATGTGTAACTTGTATATATGTGTTTTGTCTGTTTCATTTTCGGAATTGTTCTTTATTAGTGCTTTTACTCATATAAATATCTGCCGTAAGTACACCAAACTATGTATTTTCTGTAAAAAACACATGCTCACCTATATGAAATTAATTAAACAATCCCTCTGCATTTTGTTTTAATGAAGACTGAAAAAAAATGACAGAATATTTTTAAGATCTGTGAAACTGTCACTCTGTCAAATAATGAAGATTTTTCTCAATTGTGTGCTTCAGGTAGGAAGTGATAGTAGCTAGAAATTGAGAGTTCAGGTTACTTTTAATAGCAGGAAGAAAACTGAAAAATAAGACACACTGAAATTCTGACCTACAATGATATTCCACTATGTTCTGTGGAGAGAGAGTGCATAAAAATGTTGAAATAGAGACTGGAATAACGTAGGTAGATTTTAGTATTACAGTTAAAACACTGCTCAGTCATAACCTCTAGAAATGACTACTTTCACTTACATTTTATCATCGGTATAATTAAAAGAATTCTCTTGAAAGGGGCATTCTCATTACAACGAAGGACCACTTCAGACCCAATTGAAATGAAAAGACAGAGCATAGATTAGGTGTAGATACCAAGTGGTAATTTCTAGGGAAGCATAAAATGCCAAATATGTAACAATTATATTTTATAACTATGTGTTCAAAAGACTTACAGTATTTTATTATACAAAGAGGCTTTAGCTCAGACAGACTACTTCATTGAAGTGCCTCCTAGCATATATGCTAAGAAGCATTCAACTTTTTTTTTTCATTAGAAACAAAAGGTATTTTTCTCCTGATACTATTTTTTTTTAAATATTTGTCCTTAAAAAGTCAACTAAAATTATCCAAAGCGAGTATAAATGTTGAATAAGAGTATAGGTAAAAAATTAAATTTATCTGACATTTCACAGTGGTAAGAATATCCTTTCCTGTATACTTCCATGATATAAAAGCTGGTACACCATTTTACACTATCTATGGCTCCTTTTTAGTGGTGAGTGAAAAGATTACTATTTCTACTTCACCCACATATTTTATGGAATTGCTTCAAAATTCACCACTGATTTTTCAAAACACATTAACATTTCAATAACTTTTTTGATCATCAAAAACTCTTAGTTTTAAGCTGTAAAACTGAAAGAAAATTCAGATTACCAAAACATTCCTAAAATTTCTTTCCTGTTTATAAAATAATACTCTTGCACACATTTTATATGTCAAAAGCTCACACGGAAAAAATTAATCATCTCTATTCTGTAAAATGCAAGGATTTCCAGAGACAAGATACTCCGTCCAGATGAAATTACGACTATAGAATTAGTAAATACTCACCCTAAAGAACGCATCGTACAGAACTAAAATAACTGAGACAAATTCTAAATTTTCTGTATCTTAGATCTCCCATATATGAACAAAAAATGTGCAATATATATGTGGTGCTGCTTTAAAAAATACTTCTGTTTTGTTTCCATTTTCTTCTCAGCGAGCATATCAAGTGTCATCTATAGTCAGAAATAGATTCCAAAACATTCCTTAAAACAAAACTAAAATGCATATCCGTGTTTATACAAGTAGCATGAGATTGTATGCTATTGTACTTAGAGGACATTTCAGTCCAGTTGAGTTATATCAACATAAGTTACATGATTGACTTTTACAACAGAAAGAAAAGGTTGTACTCAAACAATGGTTATTGCCTCAATGGAAAAAAAAAAAATCAATGAAAGTAAAATGAACAAGAGATTTTGTCTGAGTTGCAGTTAATACTACTGAAGAGCTATGGATATTAAAAGGTCAACAAATAAATTAGTCCAAGTGTTATGAAATGAATGATTTGGCTTATAATTGTATTGAGTGCAAATTGTTCACTGCCTATTAGACCAGGTAATTTTTAACCATGGAGCCTCAATTACTGTTCCATAAGCAATAATATAGTTGTAAGAGCCACCGGTTCGATCGAGTGACCTATGAGACGCGCCAGGACAGCTGACTTTGCTATGATGGATCACTGAGCCTGATCTCCAAATGGTGCCAAACCTTCCCTTCCCGTGAGGAGATCTCATAAAAGAAACATTACTGCTTGATTCATTTTACCAAAATGTTTGAGTTTTCAAGTGTCAGCAGTTAAGTATAGATTGTGAAACTCTCTATTTCTTAGAAGAATTACGACAACAGGCATCCTATTGCTTCCAGCACTCTGCTAAATGGCATCATGATGGTAAGGAGGATGCTTTTTCTGCTGCTCAATTGGACTGTGTTGTGAGAAATACACTGCAATCACATTTTACATCACCACGTAAACCACTGCCTAACACCTAAAACCAGGCTAGAAATGGAAACAGTAGGTGAGATTATAGACATTACATCACACTTCTGCAATGCCCTGCATTCAAAGATCTCAAAGCACCACTTTAATGGGAACCAATTAAACTTCACAACGTACTTTCTAGGAAAATATTCTCTCTCCCCCATCTTCATCAGAGACAGCCTTAACAGGTAGCTGTTTGGCTGAAGTCACAATGGTCTGTGGTTACAACCGAGGCAAGTTTTGTAGGGTGAGGTAATATCTTTTATTAGACCCACTGATACAGGTGAGAAAAGGTACAGCCAGCATGCAGGAAGCAAGGCACGTGCACCCAAGAGCTTGTCTTTTTTTTTTGTCTGTTTTTTTTTTTTTCCCACAGTTATTTCAGTTAGTCTAGTATGAGATTACCATTCCCTACAAATCATGATAGCCTTAAACAGGGAAAAGAAATTAATCTGATATTGCTTTCGTGCTATGAAGTAACATCCATGGCACCTCATGAGGAGGAGAGGCAGCAGCCGTGTTTCCCCATTGCTCCTAAGGGCATGGTGTTCCTCGAGAGTCAGCGCTGGAAATACAGCAATAAAGGTCTCACTACACTTCCCACAGGACTGGGCCTTAAAGGACAGTAACTTTGCAATAACTCTGCATGTCTGCTCTTTCTTCACATATACAATAATTGAAGATGTAAATGCAATTCCTGAATTATCACATAATCTGTGTAGTAGAAACTAAGCTAATAAAAAGCCTAATTAGAATAGATTGTACCACGTAATACCAAATCCTGTTTATATTGTCACTCTGCTATATTTTTGATAAATCACTACATTCAGTCTATTGGGAGGGTGATTTTCCATTTCATCTCTCCATTGAGCAAAAAAGTGCCACGTGACTGGAGTCTGAATTTCAATTTTACCAGCATACAGTTGAACTGAATATTATTTGGCACAATGCAGTGTACAACTGAGCCACTAAATGGCTGATTTACTAAATTATTATTAGATGAGCCCTTGCTGTTCCAAGTGAAAGTGCAGTCACTGTCTCTCTTCATGGTGCGTTCAAATTGTTCTGTGTTTAAATATTCAGCATGAGGCTAATGTGAACTGATGAACTGAGACTACAAACATTCACTTTCAATACAGACAGAGAGACAGAGATGCAACATATCATGTGGCCTGCGGAAGTGAAAATGATTTATATTTAAGGATGCTGCTGCCGACTTCCATTACTTTAAGATATTCTTAATTAGCTTTGTGTTTGAATCAGGAGTTTGGAAATGTAACTAAACAACTCCAAAGAAGAAATAGCTGCACGGACATGAAGGCTTCAGAATTCCGGTGAAGTGGTACATGAGCCTGGGTCTCTCTGCCAGTAAAGCACATGAGCTGCCACTACAGTTGCATACTTCACTGTCTTTAGTATTTGAGATGCACCTTAAAAGCATCACTTGCAATTCTGTCTGCAGCAGCAGAAATCCTACAAAATGCAGATGACTGACCATGATGTGCAATCTATGACTTTTTGACACAGAGGGGAGAGGAGGGAGAAAAAAGAATATATATATATGTATGTATATATATATAATATATATAAAAGGTTAAAAAAAAGAAAATTTCTTTACTGCCACCTGCTGGAGTAGACAATAACCCTTTGTCATACAATAACAACAAGCATCTTCACTTAGAGGACAGTTACGGCAAGCATTTAAAATACTGTGATCTCAGACACTTACAGTAGATTAGGATTTTTTATTGGTGCTGTGTTGCCATAACAACATAAAGACAGCAGATGACTTAAGCTAAGCTTGCAAAGCAAAAGGCTGCTCATCTGGCAGTTAAAATGAATACAGTTCACTTCACAAGTTCCCCATATGGACCCTTAGTGTATGGTAATGAGGATACCATATGGTGGAAGAAAATGCACAGAGAACAATTGTGCTCTACTGGATGAGTGAAGTGAGCAGGAAGTTATGAGGAAACACAGGAGAGAGATTTCTCTGTGCTCTCTAACTCACGGGTTTCTTTCAGAGCGGGGTTCTCTCTCTTCTTAATCTTCCTCTTAATATATACATGCATAGAAATGACAGAGAAACATATTGTACATTTTGCAACATCATTCATCATAAACTGTCAGCTGTGTTTGTAAATCAGCCTAGTAAGATCTTATAAATTTGTAATTCTTAAAAGGTAAAAGTGCTAAGTTTTTAGACAAAGTGCAGGAAAATTTAAGCACTTCTGACAAGTAGAAACATTAGTGGTAATCATTTTAAAAATGCTTGCATCTTTCTGCCTGCATGTTTAGCTGTAAATAATGCCGCAATGAATAAAAGCTTTAAAAAGGGGAGGGGGGGGATGAAGTGGAATAAATATTTTTTATTTCCAAAAGAATAACAAGCAATAGTTGATCAGAACCATATGCACGCTAGATTCTGCTGTAAATGTACATATGCTATACCCTACACTGTACTAACCAGATCCTAAACCTGGTAAGACAGCTTGCTAAAGGCTGCAAAGTCAATTTTGTACTACACATGCTTCATAAAAGATGAATATAAATGCATTAGTTAGACACGGTGAGCTAAATTAGAAGGTCAGGCAGGGCTGGAAGGGCTGAAATATCACACAACCAATGACTGTAATTACTCTTTTTTTAAGTCTATTAAGTGGTGTTGTTCTATCAAGGCTCAGGGGTATAGGACATGAAGTACAAGATAAAGTAATGTGTATTTATTACTCCCACGGGATCAATTTACTAGATATTTTCAGCTCCACAGAGCAAAATACACAAATGCAGCCTTTGTTACTTTCTTCAAACTGTGGTTTGTTCCTTCAAACCTCTGTTCCTTGAAGAGACCATGTTTACCTGTTTGATGCCTTCCTGCCACCATCAGTTCATTGTTGCATTTTAAAACAATAACAATAAAGGATACAGGACGACACAAAGACGAGGATCAGTCGTACAGGATGCTCAAACAAGTGGTTTGAGTTGCTCAGATGGAATGAGCAGTCTAGAAAATCCAACCCCAGGCATGATTTTTACCCCAAGGCAAAGCAGGAATCAGGAACGGAGAATGGCACAGAGCTCCTTGTCATCGTGTTAGCCCTGATCTATTAAAAGTTTTGTCATAGATTCTAAATTACACCATCTGCTCTAATCATTTGCTGAGTAAATGCTGACCCACTTATAAAGAAAACTCAGTGAAATGTGCATGCACGCTGTTGACCTTCAGAAAGGAACGGGCTCCTTGCCAGCCACTTGTATGACGCTTTGCCCTTCAGCAAGCAATGTGGCTGTCTCTCAGCTCTCTCTCGTTTCGGACCCTCTGTGTATTCCCAAAGACACCCCTTCACCTCTGACATGCAGCACCCCATAAGGAGGATACTTCCATAGTAGCAGCAGGCGTTTTGGTCATCTATTTCTCAATAGCTTTGAAACTCAAAACCCGAACTTTGAAAACTGAATATTTTCAATAGGATAAATTGAAAATCAAAACCAAACAAGCCCCTCAGACAACTAACTGCCCAAATTGTTAAGAAATGCAAATATATATATCCAACTGTGAAGGATTTAGTGTCAATCTTAACTCTTGTCTCACATTCCTAAAAATTTTACAGTACAGCACAGAAACCACCAAGCACATCTCATGCCTTCCTTGCTATACAGAAGAACTCCATCAGCTCCTCTTCACATGCCTCCTCTTCCTGCCTACACTCATTATACAAGTTTTCTACAAACCCCTTTGTTACACTGGGTGGAAAACATATAGATATGACTAACTTAGGTTAAAATAGCATGAAAACACAGTATCTTGGGTGAGCAGACAGAGATCCATTCAGGAATTTCCACCAGGTCTGTCTGAAGCAGCAAACCTGAGTTGCTTTGTCTTCATTGCTATTTTAACCTCAGCCAGCAAGCCTAGGCCAACCCACCCACGTTCAGAGACAACCTCTGTTTGTAATATAAACAATTCTCATGTCACAATGGATAAAGGGCAAATCTCTGGGATTTCATAGGGGAAAAGACAACTGCATTTGGCAGTCACTGGTTCCTAATAACCACCTGTCTTCTATTAGTGTCCTAATGAGGAGGTGGGGTATGTCTTGGGGTCTAATGACTGACCAGAGGAAAGGAGCTGAAGGGAAGGTGGAGCCTGGTTACCTGTGCTCTCTGCTCAGCGGGGAGGCCCCTGTGTGCTAGAGAGAGGCTCCACTTTCATCTACATGAAGGGAAACCAGAACTAAAGGTCCCTTTCAGGAAGGATGAGGGGTCTCTCAGAGAGCGCATTTAAGCAGCAGACTGGGAGGGAGAGGACGTCAGATCACGGAGGGGGTCGATGCTCTGACATGCTTCTCCAACACAGAGTGAACAATCATGAGCTTAATTTAAATAAAAGTGATGAGTTGTAAGAGTGGTGAAAATGGCAAATAAATTCTAGGAAATTGCATATAAAGAGGAATCGTTGTTATTAAATCATTTAGGATGGATGTGTTTCAAATCTAGCTCACAGTTGAAACTGTTTTACAGCTATAGCTGTGGAGTTCTAACAAAATTACAGAATCTCAACGTATCTGCCAGGGATTTATTTTAAGGATTGTAGGATGGTTACATAAATGAACCTCAATAGATTCAACATGTTGTTGTGATCTGAACTCTTCGGTGATTTCCACTGCAGTTATGTACACAGGAACCAACAACGTGTGTATTTGCGTGCACATATGCAAAGGTGGGAAACAGGGAGAATGCACATGCATGTGCAGACTTACTCCCCAGCTCCACAGGCAGGCTTTCTGCAAACTGCTCCTCCAGGACAACGATACAATTTCTTAACATTAGCATCATGGTTTTTCTTTTCACTTCTCCCAAGAGACCTCTTGTTTCCTCTGATCTGCCTCCTGTCTGTATTAGAAAGGAAAGACTATACTACCCCGCACACTCCTGGTACTTGATCTCACTCCAAGCTTTGGGTGCTAATCCTACCACCCCTGTACTGCTTGTTTCTCCTCTTGATGCATGTGTCTGTGCATGTGTGTGTGTACAGACAGGCACATCTGCTAGTGACAGCCCTAAACTGGATGCTTTTCCTGCTCTGTACACAAAGGGAATGGGACTCTGGCCCGTAGCTAGCAATATAGCTGAGCTGCCAACATCAGCTCCCACTCCTTCTTCAGAAACTATGTATTGCATTTCTACTTTAAACACATCTCTACTTTTCAACTGTCATCTCACTACGGGAGTACATTCTCCAAAGGAATTTGGCCACTCACTGATGCCAAATTTGGCCACTGGGAGAGACAAAAAAATTCAAAATCTGGCTTTTTTTCTTTGCCTACTTCCAGCAGATAGTTGGAACATTTCAAAAAGTTCATCCCAAGCATGGACACTGAGTGGTTATGAAAGTAGCATTTCTAAACTAGCGGAGATCAAACTTCTGAAATTCAATGCCTCAATGGTTTTAGAAATGCCAGTTGACACAAATATGGCTGTTAGCTCCCAAGCTCTGTAGTAGAGCATGTGCTAACATGCAGTTGGTGGCCTCAACAATTCTCCTTGACTTCAGGATAACTCACACAGCACAATCCTCTTGTTGGTCTTGTTGGGAAGTACTGCATGCCCTTTTGAACACGAACAGTGTATCCAGTTCTGTTTCTTAAAAGATCTCTAACTCATCAGAAATGTTTCAATGGAATAAGAGACACAAACCCTAGCAGCAATTACAGAAATGTGTTTTGTTTTACTTATATAACAAATAAAGTACAAGGTTTTCAGCGAGCAGAAGGCAATGATATGCACTGGCAGGACAATGGGAAAAATGGAAGAAAGGATATTTAAAGCTCTGAGCTCTCCTCTCTGCTGTCTCACTCTGTCTCTCTCATACATTTGCCCTCTCTGCCTGTGGTTCCACTGTGGAAGCCATATGGCTTCCAACTCTTTTCTAAGTAGCCACTGAGAATTGTCTATAGTGGAATACTGCCAAAGCCCTTCCTGGTTTAATGACATGGGGAAGAGCGCTGTGCAGTGCTCACCCAGCACAGAGACTCGCTGCGTCCTTGATTATGATTCTGGAGCCAGCAAGCGATGCTGGGAATTGAACCATCAGTGCCTCAAATGCAGAAGTCGACATGTGCCAACCCCTGCTGCATTCAGCCTCTGTGTGTGGCATATTAATGAGTCTTGAACTTGAGGTCCAACCTTCAAGCTTGCACACAAGGAATTATCTAAAGATCCAAAGACAAAAAAAGAGAAAAAGGAAAAAAAAAAAAAAAAGAAAAGAAAGGTCTTCTTCATCCCTCTAACCTTGCAAAGATGCTAGTTTCTTCCCTAAGTTTGTTCAGTTCTTTAAGCAGTAACTTTTTCTTTCAGGGCATCAGTTGCACTTCTGCCTCTATAAATACAATTTCTCTTGATTTAAAGACTTGAAAATCTATCTTGAAAAAGTACTCAGAACAAATACATTAAGCCAAAAGGGTATGTGAGGGGACAGATGACTCAGCATTAACCTTCTTTCTCATACCCTATCCATAATACCTGCTAAATATTGGAGTTAGGATATGGAGCTAGATGAAGCTTTCTTCTGCCTGTTTTTGTTTTATGACACTAGATAGCAGAAATGTGTAATTATTAGTGAGGGAACAGTCTCTGTCGAAATGGGAAAAAAGGAGGATGTAGAGCCTCATGGCTACTTTCCCATACCAGAAGAAAAAAGAAAAAAAAAGAAAAAAAAAGCATTGCTGGGCGACCCCCTCAATGCCATAGGCATCTGAAAGGGAGACCAATACCTGTGGAAATCAGTGCTGCATTTCAGCATCCACGTGCATAACCCAATCTGGAATTGCTCAGTCTTATTTTACTTGAATTTTCTCATTTAGAAACAGAAGCCACAAGCGTTTACTAGTCAGCTGGAACATTGGGTACAGGGAAATTTGCAGCATTTCTTTTGGTCTTGCAGATAGCTGGTACGTGATGAAGGCTGACCTCTAATTTTCTAAGAAACAATTCCTCTCTGTGTGCCTGTTTAGTGACAGAAGCACAGTACAGATGAAAGATCCCCTCCAGAAGGATGCTCTCTTTCTTTGGAAAGGGTTGCACCTCTGGAGGGAAATCTGACAACCTATGAAAGCTGTCCTGCTGCAAATCTGTCCAAAAGTCAGAGAAAGGGACAGCTTGTAGAGGATGAACGGAGCCAATGTAAAATGTAACTCTCCAGGACAGCATGTTTCTGCAGTGGTAAGAGGGAAGGACAACACATCATCAGCCCCCAAACCACACCCTATAGCCTTCCTAAGCAAAGATAAAAGACTTAACACGCCTTTAAAAAATCACATATTGAATTTCATTTCCATCAAGAAATAAAGTAAGTTACAGCGTTCATGATCTCTTCTCACCTTAGAAACACTTTAGAAATGTTAACTAACCAAAGCCCACAACAATCCCCAATAAAAGCCTATGTACAGCTCAGGAAGCTATGGAAGGAAGGTCATAAGATTTATCCAGTCACACAGGCTATCCTGGACGTGCATTATTTAAGGGGTCTGGCCTGAAACATCAGCTAAAGCACTGTTCTGTGTCTCAGGTCTGCAGCAATGAAAAATGAGCAACCCTATTTCAAATACCTCCACTTTTTCTGCAGCATATCTCAAAACTCACTGCAAATACTTGTCTGAGCAAGGTGCTCTGAAAGCACAGCATGGCAAAGTAGCAAGAATGGATGTGAGTGCAGACCCAGACAGCATGTTCACAGTATAAGACAGAAGTACCAGAAGCCTCATGAGCTACTCTTTTTTTACTCAGCTTTTACTTGAAAGAAATCGACAAAGAAGTCTCCCACTTATTTTGATGTGAATGAACACCAAATCATTTTGCTTCACATTGCTCTGATTATTTTAGAGATCCTGAAATACATCAGTACACTATTATTATCTTAAAACAACACATGGTGCAGCAGCACTAGACACATATTCCCTGAAGACCCAGATTACTTGATTTCATCAATAGTGAACTCAAAATTATGCAGGTACTACTGCGATACCAAAACTGAGAAACATCGTTCTGCTATGAGTAAGCCACTCAAGTTCTAAAATACCAACCAAAAATGTGCTCTTTATAACATATTTCAGAAAGCAGAGTAAGATTTGATTTTAAGATAGGCACGAGTTTTTTGAGTCAACAGTGACTCAGAAAGTCAGAGAAGTCTCATAACGCCTATAATGAAAGTTGCTTGACTGGGCTTCATTGGCCATGCCTCTCCTTCAGCTTAACTGGTTTGGGTAGCAAACCTGGACCATTACATTTACAGAAATACTTGCATTTTCAGGGAAAAATTCAAAAAGGCTTACTTTCAAACAAAAGCATGCAGTAAACAGTTTTGCCATATTTAATAAAATAATAAACTTTGTGCTGACCTTTGGCAAGCGTTCGGGGTCACCAGGGTGCCGGGGGATAACCTTCTGTAACCTTTGGAAACCATAGTCAATGGTGGGTTCGTTCAGAGCTGAAACAACAAACAACAAGGTGATGTGACAAGTGCATAGCAAGCAGGCTCTGTTGCACTGGAACAATTGGCACTGCATTGCAAAACCAAGTAAAGGATCACAGCAAAATCTCCTTTTACTGAAATCAGCACAGACTATGAAGTCTTGGTTCAAACACTGTTTGAGGTTGGTTCTGAGGCTTCGGTTCAAACAGCAATGCAAACCTTCCCCCTTGTGTGCCCATGACAAGGTTGCTAGAAAATTTGTGGATGTTGTGTACACACAATATTTCAAAATAGAAAGCAATTATGATCTCTAAAAGCCATGATGAAATTCATCTGATAAATGCTTTGCACCCTGTGTTTCATGTTGTTTTTGTTTTTTTTCCTCCTGTTTTCATGTTATGAGGAAGGTCCTTTGCGATGGGAAGACAAAAGGAGTAACTACTCGGGAGCCTCTCTTGTTCCAGATTCTATGATACATTTCATACGTTTCATGTGCAATGACCATGTATAATTTTGTTGTGAACTACAGACATTTGTCTTGGCAGAGGCTTTATTTTTCACTCATCTAAATGAAGTAAATGACATAATTCCCCTTGATTTCAGCAGCCCAGGTCATACCCAATCAGTGCTAAACTGTTCCAAAAGACCTAATGAATTTAAAAAGACTCATCTTTCCCTGGTCCTTGTCCAGTAAAATGGAGTAGAGAAATGGTGGAGGTAAAACACTTGAATCGTCATGAGAAAGCTGGCCTCTCTGCATTAATCACAGCTCTGACTGTGCCAAGCCTTTAAGCACATGCTTATCTGTAAGCACATACTTAAACCCATTTGATTTCAGCAAAGCAAATTTGAGCATATTATATTTTTCATATGATTGCCTGTAATTACAGGGGACTGCATTGAATGACCTTCTAGCTATATTTCCAGTCATATGATCACTTTAAAACTCAGATGTTAGTGAGACTTCAACATGTGCTTAAAATTTCCTAAGTGCTTTGGTGAACTAGAACAAGAGTCAAGCATTCTCAAGTATCTCTAAACAGCAGCACATCATGACTCTCCCATGCCAGTAGAGACAACTAAACTTTCTACAGCAATTTGTTAGCAATTTTTTTTTTGAGTTCAGTGAAAAAAATGTAGATATTTTTTTTCCAATATGAAACTTTATATTTTTAGTCTTTTTTTGGTGGGAAGGAAACCTAACAGTTTATTGTTGGGGGGGGGGAGGGCAGGGGGTTGGAGATTCACTTTAGAGTTTTTCTTAAACATATTTTGCCTTACCTTATTAATCACAAAAATATTTTTTGGAAAAGCTCTGCCTATGAAATTATGAAGACATCTTGCACCTTATATTATGGTGGTTTTATTATGAACTTTATTAAGGGGCTTGAATAATGCCATCTGATTCACGCGAAAAGATTAAGCATCAGTGTACCTCCCAGTCTCACTTTGTGTAAGCACTTCTTCGTGGCTCAGCGAGTTACACAGCTCCATCAGTCTCATCAAATGTGGCACAATTTGTCCATATTTCCACTTTTTAAGTGAAGAGCACTTTTTTTTTTTTTTTCCATACTGCTAACATTAAAGATTGTCAGCCAGACCATACTGTTGTCATGAAAGTAATATCCTGTCCCTGGCTTGTTTTTAATTAATTGCTGTTCCATAAACAATCTCACAAAACTGTCCAGTTTTTAAAGAAACTGTTCCATTTAAACTATTATTTTCTAACCACATTTCTACAGTGGATAGTCGTACTGGCAACCAAAGGGTCAGATTTTTGTCTTCCTGGACTGTCAGAACATCCCAACTCCAAGAGCAGGCCCAGCAATGCCACTCCAAATTGAGACAGAAGGAAGGTGATGCAGGGAAATCCAGATCTACCCAACAGCAGTCAGCCAGAAATGTACAGCTGATGGGGGCTGGCTGGAGGTGCACAGAGTCCAGCAGAATCTCAGCATTTCTCTAATACCAGAAGTAAATATTCTGAGCATATCTTGAAATGACTCTTATAGTATTATGGTAACACCAGATTAGAAATCTCAGGATGTTACCTTCTGGGCTATTGTCAGAAGTTCTCAGTTACCCCAAAGATCCTGGTGTACCTCCAGTCTTCTATTTCTTTTAATGCATTTCGCTTTATCAGAAATATCTGAATTTCGTCTTTTGTTTATATTCAGGTCATCACATGGAAGGGGTGAGAATAAAGCTTTTCCCCTGCTTGTGCCCTTTTCCTTTTTTGAATGGTTGGACTTTTCTTTTATTTTTCCAAGTGTTTCCTTTCACACCCTGGCCACACACTGTCCACTCTGTTTTGTAGTTTTGCAGAAAATATCATGGTACGTGTGTTTGTAAACATCTGATTTCATTACCTTTGAGTTTCCTTACATGGCTTCCTACCGCTGACCCATGTAGTTTAGACCTTCTTCAAATTTTACAGTAAATTAATTTACTGCTCTTTATATTTATTATCAAAACTACTCTGAGAAGATTAAAAAAAAAAAACCACCACTGTTCTAATTTACATTTCTTTTGCAAATACGTTAGAAGATTTTAGCATGCTTCTGTCAAATGTGTTTCTTCTTTAATTCATTCCGGTTTATGGCCATTTTCCCCTTACATCCTTTGGGAAAGTAGTTACTAAATTCTGCAATATTATAAATGGAGGCCAGTTTTGAAATCCCCCCAGAGATAGCAGTCATTTTCTCATATCTTCCCACACATTCGACACATTTGAAATCCACAGAGTATTTCCTGTGAGTATTTTCTGAACTAAATGACCAAAAAAAAATAAATGTTAATTTTATGGTCCAATCTCACAAGGCATCAAGCATCCTCTGAGAGATATTGAAAACTTTCTGCCTCAAAAACCTTAAGCTTTACTTTAGTTGTGGGGAAAAGGCTGCACACAGCAAATTGCTAGAGTGGGTGGGTCCTGAGCAGTAGTTGTCAAATATCACTCATTAGTCCGTATCCATTCAACCCTTGCAATCTTAGATATAAATTAAAAAAAAAAAAAAACAAACACTTTACTGCCTGAACATCCAGCCACAGATTGGACAATATCAACCCTCCATTCCTCCATTCCTAATCTCATTTATAATCCAAGTCAAATGCAATTAGTCATATCTCAGAGAAAGAGCCTTGTTTAAATATTTAACCCCAAATTCAGCATGGAAGACACACCAGTTCCTGTGTCGGTAGCTGGCAAAACTCCAAATAAAAGGTTATATTCTAATCTCCTGGCATTGCAGAAAAGCCAGCTCTCAGCCCACCATTCATGGCAGCTAACACACAAGGTGAGATACCAGCTTTGTGCAAGGATTTGTCTCTGTCCCCTGGGAGCATAAGGCTGGTCTCTGCCTTTGAAGTCCATTCACAACAACACTTTTCCCAGTGCTCTAATTCAAAGAACATTTTATTTTCCTTGATTGGAAAAAAGAATCAATAAGGAATACAAACTCGCTGTTTATGTTCTTGACATCCATACATTAAAAACAAGCTAACACATACTGTACTTAAAATGCATTCCCATTACCCTAAATTTTAAAAGTACTATTGAAAGTACTACTAACTTTAAAAACTGTATTAAATTCAAATAGGTCCCAAGGCTAATGGAAGCAATTTGTATACCAACCCAAACTGACTGGCCCACTTTTCAAAATACAGGTATGATAATCTTGCGGTTTTAAAAGGACATTTAAATTGAAAGACTGTGAATTTAGTACATAATTATACCAATAGAACCCTTTAACTTGTCAACTTGTAAATCTAAAAGGCTATCAATCATTTCTAAAGAGGAAATAAACCTTAAAATTCTTTGATTGACAGTGCTTACTTTTTATGTGAAAAAAAAGGAGTAAAGTGGCCAGAAATCCATTTACAAAAGTACATTGTTTTACATAGGTGAGTAAAAAGCCAATAATTACACCTCCAAAAGACATATAAATCAAAGTAAGTACTTTTCCCTCACTTACATATTTTAAGTTGCAGTAAACTTCAGGTAACTTTTTATTAAAATACTTTTCCAAATGCAAAGCTTATTGAAGCCATTAATAGAGTAGCATTTTCATTTAAGCTAATATAATCATTTTTGCAAATACAAGATTTAAGCCATTTTTCTCCTTCCAAACAATAAACTTTCAGCCTGTCTCTTGTGTGAATTAGCTAAAATTACACCCAGGTGTACAAAATCTGTCTATCTATCCTAGTGTATGAGTTAAGGCACAATATTTATTATTCTTACCATTTTATGAATTACTTCTTAAACCCTTGAGGAAGAACTTTCTTTCAAATTAGACTCTAACAGAATAAACCATGAAGCTCTTTATGCAGCAAGTCTAAAGCCATAACTCCCAAAATCTAAGGCTTTTAATCAAGAAAATGTACAATGCCTATGGAAATAAGGATGCGTACATTATATTCATCTTTTCAAAGTCCAACTTATTTTTCAACAGAAATGCTGCTTACACCTCTGAGAAAAATATTTCCACCATAACTGTAACTTCAAATTCTGCTCAAATAATTTTAATAACTGCATGTAGATAACCCACCATCTTAAAAAGTCTTTCTCTCTCTCTCTTTTTTTTTTTTAACTAGTCAGTGGAAGGCTTTTTTTTTTAATATTTCACATAATGAATTCCTACTGTGTCAATAAAGCTTTTGTCGTTAATTGAATGACTGTCTGATGTATCTGAGAGAGGAATTTGTTTCTCTGGCCATGCTGCCAACTTACAGCAGAATGATCGACACTTAATATCAGCAATTAAAAGGACCTGTTCAAATATCGTATGGAATTCGTAGCTTGGGGTAGTGTAGGAGAACTCTTCACTTAGGAAAACTCATTCGGTGAATACAGAGAGTAATTGAATTAGACACATTTTAACATTATTATTCAAAGAAAAATAAACACACACTACATAGAAGCATTATGGAAATATTTCAGAACGTAAACCATATCCAGTTAATTTGTTTCCCATGCATTCATGGTTTCATTTATTCCTTTTATTTCGCAGCCCTTGTTTCTTTTTCATCCTGTTTGACCCAAAACCAATGAGAAAGCAGCACTTAGACCTATGAACTTCCCATTTTCTTTTCCACTGGAAAAGGCTGCAAGAGAAGAGAAGGGACTCTACAGGCTCAAATAACAGAAACGAAAAGATACCACAAAAGTCTGAAGGTTACAGACAAATTTGCCTTAGGTCCACAGGTCTATCAGTCCCTATTCCAGATGAGAAATCTGGTCTTGATTGTTTTAAGTGAAACTCCCAGGGAAGGGCTGCAAGTGGGAACTAAATGTCCCACACTGCTTGTTTCTGTGGAGCACCAGAGAGTTGCTGGTTTTCTTGGAAAGACAGAGGCATCACAGGGGAAAGTTTGCAGAAGGCAAGAATAACCTGAAGAAGTGGAGTGCTATAATGGCTGCAGATCACACCACGGGTTGTGGCTAAAACAATGGCATGGAATAAGATTCTTTAAGCTCTACCTTTGTCTGCACAAGAATCTACTTTCTTTAAATTTGGCCCTACAACAGAAGGATGTTTCAAGTCCTGAATTATGATGTCAAAGAGACAGGGCTTTGGTGTCTTCAGCACAGTTGTTTTGAGTTTTTTCCTGTCTGCTGAGAGAATCTTCACCAACACATAAATAGAACTTGACTCTGTGTCCAAGACACAGTTACGTGCCTCAACACCTCATGGCCATAAAAGACTATGAAGAACTCCGTACAAAAAAGCTGCAGCAGACTCATGGCAATGAGGGCCAGGAACAGATTTAACATGTCTGTGCCCAATAATTAAATTAGGCCAGAACATTTGAAGGCACAGAGAATTAATGTTTTAAATAAAATCAAGGGCAGCTAAGGACTTCTTTTCTTCTGGACACGGACTCACCTCCAGCAACTCAGATGCCAACCTCTAGAATCATCTCTCTTCTGATCTGTACTTCTGACTGTATTTCCCCACTGTGCAGTGTGGGGTGCACGTGGCGCCAAATGAGAGTAGTCTCTTGAACGGCTCTGGCTTCTGACTCTCCACTCTTACTGAGCATGGACTTTACAAGGAGACAGAAAGTGACAGGTCCTGCCTGTTGGAGAGGCAAGATACTGCCACAGAGCTGATCCAGGGTGTTTGCGTTTGCTAACAGCCTCTAGCTTCTACCTCCAGGTTTTGGGCGATTTTTGCTAGAAGCTTCTAACTAACAGAAATAAATCCTTGACTCTGAGAGACAGCTGCCCAGGATAGGACAGGATAGACCATATTTTTATTAAGCTCTCGGTGCCAAAATGTCTTGCTAGGGCCCTGCAGTACAGCAATACTAACAATGGATGATATTAACAAAGCAACATCTTGATGTGGCATGCTGTAAGCAAACCCTACCCTACAACTCTTATGCATAGTGGTCTCTTTTTGCCTGCTATACAAGACAGCAAGAAAAAAACACTTCAAAACCCCATCATCACATATAAAAAAAGTCTGTTTTGCAAATCTCCTTGCAAAGGCTATTCCTTTGTTAATTAAAGGTCGTTAAATGAAAACATGCAAGCATTTGAGCTATTTGTTGTTGTTGTTGTTGTGAATTTGGCTTGCTTTTTATAAAGTTTCCTTTCCACTGACTTTCCCTGGAGTGTTTATTCCCACAAGCAATGGAAAACGGAAGTGGGTGGGACAGCGAGAGCCTGCACAGAAAGGTTGGAGCTAGAAAGGCCCTTCCAGGGCTAACTCAGAATTTCCTTGCTTTTCTGGCCTCACTACTCCCTCACTTAAACATAATCTTGTGCACTGAATTTCCCTTTTAAAAATCTAACTGTGACACAATATCATATTTTTAATTGGAAATAGAAAGAGAGAGCAATATTCAAAATGTAATTGTCATATCTTATTGCCATCTTATGTCCAAAAAGACAACACGTGTATGTACCAAGCAGTAAGAAAAATGTAGAGCCAAGTCAAATAATAAATCTAACACCTAGATCTCTTGAGTTTTCCTAGTGACTGCTCTTTACTTGAACTAAAGATGCAATAGGCCAGCTTTTGAGGCAGCTCCAGTGTGTTCATCAGTGTTATTACAAACATGATAGACAGCATGATATTTTCTTCCTGATAACAATTTTTCTCCAGCAACTAAGAACCAGAGGAGACATTCCCTGCCCACCTAGCCCAGTCTCTGCAGGCAGTGGGGGTGCTGAAGATGCAAGGAATGCATGTCTTGAGCCCAAATTTTGTTATGAAAGTTATGGAATTAAATTACTTGATCTGTCTAGCAAGGATCATGTGTTGGTTTCTCAAAATACATTAACTCCGAATGTTCACTCTCAGGAACCCACAGCCTGGCTAGGGGAAAAAGAAAAAAAAAAAAAAAAAAAAGAGTCAAACAATTTGTGAGCTTCGCAGTTTCTTCTGTCTCTAACTGCACTGACCTCTTGTCTAATGGGGAAAATTTGAACCTAAGGGAGTCTGAACCAGAGTCCAGTTTCAGGCACTGGAATTTGAACATACCAATTTCAGAACAGGCTCATAGAATTCACTAAGGATATGTATACAGAGGGCCAGGAAATTAATGCATCTTGGTTACTTCATCTAGTCATCTGGGCTAATTGATGCATCTTTAGCAGCCATTATAAAAAGGGAATAAACAGCATTTACATGTGAACATTCTCCTGTGTCAGACACATTCTGGTAATATGTGAGCATGCAGCAAAAAAATTACTGAAAATGCCTAGATCTCAATGGATTACTGCTTCTTTTAAATAAATGTGCTGTCATACACACAAGCGCAAAAACACATACAGGCCAAGATTTAAAATAATGGCTGCCTAAGGTTGGCTTTAAGGTCTATATTTAGGTCTACTTAAAAACATTTAAAAAATAGACCCTGTATTTATTTTTAAACTGTTGGCTCAGAAACAGATAGAGAGACGTACCATAGGAAATGCTAAAATGTCACCTCATGTAACCTTTTCTTTCATTTTTAATATGCTTATTTTCAACATTTTTCCTGTGCATGGACTCCTCAGATTCCACAATGTACACACAGATGCCTTTAAAATTTTCATAGAGAGAATTTGGGGTCGGGGTATAAGAAGTCGTTTCCTTTTGTTACCCTTCACTAACTCCTTTGAGGTAGACAGCATTGAAAACCATTGTTGTAGCATGTTGATATGTGGAAGTATTTTCTTTTGAATAGTCCCTCTTTCTCTTTTAACCCCGCTATTTCTCATCTTCTTTTCAGATTATAAAAAAAGATTATCAGGGTATGCAATGCATAAATGAAAAATACAGTGTCCTGCCTGAGCACCAAAGCCATTCCTATTATAAACCATCTTAGCATAATTTGGCTGTTTCTCAAAATTGTAGACTTCTGATGTACAAATGCACTGTTGTCAGAGCAAAAGAATCTTCATGAGAGAAAACTGGAAAAACACCAGCTATCACATCCAAAATGTCTGCAAATGAGATTCATGGAGAAGAACAGGTAGACCTGAATCACAAAAATGAGATGAATTGTGCCTAGGTGTAATGAGCATTGCATTCTCAGAAGAGACTGACCTCTTGTGAGGTTTAATTTAAATCTTTAATCCTTCTTCAAAACTAAGCTTAAATCCCTTGAGAAAACAATAGTTTCCAAATATCTTCATTGCTAAACATTAACTTTGATTCGTCTACATGAAATAGCGATAAGGCTACTCACTCGAAAGCAAAAGGACCGTTTTGGCTGTAACCTGGGTGATACAGCAAATTGTTTTAAAGTAAAACAGTTAGGTTTGCTGTTTGTAACATTTAAATAGTAATGCGTAATTGGAGAGCTCTCAGTAGTGTCTGATTTTAGCAGCCATTATATCACCTGCTTCTGTAACTGTTCAGACTTTTTTTCACAAAAATTTTGACAACAACTGTTATCAAGGATAAAAAAAAAAAATCATACCAGCCTGTCTGATAAACATGTTTCCCTGCCCTCACACCCCAGTGAGCACTGTGACACTATACTTTTATCATCTAGTGTGTGCTCAGAATGAGCTTAGAACAGCAATTGCCAGGAATAGGCAGGCGATAAACTGCATTGATTTAACACATCTTGTTTTCAATCATGCTCGGATTTTCTGAGCACGCATTTTTCCTGTACTCCGGCTTGTAGCTTTTATCTGACGAGCTGATCCCTTTTCACTGGAAAATGAAAAGGTCGCACAATAAGACACGGTTTACTGGAACTTGAGCACGCACCAGGGAAAGTATTTTAGATAAATACTGTCAGACATAGTGGAGCTGAATTTCAACAACACAATTGCTAAACAACAATACTTATTACTCTCTAGAACAAGCCTACAAGCAACTTATGGCTCACAGCAGGGGAGATCTCAGAGTTAGGCTCAATAGTTGAAGAAGCCTTATTCAAGCCTCTTTAAAGATGCACTATTGCTTTTGCCTTACACGCACTGACTAGCCATACCTCAGGACCAAATTAAATGCCTCTTAACTGCTTTCCTAGGTAATTTGTAAATGACAGCAAGCCATATCAGTAACTTTTTTCTTCTTTATTTATTTATTGGTGATAGAAGTGCAGTAGACTACTTAACTCGTTTAATTGAATCACATGGGGTACTGGGTGGTGTTCAAACTAAAATTATCCATATGTGAGAGTAATTTAACTGAAACGGATTAATTAGGCAAGGTGAGTTGCTGAGGAGGTCAGTAAACAAACAAGGAATAACATGGCACGACCTGTCTATGAATGACCAGGATAGAGCAAACACATAATGATAATTTTAATTTATTTTTCCCCCCATCTGAAGCGACTGTAAAGATCCTGACCAATACAGCACTGGAAGCAAAAATATCTTTAGCTATTCCTACCAGAAGGGGGAAGTGTACTTAGTGCAGCACCTAAACCTACCAAATCCACCTCTTTTTTTTTTTTTTGCCTGGAAGAAATTTTTTCAAAACTGAAAAAAGTGGGCTTCCCATCCTTCTCCCCCTTCTAGACTTTGGAAAAGACTTATCTTTGTGAATGCTTCCCAGATTGCTCCCCTTTTCCAGCAGCCTTTCTCAGGAGCAGGACCCCATTTTTCATGGACCCCAGACCTCATTTACAGGTGCCAAAACTCCTGCCCAGCTCCTTAATGAATAACACAGGCTGCAAGTGAGGATGGCAGGTTCAATAGAAGAATTCCTTCCACATAGGCTATTTGCTGTGGCGGCAGCGGGTTCAGCTGTACTGTGTTATTCTGAACAGATTGTGTCCTGCTAGTGAATAGCACAAACAGTTGATATTCACAGGTGAAAGCAACCCTTCCTGCCTTTTCCCTTAATATATCATCATGCACTGCTTTTGATAACACTTGTACAGAGTTCCTCAATTTTTGCAAAAATAAACCAGGGGTGAGGAACTCCAGCCCAATCCCATCTGCAATTTAGGAGAAAGAGGCCAGCCTTCCCTGGGCTCTGGTCACCAAGACACCAGCAGCTGCTGGCTCAGCTCAGCTCTAACAGCTGAGACACAGCAACACCTCCCAGTCCTTGTGGAAGTCTGAAATACAAAGGGATGTCCCTAAAATACAGCATCATCCCCACAAGCATCCTTCCCATTTTTCAGCAAGGGCTGAAAATATTTACATTTTCTCTGCTTCTCATACATGATTACTGAGATGGAGATGCTCTCCTAAGGATTCTATGATTCTCCTAAATGCGCTTATTAGTCACTCAGGCCCAGTGTAAACTCATCTCAAATTCACTTTGCCCAAGATCCTTAACCAGTGTAAAGCAGAACCGTTTTGTCAATTCTTCTGAAACGACACTGAATTTTACTGGTTGGGGGTGAGCTTCTATTTTTCATATACACATCAGATAGCCAAGCCTTCGCCTCTAGTCGGATACATCCATCTTTCTCGGATGTTCTGCTCACATTGTAAGACTGACAGAATGAATATGGTAAATAATATTTAAATTATGTTTGGAATTATAATTTTAAATAGGCAAGTCACAAGCAAAGTGATAGACCTCAAGACAACTATAAGGTAAAATTCAACTTTGTATGCAAGGCCACTTTACATTCAGCCCTGTGAGCCTATCTGCAAGAAAACTCATACAAGCATTGATTTCTCCCTCTCACCTGGCAAGTTTTTTTTTGCTAGACAAGGAAGTTGAAAATCCGTGCTGCATTTTTAGGATTATCTCATGCAACACAGGCAGAATTCTGATATGTCTTCTTCATTAAGTGCTCATAATCCCAGAAATGAAAGTAACTCATTTCTTCCCAGGGTGCCTGTTAACTGAGAAACTCATCTTAATTGAATGCACAGATCAGTTAACCATCTCCAGATTCGGAAACCATTAGTGCCCCATTTGCACAGCAGCACGGCTGGCAGGTCTTCTCCCTCCACTGCGCTTGAGGGGAATCTGGGATTCAGCAGAGGAGGGGAGGTGTTGGAGGTGATGAGCAAGCACCGGCAAGGGCTTACACTCACGACAAAATGAGTGCTCTGGGGCTGAGCAGGCCTTTGCTAAATTGTCAGCTCTAGATCACCTTGCAAGTCAATTACAGAGAAATCAACAAATTCTGCAACTCTGCCCCCAAATACTAGTTAAGGAGCCTCCAAACATGCCTAAAGAGAGATGGAACCAGGAGCCTCATAGGCATAAGAGAAAAGGAAGTAAAAATAATTACCTGTTTCACTCCCTTCTCATCCTGCCTCTCTCCTACCATCACAATTTACCATCTAGAATATACTTGGTACACCAGCAAAGATGCAAATGGAAATTAAAAAACATCCCAGGTGCAGTTGTTGGCCTATAAAGCGAATGGCTCAACACAAACAAACAATTGTGAAAGGCTGGGGCAAGTGAGGAACCCAACTGAAACCCAGTGTGCTGCTATGAAACACTTGTGATGTTTCATTTATACATGTGAACTGACCTGTGGTGGTCACTGCTGAGTTTGGGATATGCAGCAAAACATCTCTGCTGGTCGGTGTTGCTCCGAGGCGGCAACCACATCCTTCTATGTTTGTCTGCCAACTGACTGACGCTGTTCCGAGACAGCTGAACTCTTTGCATTCAAATAGGGCTAACCAAATTAGACATTTTCCTTTTAATAGGATTTTTAAAAAAATATTGTGTTATTAGATTCATTTTTCCTAAAACAGAAATGTTATAATTTCCCCAACACAAGGCAGAGGTAAAATAAACACGTTAAAAACTGCAAGATGATCAGAAAATAGAGTAGAAGATATAAAGATACCACCAATAACCATAAATGACCACAGAGGTTTAAAATCATGCATTTATGTCTGTTTATGTCTTAATTTTCTATGCATCATTGGCAGCCTATAGGAAAAATCATATCTCAGCTCTGAAGTTATCAATAAAATACCTTCAGAGTGACATGGTATCGCCTATTTTCTTGTGTAAAAAAAAAAAATAATAATAACTTCCATGCAATTCAAAACAAAACCCAAACCTCACAATAATGGATTACACTATTGTTTGGAAACTATTTGTTTCTAGTGGGTTTCATGAAAACTGTCATCATTATAAAAAATTTCCACCAATGTGTATCATATTAATATGCCTTAAAGTCCAATACTGACACAAACAGTACCATCAGGTGATAAAAACAAAGATACCGCAAGTGTGACATGAAAAAGAATATTTGAATGTTAAAATCTAATTTAGCAATTTGCAAATTGGTGGTCTAAAAGGAGGAATTTAACATTAATCTTGCTGGAAGTGGCATACTTATCAGTAACTGATTTGTAGCTTTCCAGGCAGTAAACAATATATATAAATATATTCCTGGGTCCATCAGCAGTATGCAAGAATGCTCTTAAACAGACAAACTCAGTAAGGCCCCGAGTGAGCAAAGCATTAAGCACCTGGCTGCCAGAGTTAATTAGTCTGTGCAGATCAATGCACTAATGCTGCTGCTCCTGCTCCAAACCAGCTCTGTCATAACCGGCCAGGGCATCTCTGCTTGCTGCTCTCCTGTGCTGCAGCTATGTAACGCAAGAGGGAAGCTTTCTCTTCCTCCCCCGTGACCCGCACGCATGCCAAGCCCATCATCTGGGTATCTGACCACTTGCTGTAAGGACACCTCAGCTCACCAGGGAGGATGCAGGGACAGAGACAGGAAGGAATGGCTTCCCGTGCTGCCTCCCAGCTTTGCACACTTTAAAAGGAGCTACCTCTTTTTTGGCCCAAAATGCAATTTGCTACAGTGCAAAGCAGCCACCAAGGCTATCAGAAACTGGCTCTAAGCACTGAAAAAATTGCAAAAATGTGAAAAATGTGTTCTGTTCAATGCATTGGACTTCTGAACAAAACTCTTTGGCTTTGTACTGAAAAGACAGTGTTGACACACTTATATCACCGGGCTGGCAGTGCCTATCCTTGCAGAGCCTGGGGACAGCTGGGGGATACAGACCACACCTTCGATGCCTCTCCAGAAAGGAGAAGCCCACCAGTGGAGTTTATTACTTCATTGCTATTGAATTTTCCGTCCTGTGTGGTCTCTAAGCGAGCACACGACACACGTTCAGTGGCAAAGGTAATTATCCAAAATGAATCTAAGTGTAGGTGATTGATTAAAAATGGACACTGAAAATATATTGTGTCAAATTAAACCCTAATATGCTAGCATAATTGATTGTCTTAAAAAATTAAAGATTTGTGGGTTTTTTTGTTTTTTTTTTGTTTTGTTTTGTTTTTTTTAATTTTACTTAAAACAGGTCTAACAGTCTTCTCTTAATGGAAGCCACAGAAAAATGTTATGTGTATGCGTGTGTGTGTACAAGTGGTCATGTGGCCAAAAATGTGTTATCTGCATCTCCTAGCACATAATTCCAAAAACACAAAATAACACAATAATGTCCTACATATGCATGTGTACAGTGACTCAGAAAGAGGACAATCCTTCCCCTGACCTGTACTGTAGCAAGTGGTAGATTACCAATGGAGCAGATGCATCCTGGCTTGAGATAGATAAAACTGAGAACGACACAGCGATGTTATACTTAGATGTGGACTTGCAAACTGGTAGATGCTTTCTTCCAAGCAGCAAATGAAAATATAATGTCACATTTTTCTGCCAAACTTTGTCACACAAAACAAAAGTGAATGAGCAAGAAAAGAGAGGCAACAAATTCCCACAGGATTCTCCTGCTCAATTCAAGACGACCCAGACCTGTCATTCCCCTTCGTTCCCTTTCCTTCTGCAGTCTGCCCACACCAGCAGCATGACAGACAGAGAGCCCTTCAACTACTGTTTTGTTAGTTTGCCACAAGTATAAAATAAAACATGCAATGAAACACATATAAAAGGAAACCAAATATATCATCTCCTGTTCCCCTAGAACAAAACTGGACCAAAAAAAAAAAATCTTTTTCAACATTCAAATATTTAGAAATGAAATGACTGGAAGGGGAGAGATGGGACTAATCCAGCTATGTTTTAAAGCTGGTTGTACTGCGACATACCATACTATTCCACAGGCAACATTCATCTTACTTCAGCTAATCGTGTATAATGGACACCAACCCACCAAAGGCTGGTGCAAGTATCGGATGGCAGAATTCAGTTTCAAGTACCCTCAAAAAATTATTGAAGCTTGACTTTTATTACATACAACTGTTAAGCATACAAAACGTTATTTATTATTGGTTAGGCTCTCCAATCCCACTGGATTAAAGAACACATTACATGATTGGGTCAGATTTTTTTTTTTAAGCATTAAAACCTCAGTATTTCAATCAGATTATGACTGTGGTGCCTCTAAATTTCAGGGCATTACTCCAGTGTAGATATAGCAGTCAAGATGTTGATGTAATTTTCAATAGCAAAAGTGAAATAACCCCTCAGCAATATTTTTTGCCTTACAATCAGAGCTCTTTCCAGATTATTTGACATCATACACCCCCTGTAATTTACAGCAGTCCTGCATTGAGTCTCCATTTTGGAGTTGAGGAACAAACAGCCATAAAGCCATAAAATTTAGTCACCTCTGCCAACCTACTTAGAAATTCTCAGTAGGCACCAAATGAACTTTTAGGACTCTAAATATAATTAAAGTTCTGACTCTAAGTAACAGAGTCAAAATCATACTGAAAGTCTGAGAGAAAAAAAAAAAAAGCAGAAAAAAAAAGTCTTTCTGCAGTTGGAGGACAAGATACTTCGCTGTTATGGATCTACAGTTTGCAGTGCCTGGTAGGTGGTCAGTAGTAACTTCAGCCAATACAGAGATCCTGTTATTATTCAGGGTTTAGCTGGCTAACGACATGAACAATCACAAGGGACAAGATTCAAAGTTCTGTTACTCTGTGCTTGCTGGACAATGTTAAAAGAGTCACTTACTAGGAACAATTTTTCAGTAGCAAACTGCATAGGAAAGGAGCTGTGAATCAAGGATTTCCTTCCATTCCAAAGCAAATCAAGTTTTCTAACTACACCTTAAGCCAATGAGTACAGATGAGTATCCACCCTACATTGTCTTAGTGCCTTCAAGTAGAATTTATCTTATTTGAGGTTTTTAAGTGTATTTACACTCTTAATTTGAAATCTTTGGAGACATGTAACAGCCCAGAAAAATGACATTTAGACACCATCACTAATTTCATGTTAAAATAGCAGTATCTATGACAGAAAATCAGTATTCTTCAATCTGCAGTGTACAAACTCTCAAGATCCCAGATATTCTGCAAGCGCTTCTTGGTGGTCCATGAAAGGGAATCAAGAGAGATACAAGTCTATTGTCAGCAAGCTTAAGTCTACTGGACAATTAATTGCTCAAGGGTTTGAATTTCCACTGGAAAATATTTAGGTGTCCACAACTCTGAAAAATGTTGAAAAGACACTGCAATAAATGGTTTGTTAGCACAAGCTCTCCTCCCGCTGGAAGCTTTGCTACATACATTGAGGCACCAGTTTGGAAGGCTGTGGATATTTTCTGCTGAACGGGGCCCTTGGAGAGGAAATATTTGATTTACTTCAGAGTTCTCATTTCCTTGAATTGCAAATAAAGTGTAATTTGATTAAATGTAAATGAATCCTACAATACTTTTGGTGGCTTGTCTGAAACAATTGATTGTAATGGGCATCCATCATTTTGCTTGATTTTAATTCAGAGACAAAAACGGCAAAATGAGAAAACTAAAGCAAGTGCCACTAACATTCTAGAGCTGGAGCAGTTGAGATTTCTGGTGCTGGACTGTCATTTCCATTGTTCTCAGAGAGCAAGCAATATAGTGGAGGGAAATGCAACAGCAAAAAGAAAAGAATGACGTGAAATACATACCTAGAAATAGAGGAAAATTAAGCTTTTTGACAATGAATTCTGTTAGATTAACTTAAAGAGCACAAATCGTTAAATTTATTGTAACGGATATTCTAAAATGAATAAGTAAAGAAGATAAATATTGTTCTGTGTTTCTCAGTTATAATAAAAGCTTCCTTTTTTATTTTTAATAGATCACCCAATTCCTTTTTTTTCACCAATATAATTTCCAAGTGTACAATACTGGTTTCAGCAGTTTTTGTGGCCTGAAATAATAAAAGAGAAGTGAAATTTTTTCTAATGACACAGGCTTGATAATCTTTTGGTATCACTCTCTTCAAATGTGGAACTACTTCAACCACAGAGATAATTATAGATGACCAGATTGTAACTGCTTTATTGCTCCTTTTTCCTCATAAATTTTTATTTTGGAAAGTCAAGTGAAAAACATGGTTTCAATTTCCGACAAATTGCACACAATTTGTTTTTAACAAGAAAATAGAAAGAGATGGTATGGTCTTTGAAACAAATTACAGAGACGAGTTTGTTTCTTTGTTTTTCAGCATCATCAGAATAACAAAATACAAAATGCTGAAAAGATGACTGTGAAAAAAAGGCAACTGTACTAAGAAAAGCAACACGTAATTCTTTATCTAAATATCCTCTGAGCAATTTAACAAGGTAATGCAATTGCTCTAGCCTTTTTCCCTCTGTTTTACCAGACTGGAGCTTAAAAGAAATCAAGCTGCATACACGTGTTACAGGAAATCTTCTAATAAGAAAATGCTGTGTACATAACTATCTTGCTCTCTCAGAAAGTACCAGCAATTGCCAAAGTGCTGTGCAAAGCATCCCTATTCAGACCATATTAAAAAGGCCTGGATAAATACTTACATGGAACTAACAAAACAAGGGGAAAAATCTAAGCCAACAGAAGACAGACAATATTTATTTTGCCCAAGAGGTATGTAGGATTCGAATTAGTGTGTGGTTTTACCTACTTTACCCATACCTATAATTACAATATATATATATTAGGATCCTAAATCAAATTAAAGGCTACCCAGCTTTCCTTCAGCAACAATGGTCCAACAGAGGTTTTAGAGGAGCTGGAAGATGCCCTGGAGCAGGTAACAGCAGCATAAAGCAGACATTCAGAGGGAATCCTGCCAGTGCTGCCAGCACAGGAGCAAGCAGGCTGAGATCAGGACATACAGGGAGACAACCCAGGTCCAACCAAGCCCATCGGCAAGCAAGGCTATGAAATGGGTCAGTGGAGATTAAAATACAAGATGGAAAGTCCGGCAAACATTTGAAGTCAGGCAGTCAAGACTAATTGTAAGGACTCTGGGTACTGCAATTCTTAGTATAATCCCTAGGAATTTTGCAAAGCTTGACATTTAAATTCCTAATTTAATAGGGCTCTTAAGTGACCTAAAGAGTTTCCTCAACTTTCACTGTGTTATTTAGCTGCTTCTGTGTTAATATGTTTTTGAAACTTAAAGGATAATAATTGATATTGGTTTTAACCATAATAACACTGAAAATCACTCGATGATGTATACAAGTATGAAGACTATCAGTTTTCTTTATAATGTTGAAAAGTGTGCAGAACTTTTGAAAAGAAGTAGTAAATAAACAAAATAGACCTATTTTTAATGAATTTTAGTGCAAAAAAATTTTTGTTCTGAAAGAATGTGTGAAAAATATCAATTTTCCTTGAGAAAAAAAATAGTACTTTGGAAAAAAAAAAAAGAAACAACCGTCCATAAAAATTCAATTTAACAAATTTGAGAAATCTAGAGGGATAAAAGTTATTAGAGAATTACGGCAGAAATCTGAGAAAATAACTGTGATGAATTTCATGCAGCTTTAGACTTTATTACACAAATCCCTAGGAAATTTTTTCATTAGAAAACTTCCACTGGCCAATAACAGTGCAAATCTCAAACTGTTTTCTAAAAAAATATGCGTGCAGCCACAAAACTGCATAACTGCTCTATTGACACCCTGTGTCATATTCATTTCCTGTGTTAGCCATAATATGCAGTTTTTGTCTGTCCTACAGCTGTAATCAGTAAAGAGAGAAAAAAATAACCACACTAGTATTGCCTTGGTTTAAATGGATGCTACACTGCAAACACCTTGACCCTCAAAAAAATAATTCTTTCAGTGGGTAGAAACATGTGGTCCTACTTCTTTCCAGAGGCTAGCGCTCAGCAAGAGCATGTCTTCAGATTGCAATTGTCCCTTCCTGACTGCAAATGCAAAGAGTTTAAGAGAAGAGGGTTTTCTTCACCCCGCATGTCCCCGCAGAGCCAGAACGCACACCTCAGTCATTTATCATCATGCCATCACAACCTGCCAGCTTGACAATGATTTTTCCCCTGGGGTTTCTAGACTAGAAATGTTATTTAGGTTACAAAAACAATTGCATGTTTTCTCCTTCCTGAGCCAGCATAGACCTGCAAGCATGCAAACGAAAGGACTGAAAGCCTCCCAGGGCTGCAGCCACTGCTCACTCCTCAGCACTCTCACTCCCTGCCCAGGCAAATACATGCTGATGGAGAAAGAAGTTGTGCCCAAGTGAGTGGTGCATGGTGAGATGCTATGACCACCATAACCTGTGCTCGCTTTGGTATCAATGGTTCAACAGTCTTACTGCATGATCTTACATAAAGCAATTTTCTTCAGCCTCCAGATCAGCCATAAATTATTTTCCTCCTTTCATATTTCCTCACTTCCCCCCATTCCTTGATCAGAACTGTCCATTTCACTCCTACACCTCCTCATGGATTAAAGGGGAAAAAAGGACAAAACTTGCAAACCCAAGCACATTTGTCTTCAGAAGTGCTAGAACGTTGCCCTGTTCCAGAAGTGAACTGTGTTTTTACTTTGCACAATTTCTTATTATTTTACATAGGTAAATATTATCTGTGCTCATTATAAAATTCTTACTGCTAATATATTTTTGCCAAACAATCAAGTGCAATAGCTTTGCAGATATCAGCAGATAAACAGAAATGCAATGTTGCATGATGGAGTTTAATGCTGTGGAAATGTTGGGGCATTTATTCTAAAATTCCACTGGCCTTTGCTGACCTTTTTTGAATGTTTGTTTATTGCCACAGTAAGGAAGCACTACAATATGATTAGGAACTTTTATACGTAGATCCTGAAAATCAATATTTAAGGAAAGTGGATATTTCCTCAATTACATCATTTCTGATTACATGCTATCAAAAAAGACAGCGCAGAGGTCCCAATTATACAGAGCATAGGAAATAAATGTGATGTAGAAAACAGATCAAGAGCCACGCTACAGGATTGTTGTAAGATAAGAGGAACATAGTAGGACAATGTCTGCACATTGTTACAGCAGGATACCGTGACATTAAGATGTAATAGGTTTTTGGTTATTTGGGGGGGGTTCCTCTCTTTCCCTGCTGGCAATCCTGGTTCTGTGGGACTTGTGTAAGAAGGCAATAGTGTCTGTGAAATAATGAGCATGGGAATGCAGTGCTGTTCTTCCACTGCAATGTTAGGTGCGATGTTGCACACTAAAGGACCAGATCAATACTTCCAGCAGCAAGCCGTTCAATACCTCTGAATTATTGCTTCATTTTTCTTCTTATTATAGATGAGTTGTGTTATTATTTTCCCCAAATCGATATTTTACAACCTTTTTTATCCGTTTCTCCATAAATTTTGTGATTACTTTAAACTGGGAATTCCGGTACACTAAATAAGATGCAGTATCTGAGAGGTAGTGAATGTACCAACACGATTTTTTACTCAAGACACTGCTTAAAGGCAGATCCTAATCAATAGCTAAGTAGGAAAATTTTTACGTAAGAAAGTTGGAAGCAGCGCCAGTCTTACAAAACCAAAATTCACGTTCCTAGAAAATATTAGCTACAAAAGTACACTCTTTTAGAAATAGGGTGGAAAGAGAGGTCTGACGGGAACATTGCGTGGGAAATTTAATTCCAAACAAACATGCTTTTTACTTTCCCTCAGCTAAAGGGCAACCATAATTCACTAAAATTGTTTCTTACAAAGCAGATAATCCTGTGCACCTTAGAGTGATTTAATTAGCTTCCGTAGCTGTCTCCTGCTAAGTGTTTAAAGCATCTGCAAATCAAATCATGTTAACTCATCTGCTGCACCACTTTCTTTGTTCTATGCATAGGACCTTCCTAATAGCATTAATAGAAGCATGAGTTTCCCTGGAGAGGGGAGTAGCAAAGTGAGTTAATTACATAGTTATTGTAAAATTGTGTACATTAGTCCATAGAACATGCAGGCTAAGTATTACAGTGCTGCACGGAAAGTAATGATAATTTTGGGTGATCCCAAGGACCGCAATTTTGTAATACAAAAGGATAATGCAGATTCCCACTGAAGTCGGAGGAATTCTGCTCAACTCCAATGCTCAGTGTGCCTGGCCAGCCACTCACAGACTGTAGCGCAGGATTCTGGCTGTTCCCTACGTAACAGCTGCAATTTCTACACTCGCATTTACTGCAGAATTATAAGACAGAACAGTGGGAGGTAGAGTAATCTTCATTCAATGTTTTATAACACTTTAAAAATTTTAAAAGGGAAAAAACATCCCTGGGATTTTACACTATAAATTGTGTCGATTTCTGCTCTTATCTATATGGTCTAATTATGCATACCATCTCAGACATCCCAAAAAGCAGGTCCAGTAGCTCCTTTGGACATGGGCATCAGTACTCCACTGTGACAAATAATTCATAACAAATCATTCCTACTCAGTAACTGTCCAGAGACATTTTTCTCCGTTGAACTAGTTAGCTGTATTTGTCAAATAGTTTTTCTGATTAACCTTACCCTTATAGATAGAGCTTTGAAGAGTTGATTGTTACACATTTCCAATTTAAATTCTCCATTTATAGCCTATGTTCAGAGAGGGCATTACCTCACCTGTGTGTTTGTTGGTTTTGAGTCATAAATATTTTCTGTTTCCTAATAACCGACGGTAAGTTTTACATCCCTTTTTTCCAGACATACACAAAGTTCACTTTCCATAATACACTCTGAGTTTTTCTTAAAACGAACTGCCTCAGCTAACTCACTTGTTCAAAGACTCCCAGGGAGCAAAACACTACAGGGAAACTAGAGGAAAATCATTGCCAAAAACCAAATGAATATTCACAGTCCTCAAAAATACCCCTATTTCCCAGCTCTAATCAGCATGAACATCTGTGAAAAAAAAAAGTCTGAAGGGGGAAATTGGAGAGGGGAGGGGGTAATTTCCATCCTTTCCCTTAGGCCCCAATTTAAAGCAGGTTCATTTGTCTGTTTAACAGAACTTGCGAGCAATGCAAGGATGAACAGTTTTGGTAAAGAAACGATGTGCAGACTGGCCTTGTTTTGGGGAAATCTGAACTAAATTTTTCATTCCAGAATAAAAGATACTTAGTGCAGGTTCTTGTTTCTGTCCCTGACCTGCCAGACTTGTACCTGGCCCTGAGAGCCCCTCTATCAATAACAGAGCCTGAACTGACAAAACTACCAAGGGAAAATACAACCTAAGGTAAATAGGCGAGGCATGTTTCACTCTCTTCCTTTTAAATAAATGGCATGCACATTTCAATGCAAGATTTAAGGGAACCAAAAGTACAGCAAAATTAAAAACAGGCAGAGAAAATATTACTGTTTTCCAATATGAGGGCTACTTGAAGACTTATTTTTAGGAACAGCAATGTAACTGTTATTTCTAGTAGCTGTGCACAACATGCCTGTGAACTTTGGGGAGAATTTTTTTTGGAGTGGTGAAACTAGTCAAAGATCTACCTTTCAAAAAAAATATTTCCCTTGCAGAAGTGACCTTTCAACATGTATTCATGCTTATTTCTAACAGTAAAAACTTGCCTTTCATTTTTACAAATACAAGCTTGCTGCTAGGACTGCCTGAGCATAAAAATTATATGTTTTTATTTGATGATTTTTAGCCCTCTACGGAAAGCACCCCACAGAAAGCGAGGAATGGGATATAATCAAGGGGGGAGCGGAGAATAAGCACATGTATTTCAGAAACTACCATGGGATTATAATACTTGGGGCAGCAGTCACGTTCCTACACAGCACCTAGCACATGGGATCATGGAGGGTGCAAATCTTCCCACCCAGCTTTAGACATCCAAGTGAATGTTTGAGCACTTGTTTAGAGCCCATCTACAGTCTGACAGCAGAGAGGAGTTTCCTGATAGAGATTCACCCAGTGCTAAGATGGTGTCTGAGACAGTCAGGGGTTTGTCCCCCAGAGCTCCCAAGAGAGGGTCAGTAGACCTCACTAGATTTCTAACTCTACGCAGATGATATAAAAGAGGACCTCACCACGTTGAAAATGGACAAAGATCAACACAGAATATGTCACAGTCTTAAAAAGTGACAGCAAATTGCACAATTGTTAATAGACATCACAGGTTTTCCTCTGCAATTTTCACTGATTCAAAATAGAGAGGTTGATGCCACCTTCTGTTTTAACTAACGTATTTTCACTAGACGACTGTTACAACATCTTAATTTCCCTGTGCATTTTTTTCCACGAGGACTCAGAAAATACCATTATTTGTTGGTTTTGTGGGTTTTCTCTCTGCTTTTTTTAATTAACCCTCTGTCTGCTGGGAATGGGGTTTCCTCTTGTTAACCACCAATGCTAACACCTGGTGCTACGCAAGAGCAGTTCAAGTCCGCAACTCAATGCAAAATGTTAACCACAATTTATGCCAACAGGAAAAAGGTGAAAAATTACATTTGGGAGGGAGGGGAGAGGAGGGAAAGCAGAGAAGATACTGAAAGATGAGGTAACAGTCAGTATGGCCATGCAAATACCTTAGTGCAAACTATGCTGTAGCTCTATGAGGGTAACTGTCCAAATCCAAGCTCTTTAATGCAATACCTAACAGATGTTTCACACTTACTTCCTTGAGGTATAAACTGCTATGAGCTGTCTTATACTTAGTAGTAAGTACGAAACAAGTTCATGCAGAATACCTGATGCACTGCAAAACCACAGTCCAATTTACAGCATGCTACCATGTTTGTGCAGTAAGACACTAAATAACTTCTGTCCTACCTTGTGGAATAAAAGATCTGCATATGCTTGGTTGGCAGGACAAAGTATTGATGGTTTTATACTTCTGTAGTAACTGCAGAGCTCAGAGCAGATCAATAGCAAAAAACCTTTCAGTGAAGGTTATACAGTTATACTTTTACTTCAAACAATGGAACTTGAGATTTTTTGAAGGGGAAACGGATGGAAGAATTAAAAAAAAAAAATGCCATAGAGAAGACAGTACTAACCCCGCCACGTTCTTCTTTAGCATGAGCAGTAACTGGGTGATGATAGAGGTCTGCCAGAAGGTTCTAAGGAAGTTTGTTAAGATTGTTGAAACTTCTGTGCAGTTTGAATCTTTAACAAAATTCTACTTTATGTAAGACATTAGTCAACCATTATCGTGAAATAAACATAAACTATTTCCAAATGTATCAGATCATTTAAAACACCATGGTTACAATTCCCTTCCTTTCTGAGTTGTGTTTTTTTTTCTCTCTATCTCTCTGTTGGCTCCTGTGGTGCCAGCAATACAACATCTCTCCAGCTACCAGTGCCAACAAGGGCATGTCTGCACTGTAGACTGCAATGTTACACACAGAAGTATTCAAACTGACTTTAAGTAAAGTAAAAATGGACATTACAACCTGTACCAGGAGGGAACTCTGCAGTATTTCCGACAGGGCTGAGAAGCTGCCAGGGTTGAGCCTAGTCATTCTGGGTCAAAACTGTTTCAGCATCTCTATCCAGACACCATGGCAGACCACATCACTTATGCACTTGATATCTTCATAACTAAGCAGAAGAGCCTGTGTGAGTTCTTGCAAGATAGCAGAAAAGTACAAAGAACTTCACACTCCATGCAATAAATTGGTCTTGCTTCCACTGAGATGAAAGGCTGCAAGTACAAGATTTTCCTTTTATCTGTATATTAACAAAAAAGCCAGAATCTGTAGACATGGGCTGTATTGGGGCACGTCTACTCTGCAGTCTCTGCTGTCAGCAAGATTTAACCAGGCTAGATAAGCATTACTGGCTGGGTAGGGATGCTAGTACAAAGCTCAAAGCAAGTGAGGCTGCCCAATTCCTGCCTCTGGGGAACAACAGTTCCATGCCACACTGCCACAGTCAGCTGTACAGCGTTCACCGGTGTAAGAAAATGCCTAAGCAAAACGAACCCCCACTAACAAGCACGTCAAAGGATTAAGCACAGTTTAAAGGGGGCTGTTTCACAGGCAGCGCTGTGCAAGAGTGTGCCGCAGGTGGTCGTGCACTAAATTCACATCCTGACGTCCTCCCCAGAGCCAGCATGCTGTGCGCTCAGGCACCTCTGACAACCTGGCCCACAGTTTAGCCATTTCTCAACAACACACAATAAATCCTGCACACGGTTCCAGGCAGAAATCAAAAACTGCTGCACCCCATGAGAAGCGCGGGAAGGATGAGATAGGTAAATATATACCCACAAGATTGCCAGAATTCCCAGCTAACAGTCTGTGAAACATTTCATTGGCAACGAGTAGCTGAGGACCTGGCTTTTTGGTCCACCAAAAGATAGTGCCTTGTCCCCCTTTTCAGGACACAGGAACAAAACACATTAAAGTAACTAGAGTAGCCACTGTTGCTATTATTAGCTGCTCATTTCTGTGGCATTTGTCTAATCTGAATATCCATACATTAAGAAACACGACAGTGAAGCCGCCTGTAGAAAAAGAACACAATTGAGGCTTTTTAGAAATTCATCTCAGCTCTCTGTTTTATTGGCCATTTTTTTAAAAGAGGGAATAATGTCTTATCAACTGACATGAGCTAAAAGGAGAATAAAAAAAGATTAACAATTTTAGCATGGAATAAGAGAGTTTTGAAGCAAAGGCATGAAAATTTAAAGGTTTTGGTGTGGGGATAAAGAAAAGAATTTACAAGGCTTATTTTTGAGAAGCCAGAGGGTTAATTTATCATGGAATAAGTCTGGAACTTGAAAAGCAAAACATGGTTTATTGGCTTTGAAGGTCAGATAACTATGTTATATCATATTCAATAGGTTAAGGTTCCAGGGGTCTACAGGGTTGCATGACAATTGCAGGAATCCTTATAAAGTCTAGTTTATACCTTTATCGTTAATAGCTTTCTAATCCTTTACCACAAATTTATAGTTTAGAAATGGCAACACATCTTAAAGATTAAAGGTATGTGACAAACAGTTCATGTCCTTTAATAATCAAATCACATAGCTTAGATTGGGGGCTTATCAGGCTTTTTCCTACTCTATGGTTTCATAGGTAGAGAATACTTTATATCCCTATTACATGAATGATGAATGGGACCATTGGTTATGGGCTGTTATTTGCTTGGCTGTAGTCAATATGTTTTCTTTGGACAGGGACTTCAGTGATTTATTTCTCTTTTGGCCTTATCACTTATTAACTCAGGGCAGACAGAAAAAGCCAAGGTTGTGAATAAGGACTAGTGCCCATTTAGACTTCTAATATCAGAGAAAATATTCTTTTTAATGATCCAGCTACCCTTTGCTCTGTAGACTCTGATTGCACTTCCCTCTAACTAGAAAATAAAGGTCATATTTCTTGGAAAGTGTATACATAAAATATGCAAAATAATATGTTTCCTTCACAGCCAGCTTTATTCTGACGGTTGCTGTAATTGCTTCCATTTTGCAGCTGTCCTACAGGTACACTGCACACTTTTAGTGATTGTTTCTTGCAGTGTGTTATGGTGCTGCCAGTGTTTACGAAATACTAAAGATATAAGGGTTCTGTGTTCCTATTAGCATACAAAAGGGATTTTCCAGTCTACCTTTGCCGCCTCCTCGCTGTCTGATAACACCCTTTTCCCCGCAATCAATTCTGATTCCTCCCAGCTTCCATTCCTGAATTTCTGCAAACCAAACCAACAAACCTTCCTAATAATATTCCTAATATTCAACCCTGATAACTATTCACACTTTACTGTGCAAGTCCTAACAAACACCAAAACAACTACCTTCATAACGACATCCAACCCCACCACTAAATAACAAGGATTCCTATATTATTTCATATAGGATAGCTTGCTCCAAGACAGCTGCAATCATTTATTAGCTTATCTGCACTAAAAATTTCCAGAGAGTCCAGGCAGGCAAGGTATTAACATTGACTCAGCAGAGTAGCTAAGTTAACGGACTGGATCTCAGAAAGGGCCAGGTTTAAGCTTAAACTCAAATAGATTTCCTGAAGGAAACTTCCTTTTTCCAGGGCAGGTAACGCCCAAGAGCAGACCACTGGTGTCAGTGCAGCAATCCCTCACCTGTTTTCCCATCTGTATTTTACCTGCATGATGCTATGAGGAAAGACAAGACACCAGCTCTTATTTTAAACATCATACATTGATTTGAATTGAGGGATTTTATTCTGTTCTTCTGTAGTACTTGGCGGCTGACTAACTTTGAGCCGTCTGAAAGTTTTCATTCTGCCACACCTATAAATATTTACTAGTGAAAGGCAGATAAAAACTGCTGTTAAGACCGAATGGCATTCATTTGCTAGATAGCAGATCTCAAAGCTGGTCACTCTTTTGGAGAAGTGATGTGCTCTATATTTCTTTTCAGATTAATGATCATCATATATTTGAGGGTGAAGAATTTTATAAACACATCAAGATAAAACACAAGAGCATCTGAGATGCTGTCTTTATTTTATTTTATATTATTTTTATTGTTCTGCTGATGGTGTCCTTCTCATTTATACTAATCAGCTATTTCAGTGTTCATGTTTTAATAATAAACACACATGAATAGGCCACTGTAAAACTAATGAGCTTGTGTAATACTGATGTTGAGAATAACTGTCACTAGGTTTTAACATTTCTCAGGAACTAGCAGATATACAGCTATGGCCAAGGTTAGCTGGTATAAGGGTCAAGCTCTAGCCCAGAGGGATCAAGCAAGGCTCCAGAGGGGCTACAGGAATCTCTTGACAGCCAGTCTGTCTCTTATTACTTTTTTTTTCCTTTGGTTCTACAAACTCCAGAACTCTCCATTCTGAAATCTGATTGCTTAATTGATTATGTATCTTTTCAAGCTTGCAGTCATTGTTGCCTTCTTGAAAGCAGAAATTATTCTTTGCAAAGGGATCGCTGAAGTTTACCAGGCTGGAAACTTTAGGGATAAGTGGTTCCAATTCTGAGCAGAGCTGTGAAGATGACTTACATCTCTGCTTCTACAGCCACAGAATGAAAATTCAAATGGTGATGAGTAGTTTTTAGTCTCTTACTATTGGAGGTATTTGACTTAAGAAACAAGAAGGGAATGATTCTCATTAACAATTACCCCTACACTTCTGTAAATTAAATCATTTAAAGAGATAAAAGTAAACTTGAAGCTACCTAAAAATGAGGATCTTGAAAACGTCACTCAAATCATCTGTGATCTGCAAGGCTCTTCCTGTTTGTACACAGATGCAACTGTCTTTGGAAGTAAGTAAAGGGTGAAATGAGGATTGAGCAGGGATTTTTCCACATGAGGCTGTTTCTTCTTTGTAGCAACTAGGGGAGTGACAAGTTCTCTGAGAAGCCCTATGACATTTCAGAGAAAGATGCAGTTTCCCAGAAATTCTGCAAAGACCCTGACCTTCACAATGCTAGCATTTCTACACCACTCTATACACAATGGTCCAAAAGTATAATGCAAACATGACCAGCCTTCCCAGTGCTCCACTCTGACCTACTCTGCCTTCATCACAATTACTGCAGTTGGACTAAATGATCGTCCCTTCCTACTGAACTATTCTGTTCTGTTCTGGAGGATCAGCACTCAGCATCTGGTTTAGTCACACTGCACAGCAAGCCCTGTTTGATAGATACCATGCTGATCCTACATCCCCCTGATTAGAGTCATACCATATCCCAGAGTTTATAAGAAACCCCAAAGGAACTGCAGGGAGACTTGCCTGTCTCTCTGGACACGTCAGCACACAAATGGTTTAGTCCACAGCCTCCCTGCAAGACTAATACACAAAGGAAAACGGTCCCTAAATTCCAACTGGTATTCAAGCACATAACCAATTTTATAAAATAATAATAATAATAATAATAATAATAATAATAATAATAATGTCAGTATTTGTGGGTAGTACACAGACAAGAATCTGAATTAATCCCATGTTCATAACTTAGTGACAAAGTTATGAACTTCTGTCTGCTATGTAATCCTCTGCTCTGGTTTTGGAACCAAAGCACAAAACTTTACATGGAGCAGGTGGTAGAAGCATAATGCATTTTTTTGACATTCCATATGTCCTTTCCAATATGTGGTGAGATAATGCTCTTTTCACATACACACACACAGTTCCACTCAAATCTCATGGTCTAGTACCACCATTCGTAGTAAAATTCATCTGTGAAAATCATGCTGTCCGTAATGCATTTTTTTATTTAATTTGTGCTTTTAAATAAAACAAACAAACAAACAATGATAGAAAAAAAAAGAAGAAAAAAAAAAAAGCTCAAAGGCCTGACTAGGTATCACAAATTTGTGCCAGTTCTCATCCCTTATTTAATTCAACCATATATGCCCTGAGTCACCTTGGCAAACTACATATGGATTTGTATACATAATGGCTTCTTAGTTTCACTTGCTTTCCCTGCTTCTAAAATACTGGTAGTGACACATACCTGATTCATAAGTTGTGATGTGAAGCTGAATTCGTTCAGTGCTCTTCAGTACCTGAAGAGATTTACAAATTTAAGGATGCCACAGAAAAACACTGACCAGCATAATGCTTCGCTGGTTTGGGTACTTCTGTCTGCAGTATGAACTTTCAATACAATTCCAGTGTGAACACACATATAATATGTGTTCATACTTTTATATTTCTAGTAACATTCTCTAAGGAATGTCAAAGATCAAAATTTAAGAAATAATTGCTCTGTAAGTGCATGCTATTAGCTTGCTTTGCAGATGGGAAATAAAAAAGCTATGCTTCCTTGTAAGCACACGGTTGACATTGGTTTATTTCTTTCAGAAAAAATACTTGAAAAAGCCAGGATTTCTCTGTATATATGTGACCTTGATTCCTAGATGGCACATGGACTACTTAGAGATCATGTTACTAAGTTATTTGCAGTTAAAGGGGAAAAAAAGGCTAAAATTAATGGGTCACTGGGTATTTTCTTCTGAGAACTTAAGTACTTAACAGTAAGAAAAAAACAGTTTACAGCCAGGTGGCTTGAGGGGATATTTTGTTGAACACTGATTAAAAATAATTTCTTCTAAATGAGACCTGACCACAAAATGGGACCATTAACGAGCAGGGACATTCTCACCAGAAAGGAAACTACGCTTGATCAACTCCTGCACCGCCCACAAACCCCAGGTCCTTTTCTCTCTCTTTCTCTCACACACTCTCTCTCTTTTTTTTTCTCTCTTTTGTCTTTTCCCTTTTTTTCCTTTCCCATTTTCTTGTTCCTAATAGCAGGGTAAATAAGCAGCAAGTGATGCTGAAATGTTTTCGGCCAAAAACAGAGGCCAAACTCCTCTGAGAAAACATTTGGCCTCTGTGGTTTTGTAATATGTTCCAGAACACTGAGTTCACTGAAGAACATTGTGAAAAACTCCCATCGGCTGGAGTGATGCTGGGGAATGTTACTGTATCCCAACTTCCAATTGGTCCATTTCCTGCAGGCCTTGTTAAAAAAAAAAAAAAAAAAAGGAAAGAAAAAGAAAAAAGAAAAAAATAGTGCTATGTGGGAGTTAAAACAAGTTCTCATGGGAAAAATGAATGGCAAGAAATTCTAGCTTTAAAAGAAACAGCTAATCTGCTAGTTTGATTGTTCTTCAAAACTTACAATGAACCAATAATCCTAATTAAAAACACTTGGCCTAGTTCTCTAAAGCATCATAGCTTTTCTATGCTTCGTTTGTACACACCATAGACTATTAGTTTTTTTCTAGTGCTCACTAACAAAGTGCTGACTTTGTTGGGATGGCTGAGCTAATTTCGTGAACTCAGTGTGAAACCTTAGCTAAACAAAATTGTGGTAATTTTCCTTAATTTGTAAAAGTGATTGGAGTGCAAACAAAATTTTCCTCTTGGGTCAATCCTATAATTTTCAATTAACTAAAACTAATCGGCAGGCATGTACTGAACCTGCATTTTGTTTAAAGGGCTGGAAGGCACTTCTGAAGGTCAGGATGCATTAATTGTTTTTATTTTACTTTTATTTAGTCCTTAAAAAAAAAGACACATTTAAGTTCAGGCTGCCTGTAAAAGAACTGCAAAAAATGCAAATTGTGTGAGGTATAATTTCAGTCACAATAGCATTTCTATACCTACCATAGCTCCATATAAGCTGCATAAGTAAGAGAATTGTCCATGGACTGGATCACCTTTGATTTTATCATTGTTGTTTAGTATTTCATAACTTTCATTTATTAAATAAAAAATAATGCGTTTTAAACACTAACCTGAAAGTGCATAGATGGAAACACTTTCCCTACTGGGACAACTTATTTCCACATTCAACCTTTTTCCTAGAAAAGCTATTTAATAGTGATCTGAAAAGAAAATCAAAATGGGTCCAAGTCATTTTTACATTTAAATTGCATAAAGAAGGCCCCATAAATTTCTTTGCAAAGTTGGGAGTCAGCTTTCCTCCCTGTCTTCTTTGCAAGCATACTTGCAGTTTCACCAGCCCAAGATGCTGCCACCCCAGTGGCTCAACAACAAGCAGAAGGACAGCACAACTTATCGTACAAAGTCCAGAAGGGAAAGGGTTCACAGTCAAACTGTCTAGAGCTCTGACTGACACTTTCGTGTGGTATACACTGCCAGTTTGCATCAGCTGGCAATTTGACCCTTTGCATTTTCTTGTTCTTTTGTTCCACCATATTCAAATCCTAAATAACTTTTTGATATGGTGCATTATTGTTCAATACATGAATTTCCCACACATTGTTAAAATCATAATGCTTACATTAAATACACACACTCTCCACCAATGCCTTCTGCTTAGTGAGCAAAGCGATATGTGAACACTTTAAGACCCAGCTTAAGGAAACCCAGTGCAAAATCCCAACCAGAGGAGAGGGTATTTGGAAGAAGACAACAAAACTTTATACGACACCTTTATTCAACTTGCTCTGTGTTAAGGAAATCAAATGACAGCTTCTTTACCCAGCTGGAGCACGGAAGTCCATCCTCTGCCTCGAGTCCATGTTTGTACGCTCACAGTAGGAGCAATATATGTGCCCACTGTTAATTCAGTGTGCCCCATAGCCACAGGCACTTATGTTGCATATTATTCTTAAGGTTTTAGGGGCAAACAAGAATGAGGAAAGGCATTGCATTGGATTGTGATGAAGCACAGTTCAGGCAAACAGTTACAGAAGCAGTAGACCTGTCTGCACTATAGGTCAAACAACAAGCACATCCAAACCCAGAACAAGCCATTAATTCTTGAAGCACGCATAGCTTCCAAGGAATCAACAACACATGTTATTTTAAAAATGGTAGGCTGCTACTTGGTTCATTTCCCATTTCCTTATCACTACTCAGAGTGGTTTAGCATTGACAGTACCTGGAACATCTTAGCAGTTTTGTTAATAACTCTTCAGGCCAGACCTCTCTACTCAGTGGTCTCAGTGTGGATGCCACCCCAAAACACTGCAAGTCACTATGTCTGCAGCATCAGCTGGGGCAAAAGCTACTTGGCCTCCCTGGAAGGCAGAGACGAGTATGTTACAGTGAGATGGGAAGGCAAACAGGCTGCTGCTTTCAACACTTGCCGGGCCATGCCACTGTTACAACACAAGATGCAGATATTTAGCAAGACGCTTCTGGGAAAGTAGGTTCACGATCACACTGGTGTGCCTGGCTCTTGATGCTTGCACGTTTCCTCAGTTCCTTTAGGGATAGGAGCATCTGTTTCTTTCCTTCCTCTACACCCCCAACCCTCAGGTAAAGAGCTGTCCTATAAGGAGGACAAACAAGTAAACACAAATCCCACATGGGTATGCTTTCAGATTCATCTCTACACAGACCTCCATTTCAGAATCCAACCTTATATTGGTATATTCAATGATGTGATCAGCCAAAATAATAAAACATGGTACATCTTTTAACGATGAAAACTGAAGCCCTAGCAAGTGTGATATATTGCCTGCCCTATTTCTTGATGTTGTATCTAGCACTAAAGTATCCTTACCTGTGTAAATGAATCTTCCAGGTGTTCCCTTACAAAACTGCTTAGACTTGTAGGACAATGTGACTTCTACAACCCCTGGGATATGTCGGGGAGGCGTCTGTACACGGATGGCATGAGGAGTAATCAGCTAGAGGAAAACATTGAGAAGGGAAAAGAGAGAGAGAGAAAAAAAAAAAAAGCACTATTAGATGCTGAATACTTCTTTAATAACACTTTCCTCTCAGATCACAGTAAACAAGCTTTGAAACATGTAATTAACCTGTCAATGTTTGAATACAATCTTGATGTAACCCACACAAAAGCCAGTGACTACAATATTTACAAGCATTCTCTTTCTCAGCCGTAACAACATTATTTCTGTTTTCATACATGGCAGGCACTCACTTCCTAGTACAAGCATCAGCCCTGGCTTAATGCAATAACTTTAGCTTACACCAGCAGGATGCCTATGTTTGCTCAAGTGAACATTGGGGTCGTGACAGTGTCCAACAAATCTGATTGATAAATGATACGCAGTTATGTGTGTGAACACAGCCCTTCAGCTGAGATTCACTGCACTGTGCAAACCCAGGCAGGCTTTTAAACCCACTGGTCCCCAGCTGACATCTGTATACTGCAAAAGCACCATGTGCTGCAGTTTTAATTAGAGACCCTTTCCTATTCATTTTGTGGAGGCATAACTGATTACTGCAGAAATGCAAAGTTTGGTTTCTAAAGGAAACCGGGTTTTTCTTTGCAACTGATCAAAGTGCTCAAAATACATGTACCAAATATAACCATTTACCCGTCAGTTCCAGTTTGCCTCCACTGCAGTGACTGACATATATCTGAGAAATCACTTGCATGTGTAGATTTACACACATAATAAATAAACAGACATAACTTTCTTGCTAACTGGACTGGGGATCCTGATACTCAAGACAAAAAGGATGGGGTGGGCCAGTGCTTTCCTTCCTGGTATCTGTTAGGATTATGGACTGGATTTAAGTAGTGTTTATACTGGTTTCAAGTAGTTCTTGAAACTGATATTAGAGCCATTTAGGAGTTCACTAATTTATTGCAGATTAACTCAAATCTCTGATGTGTTCAGTAATTACAGAATTGACCTCCCCATCACTGAAATGTCCTCTTCTCACTTGTTATGCTCACTTAGACAAGAATAGGAAAAAGAGATACATAGAAAGAGTGACATGATTGTGTCCAGCAACCAAGTTATGGCTCTGGCACATGGATAATCCTTCTGTAATTGACTATGGCACCCTAAAACACTACTAGAGAAGCAAACAACCATGATCACAATAACCTTGACAATGAGCAAAGCCATGGCTACCCTAAGCAGACAGTCAGCTGCTCAGTGCTGTTGGTTGTCTGCTGGATTATGGAATACAATTTCATAGAAAATACTGTTGTTGTTGTTTTTAAAGATGATTTTTTTTTTTTTAAACCAGGAACCAAACATTTCAAAATCATGGTAAGGTCCTATCAAACAAGCAGACTTCTTAAGCAAGTCTTTGTTAGGACACAGGACTATTGCTCCTCATATATACTATATACTACAAACTGCCAAGAAATCTAAAATACCCAAATAAAGCAGTTTGTAAAAAAAAAAAAAAAAAAAAAGGAGCAAGGAATGTCTGTCTGAGAGCCATCTGTGTTACTGCAGCAAATGGCATTCACAGTAGGAAATTCTCCATATTTAAAATAGGAAAATTAGTATTAGATCAAGTTGAAGATTAAAAACAAAACTACCAGCACCAAATACTCCAAACATTATTCAGATCCACACAAGTCATAAGGTCAGCCCCCAGCTCATGCCATTTTAGAAATGTTCATGTCAGGAACCAGTCTCCTAGTTTGTGAGCTCCAAAAAGCACGTATTCAGGCTCTGCTTTGAAACCATGTGATTTAGAAATGTATTTATTTTTAGAAGGAACCTGCTTTTTCTTCTTTTTTTTTTCTAAATGGCTAACAAACTAACTTTTTTTTTTTCCAAACAATCAAACAAACAAACATACACACACTTCCAAAATTCCTTTTACTTAAATTGAGTTGCCTTAAAGTTGGTCTGACCAAAGTTGTGAAGTCTAGGCTAATTCTCTGCATGCCCCTAATAGTCAGCAGAAGCAGAAAGCACTGCCAAATAATATTTCCCAGGCTTCAGACACCTCTCATGTTTGCATAAACTGCTCCCTGGAAGCATCTACCTTTCTCCAGTGCGCTGGGATGACAAATTTAAACTAGATGCTTAACTGTAGGCAGCCAAGCACAATTGAGGTAAATCCCATCCTCGAGCAGTTCTAGTTAACTAGGTGAACTGGCAAGATGAGAAAAGTTTCATGACATTTTTAGGGGAAAAAATACTTGTAAAAACAGCCAAGGATTTCAATACTGAAGGTTAACATGCTAGTCTTACTGCATCAGCATGTGCCTCATGCCCCTCACCCCCATTCTGGCATGAGCTCTACAGACAGCTTCTGGTTGTATCTTTGAATTTCCCAGCATTTACTGGTCTGTCACCACTTTAATGTTCTTTAAACATAATTTGTGGCATTTTCCAATACTCATCTTCCCTGGTTCCCAAGAAATGTCTGACCTATTTATGGTCCATTGTTAAAGAGAGCTGGGGAGAGTTAAGCAAGTTTCCTGGTTTGTTCTCCACAAACAGTTTGGTTTTCCTTTGTGCTCTGAAGTAAATAAGTTTAACTGTGTTTAAAACCACAAATATACAATACTGTCGCCCACACATTCCCAAAGGGTGAACATTATGTCTGAAGTCCTATGGTTTAGGATACTCAGTATATATTTTACTCCTCTCTCCTCTGGAACTGAAGCTTGGGAGATACAGTAGGAGAATACATGTTCCTCTTCCTTTAACTTTTTTCTCTTTGCCATCTACCACTGCCCCTGCCACTGATACAGTGCTGAGCTAGAAGGATCTTTGCTCTGTGTCAATATTCAGTTCTCATGCCCACAGAAAGGAACTAGCTAACTTGGTTACGTACCAGTATTCCCCTATATTGTTGCCATCTCAAGAAATAGGTTTTAAGGGACAAAAAATGTCACTGCATGTCAAAACCTGCCCTCTGAACCCCACCTCTGGTCTTGACCTCTGGTTCCCCAGCACCGCCAGGATCTTCATTTTGGACTGGGACCAGCTCTCTGAATCACCGTGACTCTATTTTGCAATTGGAGTGATTCAATGGACGCTGCATGGGCCTGGGTTCATGGCCAAAGAAAATCTGCCCCTGACCTCTATGACTCCAGGATTATGGGATGTATTCCTGTCTACACTGCTGACCCATGGCCTCACCTGAGGAACCCTCTCCACCTTTCCCTAGCACGCTTTCTCCTCTCATGCCAACAGATTATACTTTCTTCAAAGCACAGTCTGTCCAGTATTTGCATGCAAAGCACCTGGGAGAGGTAAGTTATTAGCATCAAAAGATATTAAAAATAAAGACAGCAATTCTGGAAGCCTCTGAGCCCCAAACTGTTGATGGTTTCGGGGAGTATTCGGGGGAAGCATCATTATATGATCCCCCGGATGCTTTTTATGTATGTCTGCCATTGCCCAGCGCCAAACATAAGATACAGAGCTAGATGAACCTCCATGTCTCACCCACTTAGGCTATTTTGATACTCTAACCTCAGGTGAGAACACTTTGTGCATTAACAACTAACATGCCAAGAAATAAGGATTTGTAAATATGGGTTACCTACATTTCTAAGCATATTTTTCAGATATAAATCCTGAGCAAGTCATTAACTTGTGATCTGGAGATGAACCTGCCAGCCAAAATCCCAGATCCAACTTCCTTTTCCAGTATTTGATAAATTGAGATCTGGAGCTGGATAGAAAAGTAGCAACAGGACCCTTTTTACCAAGGGATTTTCAAGTGAATCAGTGTGGTATTTGGCAACTGCATTAGCTGTTTTATATAAACTCCTACTTGTCAGCTGGGACATGCTGTGGATTGGATTAAAACCTGAATTACAGATATTCAGAATGGAGGGAGGTGCGTGTCCTTCAAAATCCAAAACACATTTACTTCGAGTATGTACAACAAGCCTCTTTCTGTGGTTTGCTAATATATTCTAGACATTCTTGTGTGATACAGCATCATTTCACACACTGAAGAGTGCCAGGTTACTTTCTTTTTTTGAAAAGTGACATTTTATAAGAAGATGTCATTAGTCTGAGTCACTAGTTTATTTTTGCATGCTTGAGCTCTGGTTTGTGGTTAGGGAAATGGTGACAATCAGCCATAAATTTAACTTGGACTCTGTGTGAGAAGGACCATTAGGACAGGAATGAAAAATAATAATAATAATAATCTTACCCACTGAAGGTAATGAATGGCTTTCAGTGGGAACAGAACCCTCAAGGTATCTATATTTTCAAAAGTGACCAGTGACTTTGCATGACTCAATACTGGGCATCCAGATGCTGATTAATAAGTCTTGGTTTTCAGAAAGAGGGTGCCTACCCATTTTTTTAAAAAATGAGTCAGGCTTCTAGAATAAGCATGCAAAAAGAAAGATTTCCAAAATCAATAATAAACATCAAAAGCAAAACAAAAAAAGTCACAGAATTTGATTCAGCAGCATAAAAAAATCAGCCTCTGTTTTTGTGCTGTACAAAGGTAAAAGAACTGATGTTTCAGTGCTTCATCTTTTCTTAATAGAAAAGAAAGAAGTTGTTTCCAGCTGACTCTGTGCAGCTGGAGGAATGTTCTTGGCAGGAAAATGTTTGAAGAAATAGCTCATTTTAAGCAAATATTGTGGAATATTTATAAGAAACTAATTTTGTCTTCATAATCATGCGTGTTTGTCCTGAAACTCGACTCTTGGAATTACAACCCCCCACCCCCCATCCCCCGCCCCCAACAAGAGAGAGAAACAGCAGAGGATTTTATCAGCAGCTCAGATTTGGAATATTTGCAGCAATGCACAGAACCAGAGTGCTGGGTAAAAACTGTAAATAACAAATCCTCCTGTTTGTGGACTGGGCAAACAGAAGGCAGAGTCTATCTCACAAACAGACTATTTACTGGGAGTTGTCTGTCCAGATTCAGCATGTGCACGATATATCAATATTATTTGTCTACCAGTTATGAAAGTCCCTTGAAAAAAAAAGCAATAGATGGTCCATTTTACTGTATTCTAAAAATATCAATGGTGGCTCTTAAAGTCGTTTTTATGAAATAATATGGGAGTTAAGGATTAATTGAACCCACTGGCTTAGGGTATCTGCATTTTTGCACAAAATTAATGTGACAAATTAAGTTTTTATTTAGTTCTCCCTGGCTGAGAAAGGTTGTAATTATGTTAGAGTGTTTACAACTAAAATATATGTTTAAATAATAAATATGTGTTTCAGAAACCATTTTAAACCTCCTTTTTTAACACAGTCAACTCCATTTCAAGCATATAAATATTTCAATTACAAAACTTGAATACATGTAAAATAAATTAAAAATATATTATTTACATTTCAAATTATTTATAACATATGCTGCTTGACAGCAACAAATACACCCTTAAAATGAACAATGTTTTTTGGCTTCAAATTTTGCTTCTGAACTGTGGTAGGATTTATACTTTAAATATCCATGCGTCTCAGGTACTTACATGGATTTTGCTATAATAAAATCTGAGTAATATAGAACCTTTAGGATAATTATCTTCCCAGCACCTCTCTGAAGAAGGTGACTAATCTTATTATAATGTTCAAGAAAGGGAATTGAACTTTAAGCAGATTATGTGATTTGCCCAAGGTCCCATGCAAAGTCTGTGGCAAAATGATGCTTAATTTAAATATTAGACTTCATCTCCCAAACCACTTGCAATTACAATTTGAAGTGATGCTAGACAAATCCATGTGAACATACTTTGCAACACTCATTATTTTTCTTTAGTTTCCTGCTGTCTAGTTTTGTTTTGGATTTTTTGCAGCTTAGGGAAACAACAGGATGAAATTGAGAGTTCTTCTTGAATTCAATTACAAAATAATTTGCCCAGGTTTGCTCAAAACCAGGCCTGACTGGCAGCTTTGGGTGAACCTGCTCCAGGTTTGAAATTGTACTGAATTTCAGAAATCAGTAGTTCAATTCTACACTCTATTAAAGTAAAACAAAAATATTCTTCCTGAGTATCAAAAACGTGCCAGACATTTTTAGACATGGGAAGGCAAATGAACAAATTTTGTATGTGGCTTGTATGTGTAATTTGAATTATTTATAGATCACTGTTATTTAGGGATCACTCAGCTCATGCCTTTCTGCGCTTGTTTACTATGTTTGTCTCCTTCTTTTAGAAGTAATTTATTTTCCCCTATAGACTTTCTATCGCTCCAATAGGTTATGAAACCGAGAAGCAATTCTTTAAGGGAGAGACAGTGAAACAGTTTGGAGTCAAAGCCTACTCGCAGCCCATTATAGCATTCACAGCAAACACAGACTTTGATCTGGAGCCCCTCTAACGTTATTAATTTTATGGCAAGGACTTGTGACCATCGTCAACAATATTTTTACCAGCTCTCACTTACCTGAGGTTAGAAACTGCCAATTAAAGGCTTCCACTAATAAATAGAATCAAGATTTATAATGAAAGATCCAATTCTGCAGTACCAAAACCAGAGCAATTTCCTCCCAGCCTCTTCACCTTTCCTTTTTAAATGTCTGTAGCCATAATGGCTTCAATCCTAACACACAAAATGCTTACACTGGACCCAGGGGGCACTTTCATGATCACATAAGGGCTTCAGAATAGGGCTCATTTAAAATATCTCCTTTTCTGGAATGCCCTTTCATCCACACTTGTCCTCAAGTGGAAGAATGAGAGAGACAGAGAGAGCAGTGAAGCCTATGAAGGACATTAGAGGATACTCTTCATATGGAAAGAAAAAAAAAAAAAGCTGCCATATGTGCAACAGAATCAGTAGGGAGAATGCACTGGATATGAATTAAACTATAATATTGATTTGGTATAAGATATAAGGCAAAAGATCAGAAGATGAAATGTCATTAGGTAAGCTAGTTTGGAAATTCTGGTTTGTCTGTTAGCTTGTTTATTTTAGTACTAAACTCCTGAATATAACAATTTCTTATAAAACTTCCCATATCCTTTTGGAAAGCCATAAAGGCAACACTTGAACCTTTCTTTTGAGCTGCCTTTCCATGCTAGGGAAGCCAGTGGGAACTTTGTCCTGCATACTGGAACTGGCCATTTAGGTGGTGCTGCCTGGGATTTAATATTCCACAGGCTGTGGGGGAATATCAGACTCCATGTTTAATAATGTTCCAGGAGAAGAGAGGATTTAGGAAGCTGGGAGAAACAGCAACAGAAAGAAAAGAAAAAAAAAAAAAAAGAGAAACAAGCGAACAAACAAAATGGGTTACTCTGAAACTATAGAAGAGCTCACTAGATATGGTAAGTCTGTATTTTCCACTGTGGATACAAGACTGTATATTCAGCTGCAATTATGTGGCTAGTACTTACACCAAGCACCCATACTTTTATTCATACATTTTATTCAAAGGTGCTGAATTTCTGCAGCCTCCACCTCATTTAGCTGCAGCTACAAGTAGCCAGTTTCCCTAGAAAATAGGGCCTAAACGCTTGTCTCCTGTTGGCCCTTAGCTATTGTAGTGCTAAATGCAGAATTATTCAGTCATTTATCCTTTCCTTTTCTTAGAGTAAAAGACACTGAGCTAAATTCTGGGCCATTGAGAGGAGATGGAAATCCCCTGGCTATAATGTACTGCTGCCACAGGTAAATTTGACTAATTATTTTCATAAAACTGAATGAGGAAAGGATTCACATCTAAAAATTTGTTGCTGATTTAGCATGTGGCATAGAAAAAGGACAGGCTAGCTATAAGCTAGACAAAGCTATTAGACATTACCGTTCAGACAACACCTACCTCACTCCAAACCAGCATGGTGCCGAATATGACCTGTAACCCATCAAAGAAATTGTCTCCTATGATGATGACAGTGGCACCTCCTGTAGTCCATCCTTCACTTGGACTGATGGCTTTGATACATGGTGTAGCTGCTTTTCAACACACATGAAAAAGAGAAGTATTCTGCTGTTAGAACCAGATTTTAATGATAGAAGACTTGAGAAAAATAAAATAAAAGGAGCTTTCATTTTCTCCCCTTACTAACACAAAGATTTCAGCAATCGTGTTCTTTCTAGTACATGTGCATGACCTCAAACTGTATCTTTGAAAGCATTTTTTTAATCAATTAATTTGTTTAGTTTTGTTATCCGCATAAAAACGCACACACACACTTTAAGCCTACATCAAGAACAACAAAAAATCATAGCATAATAGGCAGAGATCAATTGAAAATTAGAACAAATCCAGGCCCTATCTTTATTCTACATGAAATGCGGAATACCTGAGTTAATAAAACAACCTCCAGTGAGCTTGCTTTATTATTCATCATAACCTAAATTACTCAGGGAAACTCCCATAAATATTATGGAAAATATTGGCTAAATAACAAAGGGTGTAACCTTCAGTATTTCTTTAAGTCTTTTGCAATGAGATCCAGTTTATTCTAGTATTAAACCACCCTGCCCTGCTAAATGCTTTAGCAACTACAAATAAAAAAAAATAAATAAATAAATAAATAAAATAAAATAAACCACAACCCTGCCACCTAGTCACTCTGGTTATGTTGCATCTACTGGATAATTAAGAAATGTGTGCAATGTATTTTGCCTTATTCATAGAGTCTGTTCCCACTTTCATTAGCCACTTTCTTGGCATCATATGTATTAAGTGCCTCCTGAGGGGATGTTGAAAACTCAAGCAGAACTCAAACCAGTAAACTCAAATCTAGGTGTAAGATCATCTGTATTAAGCATATGTAAGCAGGAGCATTGTCAACTTTATATATTGGTGGGATAGGGCAATATAAACATCCACAGACTTATTCTCCTCTGCAATATTGGAATACATCATAATTTAACTGTCTTGAATTCGGTAGAATAACACTACTGTAAAAACAATCTGAATAAGCCAAAAAGCCCTGGATGATTCTCAGCTGTCAAGTCTCAGGTTGGCCTTACAGGTTGATGAAAACAAGTAATTCCAACTCAAATACCACCCACTTCTCCTTGCTAAAACTGCAGGAGGGAGAAATATGACACTGTGCCATTAGGTACTGCTTTAAGTAAAAAGGGTATCTCCACAATTTCATTAGCTACAAGAAACGGATACCTTAAGGAGCAACAAAACTCCATCCGTCAGCCTCAATGTTGAAAAGACTGATACTTTCCTTTAGCTGTGAACCTATGCCTCCGCTCACAAAAGAGGCTGGATCCACTGAAAACACAAGAAGGGCTGTGCCATTGCCTGCTCTGAGGCTTGCAATGTCATTCAGGTGTCAATCAGCAGGACTTCATTAGCTACATATAAATATCTGCATATATACCTCTTGTAAGGTTGCTGGCATTTGGTTGTCCATTGCCACTTGGTCAAAAGGCTGTCTGAGCTGCTTATTTGGCTTGTAACGCTGAGTATTTGCTGACATACCCAAGGGAGAGCACTCAGGTACTTTATCGGGTAAGGACTTGCTAGGAAAACAGGGGTGTGAAAGCCACCCGCACATGAGCACAACCCAGGGAAACACCCTTGCACCCATGAATTACTTAACGTGGTTGCATGGTGGCACAGCCCTTGTTCTGCTTTCCTCTAAATGTAAAGACAGTAAATTAAGAAATTCACAGAAGTCTGCTTTAAAATGCTCCAGCAACAAAATGTTTAAGAGATACTGTGCATCTTTATGATTATTTAATGAAGTTCTGGCTGGTTGAGCTGATGGCAAGAATCAGTGAGGCTGGTGAGAAGCTTCCTTCAAGCCCCTGGGCAGGACAGGCGGGCACGAAGCTGGGGAGCAGGAGCGAGCTGGAAAGGGAGCTGTTGAGTCACCCTGAACAGCAAGCGTTTCTGTGGGCACTGCTACAGTGATGGAGAGCATGTGCAGTGAGCAAACAGACCCTGTTCCTACCTACAAAAGGTTGTAAGTGTCAGGCACAAAGTTTTCCACTACTTAAGCTGATGGGGATGCCAGCTCCAGCGAAAAACACAAACACACACAAAAAAATCACTACTCTGCTTCAAACTTGGCAGAGCACAGCCGTTAACTTTTACATGAGCTAACAAAAGAAACATCCTAACATTGCCATCATGAAAATGCAGCGCACACACAGAAGTAACTTCAATATGTTTAATTTGGATTCAAGTTACTTGCATAAAACTGTACATAAAACCATTGCAAAGTCCAAACCAAATGCTTTCCTTTCACAGCAATGGATTTACAGTGAAAGCAGCTTTTCAAAATGCCATCTAGGCCTTTCATAGAATCAAAGCTTTTCGTAAATAAAAAATAAAATCACTTCCAAATTACACCCTTTCCAGTATTTCCAGTTGATTGTGGACACACACACCACAATAAAACCCAAAGATAATCAGTTTCCCATGTGTTAGAGAACAAGCTACTTTTCTTAAAGAGTATAGGCAACATTTCTTTCCTAAATACCAGTGAATAAAAGCTGTTTGAGACCATAAGCCATTAACAGAAAACATATGCAGGCTTCAAAATTATAGATTCAATTTATCTTTAAAATGAATGCAAAATACTGTTTTACAGTTGCAGGTCCCCCCTAAAGGTCTTGCTGCTCATCCTGCAATGTTCTTTGCAGTACCTACACTGCACTACTGAGTGCAAGATGCTGCACCCCATGTGTTGTTTGTGTATTCGAACCTGATCTTTTATACGTGTACGTGTTTAATATCAAATCTGTGCCAAGTCCCATCACGACCAGTGGGTCTTCAAGCAGATGCTCAGGTCCCTGTGCTGAATTGGGGCTGTGGGCTTTTCAATGGGATATGCTCACTCACCAAGTCAAGACAACCACGCACACGTGTAATTTTATTTAAATATAAAGCAAATGCACCTCAGTGAAACTGCTGGCAATGTCCCAGGACATCTCCTCTGAGGAGACAAAGTCAGGACTTGGTAGTTTAATAAGAAAGGCACTACCTGAGAAGCAAGGAGAGTGCTGTGTGCTCCCCCCAAAATTCAGGGTGTTATTTTCCCTTGAGACTGACACAAAAACCCAGGGGGAGTTCCCAGCTTTCCCCACACAGCTCCCCCTTTTATCTTAAAATGCAAATCTCTGTAAAGACTGGAAGGGCTGCATGAAGGTGCTGCCCCGCAAGGGAAGCCGCTCCGATGGCTGCATCCTAGTGACGCCCAAGGAGACACGCTGACGGAGGCACCCAGACTGCTACCTGTTTTTGGAGGCACAAAACATGTTTACACAATGACATCTTTGTGACAACCAGTGTTGTTTGGGACATTGGTCTTGCTAAACCTTTGTGCTTCCCAGGCCCTTTTCTTGGAGCACCAGGAAGGATGATGGAAGAATCGGGTCCCGGTTGCCAGCACTACCAGAGGTGACACTGGGAGGGGGCAGTGCTCTGACCTCAGCTCTGTTTACGCCCCTGGTACACATGTCTGGCCAGCTCAGGCCCTCGGCTCTTCATAGTTCTTCTGTTAATCATTTGGCACCTTTCAAAGTGCAGTCTGGAAGGTGTTTACTTCTGTGCAACCCTAGGAAAACAGAGCTAGGCAGAATAATCTTTTCATTGGAGACCTTAATTTTTTCACATTTTGTTATGGTCACAAGAGAAACCAAAGCACAGAACTTTTTTTTTTTTTTTTTCCTCAGCATGCAAGGCTCCAAAATTTTTATCTGAAATTAGCTATTACACTTTTTAACATTTTCAAGACAAAAAAAAAATTGTTTCAAAATATTATCACTTTAGGTGCCTTTCTGTAACACCAAAGCATCATTTATTTAAAAAAAAAAAAAAAAAAATGCAGTGAAAGACTTTAGGCCACTTCAAATAAAGGCAATGAACTAAACATTATTGATAACACAGACAGACTTTCACAGACAGTCCAGAGAAGAATTATAATAAAATGTAATAAATACGCATTCTTACATATATAAACTTTTTTTTTCTTCTTTTTAATGAACAGTTGGAATCTAACTATAACTGGAAACAAAAGAGTTTGGTAACTATCAGATAAGATTTAAAGAAACTCTCTGTTGCCTGGGTTTACTAAACCATATTCACTGTATGTTTTCCAAATTCTCTTGGACTAAAGAAAAACTATTACCCCTCCAACCTGCAGCTCCTCGCTGAAGGTGATGCGGCCACATCCTCCACCTGCTGGAATGGCCTAGCAGTTATGAGCCTTAATGAGCTGCTCTCCTTTGCATAATATCAAGACAACTCGGTGTTAACATCTGACATATTTTATTGCGCTGCTTCCGTGGTTTGAGTTAACCGACATAGATTTTAGAGGGAGAAGTCCCAAACTTATGGAAACCAATGGGAATTTTGCTTCTGACTTCAAAGCTAAGGTCTCTATCAATAAATTTTACGGATTTATGAGCAAAAGTATTTTTAATGAATTTCAAGAAGAACAATGTCCTTCTGAAATCTTCATCTTTCCTTAGCATATATGCTGTTAAAATCTTGCCGTCATCCATACAAAGTATGCTAGGTACCAACTTCAGCACATGGGTAGCTAAAAGGAAGTTTTTTGCTGTGTGTATGCACCAGCGTGTTCCAGTGTTCCCCTGCTCCCCTAGCTACCCATATACAGGGGATTTTTCTTCCTTCAAACTGTGACAATAAAATGATTACCCCGCCACAGTTTAGCATAATGGTTCAGAAATGCTTGTGGCATATTGCAGAGTTAAAGTGGAAATTATTAGGTAGCTCTTCTTTGTTATAATAATGATCACTCCACAAATAAAAGCTCTTCTCCCAAAGGTACTGCAAGGCACAAAATGCTAATTCTGAAGATTATGTGTGCGCTTTTATTAAATATTACTATGCCCTGTCTGTTTGAGGGCTTCACTGCTCTGATTGTTTTATGAGTGCCATGTTAATGTCAGCCCCATCTTGCTAGCAGCAGGCACACATTTTAGCTTTTGTATGAGAGTTGATCAAAGGCCGCGTGCTGAGGGAATTGCTGAGAAAACACGGACAAGCGATAAAAATCTAACAGATTAATTGGTTTAAATTTCATTTCAGGGCGTTGAACTTTGGCTCAGGACACTAATACTACACTACCAGCCAGGGCCTAATTACCACATTTCCAATTTGCCTCTGAACAATGCTTAGAAGGGAGAATAATAATGGTACTAATAATACTAATAACAATAATAATAACAAAACAACAGCACTAACGTCTCCTCGTAGCTTCCTGCACATGTTTAACAACCAACTTGTGTGCAGGCGATTGCAGGAGGAAATCCCTCTCCCCCCAACATCGCCATCCGTCTGCCTCCTGGGCATTTCTACCTGCCTCAAATAGCAACTGGAGACAGAAGCAGCAGCAGATGCCCTCAGGAGCATCGAACATCCAAAGCTGCAGAATCAATGAGCTGCTGATACAAGTCCCTTACAAACACACCCTGGACCTCTCCTATTCTTAATGAGGGACCCGCGTTTATAAGCAGAGAGCATTTTATCCCCCAACAGAAATGATCTATTCCATTGATAGAAAGCAGAGGCAGGGGGAAAAAAAACATATTTACCACAAAGTTTATGGGTGGCCTTGGAATAGGGGTTAATTGAGCTTAGAGGTACATTTTCACCGAGGTGAATTAGTGGGATGCACGGCTATCAGCAGGACTCTGGGACTGCTCTTATTCAGCTTCTGAAATGTATTTGCACTATGATTAATATCCAGTTTGTGCTAGTGACTGTAAGAATGACCTCGCCTGCAGTTTTTATCACAAAGTGTGGTTTCATTCTCCATTATTCCACAGATGAGGCTCTGACAACAGTTGCTGCATCACAACAGGAGTTTAAATGATGGGGTACATGCTTTTATTTTTCTTCTCTTTTAGAGTATTGTGACACACAAGGAGAGCTGCATAAAGCCAGTCAAAATTGGGATTTCAGAGAAAGAGTGAATTTATATCTTAGAGGAAGTACTGAAAATATTTGGAGTTTAACTTAATTTTCTTTTTTTTCCTTGGGTAAAACCCAATTCCAGGCTAACTATATAAATGTGCCACAGATTAAGGGTCTGACCCTGCAACCTGTTAAACACTTTTGCCAGGCTAACAATTTTCAGAGCATCAAGAAAAATCAGTATTAAGCACTCAAAACGATGACTATTCAAGTTGCAATTCAACAAACCACTTAAGTAAGCACTTAAAAACCCAGCTGAAAAAGTTGCAGAATAAGGAACATGATTTTTTTCAGATAGTTGGGCAGTGCTTTGCACAATGCTGCCAAGAGCTATGTAATGTATATGAAAATGGGTTTTCCCATTTCAAAAGACACTTAGGTTACATGTAGACCACCCCATGCAGTCCAGAGCTCATTCAACTTTGTACAAGAGCTAATAGCAGAAATACTAATGTCAATCTACCGATTTCAGGAACTGACAGGCTATGACTACTCAGCATTTCAGAGAATCAAACGGATAAAGCAGCAACCCAGTGCTAACTCCGGGATTTCTAAAGCTTTCCTGTATCATCTTGTGTAGATCCACCTACAGGTAGCCCATAGCCATTGAAATCATGCAGAGCTTGCACCTCTGAGGAGGGAAGTGTCCAGGAATGACCTGAACCTAAATTCTTTGCCCATGGCACTCTGGAGCCAAAGATGTGCACTGGAGTACATCCTTCAAGCATGCTGAAAAAGAGTGAACCCTAAAAAGTTTCTGTGCTGATGCAATTGTACCATGCCGTTGTGACGAGGCGTTGCTGGAGTCGTATCCAGCACAAGCAATTGAAAGCAACTGAACTGAAGTTTACCAAACCAGCCTGGATGGGAAATGTCTGCAGGACCAGCCCAAAGGGTTAGTCATAGGCTAACTTCAGGGAAAGGGAATGTGGCAAGTTTTTTACATATTGTACCAGAGCATTAAATCTTCACTCTCAAGCTAAACAATGCATTTGCTGTTTATCTTAGTAAAGTGATGATCTTCCTGCTTTCCTTTTTCATATCACAGCCTGCTCTCTCTCCTATTCTCTCCTGACGATAAGCAGCTGCTGTGCAGGAAACAGGGTAACAGAGGTTTCCCTCTCAAGGAGATAACTCATGCAGCTTTATGCAACACAGGCATGAGGATGTAATGCCCCACCACCCCTTCCCAGCTCCCTACTCTACAGCATCTCAATATTTGGGACTTACCGTTTACAAGCTGTAAAGATTACAACACCCAGCCAAAAATGGAAACCTCCCCCTGGTACTTCATGACGTCTGCACCGAACCAAAAATACATGCGTCGTGCAATCCCTCCAGACTGGGGGAAGGGAGGGAAGTTTCCCTTTGTTTCTGTTTTCAAGTAGTGAAATTAAAGGTATCGGCTGTGATTTTCTGCCTAACCGTTTGGATGCTGAGTTCTCATTAATGGGAATTGAAAATGTAAATTACCTGGCATAATATTCCACCTACAATCAATACCTAAGCCAGTGCTTCTCTTTCATCCTTGCTGATGCCTCAAATACCAAAGTTACATTTCACTGAGTCCTCTGTGTTTCTCTTTCCTTAAGGATATCCAAAGCTTTCAGTTGTTGATAGCTGTCTGAAACACTATTACACGGTGAAAGGACACAAATCTGAATAATGAGAGATCTGTTGCAAAAAATTCCCAAACATGCTATGCATTTTACTTAAAACATTTCCATAAAAAATAATAGCTGTAATCTCTATGTGACTGCAAGAAATGCATGTTCATTCTTTTTTTTAAACCCCTTCACATCACAGAGGAAGTTTTGGGGGGTTGGTTGGTTGGTTTTGACTTTTGGAGGTACTTCCTGCTTTCCAAAAATGAATAAAGCAGTAAGAGTCCTTACCTCGCTGCAACTCAGTAAAAATTGACCTCCAAAAGAAAGCTCAATCATCTTTGGCAAATAATAAATTCACCAAGAAAAACATAAGGTTGCAAAAACACTTGAAAATTTGGTTAAATTCAATATATAGCTATGACCAAAATATATACATATATTAATAATATATATGCAGTTACTATTGAAATATATATGCTATGTATATATTTCAAGAAGCCTAACAATTTTACTGTGATATTTTCAATGGACTCTTCTGACTTTATATTTCAGAATAAGATTTGCATTTCAAAATTTATTTTAAAAGAAGAAAAGGAAATTTCAAGTAGGTTTAAAACTATATTTTTTGCATTCATTATTTTTACCCCAAAGTTAGAAGATTATTATTTTGAGTCGGTCACAAAAGACTGGTTGTGTCTGCCCTCGACCAAGCATAGTACTCTGCCTGAACCGACGCAGCTACTCGCTCCAGCTCTAGGGCTGACACACTGTCTGGTACCCTGGGCAGCCCGGTTGTGCCAGGGATAAACACACAGGCTCAGAAGGAGAAACAGTACATCCAAAAGTATCACATAGGGTATACAAAACACTGGCAGTGCTTCCATCTCCTCAAATGGGGGCAAGTTTGCTCAGACCCAAGCGGCAGCCCAGTGACTGCTGCAGTGCACACTCCCCTCTCAGGATGCAGAGGCACGTTCTATCCCCAGGTGAGAGAAATGCTTCATGACGAGCCCCCAGATTATTGCACCTCCTTTTCCTCACTCCTTCTCCATCCAAGGTGCAGAGGAGTCACTCACAAAGATGCAGGAACAGTGTTTGTTTCTAAAAGACAGGACACTGAAAGCAGTAGCATGCAGAGGGCTAAGGTGTGATATACACACAAGATTGCGGTGCTTTATCTGAAGTTGGGCTTTAAAAGTTACATTAGTAAAACAATGAAAAAATCCTGTATGCCTCCCCTGTTTCACTTTCAACTGCTTCCTATTGATTTAACTTCCGCTGATAAAATTACAGGGCTCTGCTAAGCCAATATGACTATTTTAAAAACAATAAACATGTCCAGAAAGGAGACTGCATCTGTTTAAGTGCACTAAAGTTTAAAAATAGTCGCACTGATGCAATTTCTGGGTGAGGATGAAGCCAACCTTGCGAATGGAAGCCCAAAATGTGTAATATAAATCAACCCTAAAAGTTTGTCAAAACAAACATATCACCACATAGCTCACATACCCCAAACCCTATTTAACTGCCTGGTCCTTCAACGCTGCTAATTGGGGTCCTGAACCAGCGAAGCATTTTATAGGACAGGACCAGTCATTTGCTTAATGTTAACCCTATGGTTTACTGTTTTGCTGAATCCCAATCTAACAGAAGAGCAAGTGGGCACTATTTCCAAATTTATGCTTTGTTTAACCACTACCCCGGTTCCACTTACTCTATTTTTTGATGATGCAGGGATTGAATGAGGGCTATAGCAAGCAAACTGGGGAAAATTCTCTTTTTTAATTTCCTTATCAAAACTGTAAATCTCTCACAGCAAATCTTTCTAGAGGCAGAACACAGGCCTAGACAAAAGTTCTGAAGTCACATCATCTAGTCCCTGCAAGGTGTAAAAATCTCAGCGTCCCGAGGACAACAGCAAGTCTTGATGTTCAGATGTACACTGGCATGTTACGGCCACACTGGCAAGACTTAGTCAAAGATGCTCTGCAACGCACAGAAATTAACTAGATGAAACATGGAGTTCAATCTAAATCTAAATCGTCACTACCCCAAACTAAATACTAGCACTGATTAAACTTTAATCTACCTCCCCAAATCTGTTACAAGACCCCTGCTATGTTACACAGCACAACAGTAAGAAGTTCACCTGAGATGGATTCTACAACAAACGACTTATTTCATGTGGACAAAACCAGGAGCCCTGACTAAAATTAGTTTCTAGCTGAAGTCTCTTTGTTCAGCAGAATTGAGAAAGTCTGCCCACAACAGAGAGCTTGCAGTAATCGTCTTTCAGAAACAGAACAACCCGTGTAGAAACACAAAGCAGTTGTGGCAGGGACAGGGAGTGCCAGTAATCCAGTTTCTTCGAGGAAAATTCAAGTACCCTAAGAGTCCTTATTCCTCATCTGATTTCTCTCACAAATCACAGGCTGCTCCCTAATGCAATTTTCTGGAGCCTAAGAATCATAAAGTCAAATACAAACAAGTCTAGTGGAAAATCTCTGATGCTAATCTTGGCCTACGACGTATTTTTAACAGGCGCTGAATTTGTGCGCCGGATTATCCAGATGGCCATACAGGAATCATCCTGATAGGATTAAACCTTTGTGCTGAACTCTGCTCCATCTGTTCTCGGAGGTTTGCCTATCGCTATCAGAATACGAATTTTCAGCCTATGTTTAGCACCAAGACTGAAAGCGCCTGTTCACCATACACACACACACATGTGTATGCACAAACATATCCTTGAGTACTTGATTAGTAATGTGAGATGAAGTTAGCCTGAAGTTTACCACTAAAGAAACATATTGGTTTTATTATTTGTTTGAAGAACAAAGTACGCAATATCTAAATTCAAACAAAAAAGCATTTCTGTTGTTGTTCTGGGACTTGTTCAATTCATTAAACCATAGTATTGCCATAAATTTATAGATGAAGGCATGACTAAATATAAAGCAGCAAGGCTCTTCATCTTTGAAATCTATTAGTGTATGAGAATGTATGACACAATTGCACTTTGAAGATATCATGGTTAAATATTCCAGATTAAAAAACAGCCAACAACGAAACACATGCGTGCACACAGCGTTGGTAGCTGTTATTTGTGCCTCGATCCACTCACAGGCCAGGAACATAAAAGTAATAATCAGTCCCAGTAAAGAAAAGCTTATTCCCATTACTGTTGCTTTCTGCTTTTATTATCTATTAATGACAGTCTTCTGCATTCATTGTTGCAGCCTGCCAGATGCAGCAAAGATCCATATTCATCATGTGCAAAAACTGTGCTCAGGCTGTCTCTGTGACAGGTTAGGCGGAGCTGCCAACCGAGAGACCCAGGTCCGATGGATGGCCTCAGGTTTCCAGGCCCTGGGCCAAAGGAAAAGGTAGGGAATCCGGCTTTTCTGTAAGAAAAGCATCGCAATGGTCAGAAGGCTTCACTAAATTGCTGTTCTGGCCAGAAATGTACTACAAAGCAATGACTACCCGGGGTGGGAAGGATGGATAAGAAAAATAAACAAATTTTTTGTTACTGTTGTTGTTGTTATTTGGGAGGTTTGCTTCAGGAATGCAATATATGCTCAGCCCATGTTTGCGATGGCAGCGGGACAGAGATGGAGAAAAGGTAACCTGAACTGAATTTCAAGCAGAATCCCTCTCTGCGCTGCAAAGACTGAGACCCCCTTGTCTCTCCTGTGCAGTGTCTTTCAGACCGTTTCCTCCTCTGTTCTTTGTGTTGCACTGAATGCAGGGTCAAGCTCCCCCTCCCAGCCATTTAGGCTTTACTTGCAAAAACACCAGCATAAAAATATATTTATAGTTCATAGTATCTGTCCAGCAATGACACCACATAAAACCAGCATGCTGAAAATCTGAGGAGGGAGTACTTTGGACTCAAGCCTACAAACGCTTAGAGAAGTTGTTCTTTCAATGTGTCTGATAAAGTCAAGCTATGTTTATATTTATTTATTTAGGGCCATATTCAGACCACCTACTTCAGACATTGCAGCATGTAAAAAGCCAGACTCCAGCTCTGGCTGAGTCAGGCTGCCTAAATTAGGATCTCCTTTCCTTTATACAATGGGCAGAAATGGGCAGTCACCTCTGGACTTCTGGAGACCCGGGAGCTCCCCCTTGGCTCCCAAAAGCACCAAGGGACCACAGCAAGATGAAACCGTAATACCAGAGGTAGGAAGCAGCTAGAAGTAAGCCTGTAAGAAATATTTGGCAGCTGATATTGACCAGGCACCTGGCTTCAGGCTTTCCAGCAGACAACTCTGTCCTCTCAGATGCACAGCTGGATAAAAAGGCAGTACCCACAATCACCCCCAAGGTCATAACCCTTGGAAGGTTTTCTGCTGCACAAGAAGCAGACGTATTTTTCCCCAAAGGGCTCCTAACCAGAGTTGCTTTACCTTTCAGTGCTATGAAGGGCCGTATCTGATCAGATACTGTATTTTTGCCCCTTCACACCCTCAAATAGGCCTGGAAGTTGAGCAACGCTCTCACCTGAATGTGCTGCTGCAGAGCGCTGTGACCTCAAACCCCAGCCCGCAAACTAAAGCCGCAGTTTGGAAGACAAGCAGCTCTGTGGTCAGGCCTGCAATTTACCTCCACGTTCTGGCCTTCCCTTTCAGCGTGGATCAGATAACACCAAACCTATGAATTCCATATGCAGGACCGGGTTTTCAGCAAACAGCAACACGAGCTGTACGTGCAGTCCCCAACAGCAGGGGAGATTTAGCAAGCCTGCTGCCACTGCACAGCACAAACAGGGACCTCTGTGGGAAAAACGTTTTGCTCTTGTATGGGGTAAGTACAGAACCTCTGAGAGAGTTGCCACAAAGAAATAATGAAAAGGTATTTACCAAAAATAATTAATTCTGAATTTCCTTCTATTGTTAACAGACACTTAGTGGTAGTACACTAAAAAATACACACTTTAAAAGTATTTGGGATGAGAGTTTTGGAAGCATCCAGCTCTCCAGTGATTCCAATCCCACTAAACACCTAAATGCAGCTTTAGGCACTTTGGCGCTTTGAGTTTGACTTTATGTCCAAGAAAGTTCCAAATGATTGCTTTGGGGTACCTACATTTTGGGGTGACCTTCTGACCCACAAAAACAGAGCAGAAGTTTAGAAAGTCCTAACACCCACGTTATGAAGGACTGCATCTTGTCGAGCATCTCACAGTGCCCCTTGCACCTTAACTTGCAGATCTAATTGTATAAAGTACTTTTGAGAAATAAAGTCAAACTGCTAAACTTTAGAGAAGTTTTTCATAAAACTTTTTAATCTTTTTAATAAACTTCCTAACCCTACCCACTTCACTCAATGAGGTCATAAACCAGTATTGCTTATATTACAGTCACTTTCACACTAAGGATTTGTTTTGTCACAAAGTGAACTATAAATTCATGGAATGAAGGTGGGAAACAGAAAGGACTAATTGTGACACGCAGAGCTTTCTGGTTATGCTCAGCAAACAGTTTGGGCTGAGATTTTCAGAAACACTTTATGAAGTTGTACCACTGGCTTTAATGAAAGCACACTTTTCCCAATGCTAGGCACTCCTGAAACTCTTGTATTCTGGATTTGGGCCAAACACAAAGCTTGTCTCCATTCCAATATTAATTATTAGTAGTTTATTTTTATTCTTTATTACTAACATTAATAATTTTCAGATGGCAACCCAGATTAGAATAACCATTCCAAACTTCCCACCCTGGTGGGTTCCATTTTCTGCATCAGTTTCCTAGTTTATGCTATTAACTCATTTCCTTGAATGTGGAGGAACTTTGTGAAATACTCATTTTGCTGGTGAAACTCTCAGCAGGCACCCTGCGATGGAAGCGAGAGACTTAAATGCTCACACTGGTCTTCTCTCAGTTCAACGAGAAGACATGCAACCTGAGATGCAAAAACACTGAGTTCATTATTTGTGAAGTTTTCTAACCAGAATATTCCACGTGACAATTTGGTGGAAAATTTTCAAATACACAAAATTTAAATCCTTAGACTGTCAGCACTCAACTGATTGATAGCTTTGGATATAATGGGAACAGAATCCTCTCAACATCACTGATTGCTTTGGCCTGTTCAAATACTGGGGTATACCTAGTGTGAAAGATTTGGAAGTGTCCAGATACTGGCAAAGTTCTGTGAACACTGGTCTTTGATAATCGTGACCTTTTTCAGACAAATCCTCAAAACATCACAAGTTCCTGGCCTTTGTTTACAAATCGCAATTCACAAAATCCTCTCCTTTGTACTCTGCCCATATCAGTAGGGGACTGAAGTGAAAAAAAATTTTGCCCAACATAATAAAACATTACATACATATACAACAAAAACATTAAGTCGGAGTAATTTGTTTAGAAATAATATTAACCATATTACAGTAACATAATGTTTTGTAATTTACTGGTGTGCACATTTTGGAAGATTAGAAAAACAACGTTTGGCAAAACTTCACTGCCATACGGTGCGACATCTAGCAAACATTTCTCTAATCCTAATGTCATTCTTCTCTCCTATGATGCCATTGTATTAGTGACATGGTGGCCAGCAAAGCAAATTGAAATGTAATGAATGCTCATTATCTATGAATATTCATTGCCTATTTGAGTGCTACTGAATGTTCTCCTGTATTGCTAGCTGTGAAGTTTCTGCCAAACAGAGCAGCTAAGGTTTTTCTACATGCATTACCGTACTCCAATTCCTCTGAGGTCTGGAGGAAAACCTCAAACCTTCAGAAAGCAGTTGGGCCAGCTCTACAAATACGAGTCAACTCTCATGGTGATTGGAAAATTTCCATCTGAACTTTTCTCTCTTATCAGTCTGTTTTGCTGTAACAAAACATATTTTTACACAAATCTCTATCAAATTATAATGCCAGTTTTCCCCGTGTTTTCTTCTTTTTTGTAATTTTGGGAGCACACTTCTGAAAGCTCCTCTGGGAAATTCACAAAATGCATTCTATCTTCATCCAGGTACTATTTTTCCATGAATTCATGACATTCTCATAACAATAGAGGGTAACAACATATCACAGCGTGACATCATTTAGATATTCTGGGGGAAGGGCTGTTTTATTTTTTATGCGTTTGAAAAACATAAAGGGCACCTGCTCATGGGTAGAAACTGCCACACCTTATCTGTTTAAAATTAAGGTGTCTCCTGCTTCTGGTTTTTTTTTTCGGTTTTTTTTTTTTTTTTTTTCAATTAGATGTGATCTCTAATGAGTGACTGTCAAGCAGGAATTCTTTCTAACTATGGTAACTTGAGTACCCAAACTTGACTTTTCAGGAGACATTTCCATGGCCATTACATAAAACCAACTCTTTTTCTTAAAGATTAAAATACTTCAGATGGTCTCTCTTAAGTCTCCTGTGACATGGCAGCAGGAGTGTTAGTACATACATGTTATGAAATAATGCCTGAATGATGAAAATTATCACAAGCTCAAAACTCCAACTTCATTAAACACTTGCAGCCTAATGGCAGAAGTGAAGTTCTGGAATCTCCTTCCCAAATCAACCATCAAAAATATGCCTCCCAAGAAATTGTTTAAATCTTGTTTTCATTTAGCTTCAGACTAAAAATAAATTTTGAAGCATCAAAATTGCTGCAACCAGATATTCTAAACTTTTAAGCACCTCTCCTTAATGACTGATTTATGACCTAGACAAATAGAAACAGAAGATTTTCTGCTTTCTGTTTGACGTGACTGGCTGGGAGAAGGGTAGCTCCACCCTCCCACCCACCCAGTTCTTGTGAAATTCTCAGTAATGGCCAAAGAAGAAGCAGGGGTACAGGCCTGCAGGCAGCTACTCAGCTCTGGTGAAGATTACAAAAATCATCAGCACAATTCAGTGGGGCGTAATTTAGTGAACACATTTTGGAGCCGTGTGAATCAGAGCTCTGCTGTGTTTTGCTAACCTGAAGGATAGTGTTTTCACTCCTGAAGGGACCATTACAATCACACAACCTGGCATCCTGCATAGCACCAGCCAGAAAACCTCATCCAGCAGTTCCTGGGCGAGGAATTACTCAAGCCCATAACCTTTCCCTGACCTGATGTATACCATTTAGGAAGAGACCAGGTCCTGGATTAATATTGGCAAACTACAGAGAATCTGCCACAGTTTTGGCATTTGTTTCAATCGTCTCTGGAGGTAAAATATTGCTGAGGTCATATTGTAGTCTTTATTTACTTAGAGATTTTCTAAAGTGTAGCACCTTAACTTTCTGGACATGTTTTGTCTCTTCGGAGGGACTCTACCTCCATCTGAGTACACATACTGGAGTAATCCACCCCTGATGTGTTCGCTTATATTAGAAACATACAGTAAGGCCACAGGGCAGTGAAGAGGTTAATATTATACACTTAGTGAGGTCAAGCTCCAAGAAGACATAGCAAGCCATTATGTAAAAAAAATTGCCTGAATTTATGAGTCACTGCATTTATGAAAGAACTGATATGAGAAAGACAACTTGGCAAAAGTAAAGAAAATGATTTCCAGCTTGAAGTTTTGCAATCCTTCAGTATATCAAGGCTCACTTACTGTTATTACTATCCATGTTGTGCAATGTTCTGAAAGTCACATTTTTTCCCTTGTGTATGCATAGAGATGTCCAACAACCCTAGGTACTCTTCCCTCATAGAAAATAAATTAGAAAGCAGACGTAACTCAGAATAACATACAAGATCCCCTCAAGTAGAGTGGTAGGATCCTAATATTTTTTTTCAATATTTTCCTTCTAAATAATAAATCAAGCCAACTGCATTCCTCTATATGGAATGATATGGTGCAGAAAAAGCCTGTGTGTTTATATTTTTCACATAATCATGAAAACATTCCTAAGTGAGGCACTAAGATATAACAGGTGCTTCCACCCATAGATGCAATGAGACAAACATGAAAGTTTCTTTGTTTAAACTGCACCAGTTTGTGAATGTAGTAGTCCTTGACTTTGCTGGACCTATACCATCTGAGGGACAAAATGTAATAAATTTTGGACACTAACCTTCTTTCTTAACTTGTTAATATTTTTGCCTTCAGTCATTATTCTTATATTAACAATTTCTTCAACAAGCACAGACACATGCAACACCAAGGCATTCTGGGTTGAATCAAAATACTTTATAAGATGGGGAAAAAGCTTTCCCTTTTATTAACCAAAATAGAAAAAATATATAGTCTACTAAGGCACAGCCTAGCAATCTTAGTGGCAAATCTGTGCACATGCACACAGCGGTGTCTGTGGGATCTCAGATTGACTGGGTGGGCAGGATTGGCAAGCAAACCTCTTTAAATGCCCCACTGCTGACAAGAGGATCTACCTGATGTACCCACCTGAGGCACAGAAACTACTACTTTTCATTTACTGTGGGATGTTTTGCACCTGCAGGTAGCAAATAGTCTGAATCATTCATTAATATCATGAACTAAAACAATATAGCAAAAGCTTGACAGCCTCAGGTACCGTAACATAAGGACCAAATAATCCAGCTATATTCTATAATTTCTACTACAAGGCAGCCACTAACATATACATATAAAGATCTCTATATATTTCATATTAAAACAATGGCTGGACACTACTTTAGAAATCATGTTTGTCTTTGCTTCCATCTTCAAATTCTGACACCATGTCTCATAATTTGTCTCTCTTTCTACCGTGAATCTTTTCTCTTTTGCTGCTGTTGAGCTGACTCAGAACCAAATCACCACCAAACCTCAGCACCACCTAGTTCTTTGGTGCTCTCCGACAGAGGAGGAGGAGGAAGGAAAAGTAAAAGAAATAAAACCGTCCCTTTAAAAAAAAAATACAAGCATTTAAGCTGCTTGTCAGTCGTCTTCCTGACAAGGCCACTTGAATGTATTCAGGAATATTTGCATAAATGCTCACAGTGAGTTCACCGTGGCAGCTAGCGCTAATGGTACATAAAGTAATTTAGTCACTTTTCTTAGGCATCCTGTCAGGGTGATAAGCACCCCCTTCTTTGCCTTGTTGCATATTAGATCATTAGATAATAAAGTGTTAGAGCATGCAAACTGACAGGGTCTCAGGGACTATCATTTTTCGAGGGCATTGCATTCTGCCAGTGAGGAAAAATAATAGAGAAACTGATGCTGCAATTGGCTTTACATTTTTTTAGAACCATTCAGAGATTTGGGAGAAAAAGATTTTTTATTTTTTTTATTTTGCAGTAATAACTGAAAACTTTGCAGACAGCTGCAGTAGTGGACTTCATGCTGGTAAACTTGAAAAGGGTTGTTGCAAACCCTGTCAGAACTCCCTCTTCCACAAGCTAGTCACTTAAATTGCATTGGAAAGATTTTGCTTTTAAAATTGACACCCTGGGACGAACTACAAGCTGAAACATATTCTACTGGTTGGGGTCTATTGGCTCTTCACTATATATCTTAATATACGTGTACAATTTAGAAAGGTCAACCACACCAGCCTTCTGGTTTACCATAAATATAAAACAAGTGAGGATCCAACTATTTGTGAATGAAAAAGTGATAATTACTGAAAACCACAGATTGCTGTGGCTTACCCTATTTATACCACACAGAGATGCATGAAATAATTTGCCTTTGCCAGCTATTACTCTTGAAAGATAGATATATGTATTTGAAATATGAGCTTCTTAACCCACTGGTTTCAAGGAGGACAGTGTGTGGAAATGAAACCATGATCTAGGTTCCTAGTTATATTCAGAGATATGAGATATGAAATGGAACTTTCCTTTTACTGCCTGACAAGCAAGATATAAATAGAGATGTGTTGCATGTCCCAAAAATAATCCAGGCTACCTGCTAATGAGATGGTAAAAACCCAAATGCGGAGACACTAGTCTCCTGAGTGGCTCAGCAGGTAAAGCTTCCTTTCTAGCTTTTTGGCATCCAAAGGCTTTTTTAGATGTCACTTAAGCTGCAGCTCCATGTTAAAGAGCAGCATGTCCCAACACAGCTTTGGAAGGAAAAATAAACTGGATATGATCTAATGAAACTAGGCAACCAGCACACCTTCTTCATACATCCCCTCTCTTTCCCAGTCTCAGTCCTCTCACAGTCAGGTATTCATCACTATTGTGATCAAGTATCTGATTTAAAGAGTCAAATATCTAGAAAAGTGCACGGAAATACATTTGGTCAAGGGCATACTCCAGCATTTCAAAACCTGTGACCAGAAGTTGCTCAGCAGAGCAGTAAACCAGAGACAAACAAGCCATGTCTCTGTTAGTTTCTGATTCACCATTTACAAATACTGTTCAGGTCAATCTGTCCTCCCCCTGAGGGAGCCAGGAAAGCTGGAAAGAGGAAAGACAAACAAGCAGTCTTTTTTACTTACACATGAAGATATTATTCAAGATAAAAATTGCAAAACCAGGAGGATAATAATATACTTTAAGACTCAAAGTAAAACTGAAAATTAATTTCAGTGAAGGAAACTCTCATCTGCTCCAACAGGTCTAAAGTTCTTGGTGGTTGCCCAGAATTCAACAGCATTAAGCCCAGTTGAGACTTTGCCCACTTTTTTCACTCAGTTAAGTGTTTTAGACATTCAATACTGACATTTAAAACAGTTACTGGATTTTTTTTCATTATTATTATTTATTTTGCCATCTCCTGGGACACAAATATGCATAGAATTCCTGGAGAGATGGATTAGAAGATTTAGCTTAAAAAGAAAGACTCCACCAAGCCTTTGGGAAAAGTGTAATTTTGTAGTATGGAGGTTACATTCAAAAGTAAGAATTTATTAGTGGTGGCTTTATGAGGTTGCTTAAGAGGTGTCGGAGAAAGTAGATCAGAAAAATCACCTTTCCCACCAAATGTACACACGGAGATAGTTTGCAGATGTTAGCTTTTAATGGTAGCACAGTAACCAGAGTTTGTATAAATACGTAAGCATAGTATTATCTTTTTTTGCTTCTTTTTGCTGGCAGAATCTTTCAGGTAGTAGGAGTGGTAAAATGGGATGCTATTACACCATGCACACAAATCGGAACATTTATAAGTATGAGAAAATAAGTATTGCCTTGACCAAAAGCATGCACTGAGAAGACTGCAATGGGGAAAAAAAATCCTACACTAGCTGGAATATAAGCTAAACATTAGAGGTTTTTGAAAGACTAGACTTAATGGAAAGATTACAAAGTTGCACAGAGTGAAGTTTCCTTTTGTAATGTTCTGCCTCCTGCTAATTAATAAAGACAGAGTTCGTACATTCCTTACAAAAATTCAGCAAAAAAAATTATGACAGTGGTTTGTTTATTAAATTAGGTTGTTGGCAGGATGAAAAAAATTCTATAACATGAATTATAGCTGAAAATGGCTCATAGCCTACATAAAAAGTTGGAGCTAAATAAATACAGATGTAAGTTATGTTTATATAATGAGAAACGCTGCTGAGCTAAGAATTTTAGGTTAGTAAGTGTGAACTACAGACCTGATTCTGCAAACACTTATCAATACCCTCAACTTTACTGACACAAGAAGCCTCATTGATCCCAACAGGACCATATGTGCACATAATCTTAAATATATGCATAAGTGCTTGCAGGACTGATGCTTGAAAGCAGGAACAGAATAGAAAGCTATTTCCACAGGAATCCACTGAGTAGTAGAAATTCATACATTTGCCCATTTCTCGCTATTAATAATTTCTTTTAACATATCTACTGAACATTATTTCTGAGTGGCATTCACTTTCCTGGAGAAAATTTTATCTGGTTTCTTCAAACTCTTTGGAAAAATCTATTTAATTATTCAACAGATCCTTGGCAAATATTTGTGAAACAAACCAGCATAAAGGACTAGAGCCTTCTACACTCAACAACTTCAATAGAGGCTGAGGGCACACATCTCTTAGAGGGAGCAAGCACCTATTGAATTAGGATTACAAACAGCTTTGAAGACAAAGAGTTTTTCTACCAAGCTGGAATGGGGAAAGGGGAGTGAAATGCCCTCTGTTTTTGGTGTTTGTTTTGTTGTTTTGTTTTATTTTCAGCAGTAGTCATCAACTTTGAGGACAAAGAGCAAAACAAAATGTTAATCAAATCCAGATTTTTCAATGTGCATTTGTACTCAACAACTCCCATTTTAAGCACCTACAGTCACCAGCAGATATTCTCATCCAGGACCAGTTGATTTTCTGGAAAAGATTACTATCCTCAAGGCTACTCCCAGTCACAGCCCCCATTCCACCCTTACTGGTGTTCACTGTGCTTTCAAACAAGCCAGCCAAATTGCCTTGCACCATTTCTCCTTCAAACATTTCAGCAAAATAAGCCAGACTGGCAAAGAGTTATTGCTGAAACTGTTAAACTCAAATGGACTACTTTAAATTGAAGGAGATTAAGGAGCGATCAGACTATCTTGGCTGGCATGTCTATGGTAGAGATTAGCCTCCAGCAGGGAGGAGAGGCCAGCAGCTGTGGCATGCGAGGAACAGCAACTTCCTCAGCTGGCACAGCTGGAGCCAGAAGAGAACATTCGTCCATGGCTTGAGTAAGCAGATGGATTTCCAAAAGGGCTCTGCTTTCATTATAACAATTCAAAGAAACAGCTGGATCTCCTAGAGAGCCCTGCAATCTGTAGATAATAGTAATCCAATCCCAAATTTGGGTGCTGAGCACTTCAGAAAATATGCAACATCCTTTAGATGCACAGTCAAAAATCAAGGCAATTTGGAAAAGGTCAGTTTTGGGTACCAAACAGACTCAACCCAAAAATAAATAAAAAATCACCGTACTTCACAAACACACAGAATAGATTCTGCACCTATATTTGTCTACTAGTTTGTCATTTAACTACACTTAGTGCTGACCTAGTTGAAGAATTCCACTTGGAGGCCAGTCCCAAAGGGAATGATTGTTACACAACAATTTGAAACCAGTAGTCAGAGACAGAAACCAAATAAATCCACATTTAAAGTAGCAATGCCAACCAATGAAAATGATATGCCTACCATGTTCCAGATAAGAAGGCGTACCTTCCGAGGGATCGAGTCTTCGAGCTCTCCGCCCATGTTTAGAATTGTTGTGCACAAACATATTGTCCGACACTGCCAACACATGGCCATCAACATTGACTGTTGTAGACACCACAACCTGCAAGCACAAGAGCAAAATGGAGGAACATTCAGATACATATGTATGTTTTTTAAGCACAGAGTGTAATAAACTCAGTTAAATAAATAACAGCTGGGAGCTGTAGAAAATTGCATAGCTATTTCACATAATAACTGGTGCTTATGCTGTACAAATCTAACAAGAGACGCTATTGATGAGTGGGTCTTTGGCATCGAAAGCTTTTGATGCAGTTTTAAGTCAAATTGCAGAGTTTGTAGCTGCATGGCAGACGGCACACTGTTAACCATCATTTTAACAAGAGGATCTTTATTAAGTATTTTTCCCGTATGTACAAGGGCAGCTGTGTTTCACCCTAAATTATCCTTCAGTTTCCATGCTCAAGTAGATAGAGCTGTTGACATTGCAAATGAGAATCAGTTCAGAATAAAAGAAAACAAAAGTGTAGTTTGTGAAGTTGCAATTACAGTTGCTGCATTCCACCTCCCTCCCTCCCGCCATCTACACTGCTCCCTGCTCGGTACAGTGACTACAGGTTGTTTCTCCTGAGCTCTGTCTCAGAGGGTACTAATAGGTGTGTTCATTCGTATATGCATGCAGGCTAGACAGTGGGGATTTGATCTGGAAAACATAAACCTATTCAACCAGCGTTAGCATTATTTGTATTTCCTAATTTATCTCAACGTCAACACCTATGACTTGGTTTGAGGCGAGGTTGTGGAGCCCTGCCCTGGAGGCAGGGTCTGATGCTTCTGCTCTCCGGGGGCAACCCAGGGTGGGAGAGGAGCCAGTATGAGGGGAGCAAATGGGTAAGTGTTGGGTCAAGATTTAGGAGCCCCAACTGCTTGGAGGGGTCCCGAGGGACCTCTGAACCTTGAGGCTCAGCAGACACTATCCAAGAGGAAATCCCTGTTCAGGCTTGGGGCACCTGAGCCACAATCTGTAGTGAAGGGAATGACAGGGGGGTGAGCAGGACAAGTTCCCAGCAGAGCCACAAAATCATCACCTGGGGTTTCTTCCTAACCCAGGTCTCCTTCCACCCCACTCCAACCGTGCAATGTTGCGGCCTCCCTGGCTTTTGTTCAGCTGCCCCCTCCCACAGCCTTTTCCCAAGCAAGTACATCATTATCGGGGTTTTACCCCAGCCAAGGGTTTGGCCTTCAGCCGACTGCTGGTTTGCCAGGAGTACACGCTGCCTTCGAGAACTTCCACTAAAACAATCAGAAGAAATGACCTACACTTCTCCTTACATTAAACAGGGAAAGGGATTAAAAACTGAAACCCACAGAGATATGTTTATTCATGCGACCTCTTACAACCAAATATAATAATTGTCTGTTAATTGCAGTTTCAGCTCCCACCTCATGCTTCGACATGTGAAACAGCAATCAGCAGCTCCTGTTTAATCCACCTATTATGTTGACTAATTAACTTTGCTCGACAGTTTATTTCTTCCTCCATTATCAGCCCCTGTCAGCCGCAAGCACACTGCCGCAAAGGGGGACCTCAGCCCTTTTGATTGATCACCGATAGATTGACATGCAGATTAATTTAATTAGAATCACCTCACTTGAGAAATGAAAGACAATGGCAAGGAGGCTAATAGATCTGCTCTTATAATGAGGCAAGCCTCCAGAGCCATGGCAGAGGATTTCTGATTTATTTTGCTGAATTCCCCAGTCGCTCTGAAAGGCTCTTGCTTTAATTGTTCTTGGTTTTGAGAGGCTTTAGCCTCTGAAGAGGTGAAATGCTTTACAAGGATTGGCAAACATTGCTTCAACTCTCTCAGGAAGCTTCTGCCTCTCAAAGTTGGTCAAATGGGGACACTTAAAGGATCGCTTACAACATTTCAATTTCATCACTTGAATTGAGTTTAAAAATTTAAACAAAATATTTTCCACCTACTTCTGACCACCTATAAAATGCTTAAAAATATAAAGTAAGTGAAGTTGCTCACATGCCTATAACTAATCCCAAAGTTTTGTCTCTAAAAAGAGGAATACAAAAGAGAACAGTTTACATCTAAAGGATCTTAAAACCATCCCTCAGAATGGCATTCCAGGCAGTAGATTTTTGTCTGTGTTATAAGTGAAAGATATTAAAATACAGAATAAATGATTCAAGAGCTCTTACAGATGGAAATTTGGGAAAAAGAAAGCACCAAGTACTGTAGGTAAGTTCTTCTGAAATCAAACTACAGAAAAAAGAAAAAAAAATAAAAAAAATCTAAAAAAAGCCCTGTATATAAAATTCCAAAAGGGATTTCAAAAGTAATTTATCCTTTGCATTCCTGAGGGATAGAATAAAGTTTATGATATTTTCAATAAAATATGATCTAATAGTAAGTGGCTCAGGGTTTGCAATCTTACTTGTACACTTGCATCCATTGTAAATTCTTTGCAACTGGGATTTTGAGCCAAATCCTTAGCTGACATTGCCTGTCATAGCTCCATGATTTATACCTCCCCCTTATCTTCTTCTATGGGTCTGCTAAGAAAATTAATACTATTGCAATTAATAAAAACAACTACAATGTCAAATACTTCCCCCAACCCAAAAAACATATAGGTACATACATATTGCCCACTGAAGCTGATCAATCCTGTGCTGGAACCCAAACTTTTGAACATTTCTAGAAAAGGCATTCCAAAAACTAACAATTCAAGAGTAATAATAGCAAGACAGGTCCCCGACTTGTGAAAGACACGTATGTAAGTAGCTGTCTCTATCCATGCACATTTCTAGGGAAGAACTCATGGAAACAATCCTAGTGAGGTCACTTTTATGGGAGTAAAGCTATATTTGATTTTTCCCCCTCAGGTTTCCAAAATTCTTGATGTGACAGATTTTGAATTACTTAACAGTGTCTTCCTACCTGCCTCCTGAGTTTGATTTACTACAAAGAGACCACATTGGTGTGGTTCCTCAGTGTCGTTAGCAGAAGAAACTATAAAAGGAATCCCCAAGAGAAACTGTTTCCAGTGTCAGGAAACGCAGAAAAAAAAAAAAAAAGAAAAAAAAGTGGTTACTCTTATGTGTCTGTCTGAAAAAAAAAATGATTATTCATACTGCACTTGTAAGAAACAGCAAAAACTGCTTAATGCTTTAAACACAAAATCTCATTAATTCAAGAATACTGAAGATATACTGCACTAACGAAATATTAATACCCCTAATTATTAACAGAGAAAAAAAATACTCCTTGAATATTGTGTGCCACAGTTACATACTTGGATTGCTGCAGAGCACTTACATACTTACAAGTTCTGCTCATATTTTTTAATCTAAAAAAATACTACACTCTCCTCATTTTGATTTTGAAATGATTCGGATATGTTCAAGTCAAAGCACATGCTAAAACTAATTTGTGGAGAAATCATAAAATTAGGGGGAGGGGAGAGCCAAAGTAGATGTGGAATGGGCACTGAGGTATCCTAAAACACAGACCATAGCAAGAGGGAAAGGCACACTACAGTTTAATAAATGATTAATGAGGTGCTGACACATTAATGTAAGCACAGGGACAACCAGGCCTGCCAAATCTCAAACCTTTCCAAATTTTGTCAACAAAACACAGTTTTAATTTGGGACAGGCAAACACGGAAAACGATTTTGAGCTTTAGCTTCAGCCCTTCATAGATTTTGAATTTAAATCCTGTATCAACATCGGAGGAGACAGGGGTATGAAAGAAACACATTGGTTTATAACTTTGTTCAATGAAGTTGGCACTATCAACTGCATTAACGTATCACAACTCTATGAATTATTCTGACTGCCATTAAATAGTTCGGTTGTGAATGCTTTGGAGCTTAGTTAAAAAAAAATATTCTGAGACCAGGAGCCTGTAGATCAAGCTATTTATCCACGTTTAGCACTCAGCCTGTTTATTTGTTATAGTACCTCACCTAATATATCAAAATTAAGCATTGCATGACTCCTCATTTTTAACCACAGCCCATTAAGCTTTGCTAACTGATTAAGACATAGCATGTTCCTTGTGCTTTCAATTTTCTCCAGTGTACAGTGAGGGTTCTGATATTTTTGTGATGTCCCCAACATCCAGTGGCATAGGCAGAGAAAATCTGATTAAGATGATTTCCAGCTTTAAGCTGTGTCATTAGTGTTAAAACTGTAAATCCTGCATTTGCTGCTCTTCTGAAAGCTATGCAGAAATGGCTCAAGCAACGTCTTTATTTTCACCACCACTTGGTGACCTCTTCCTACAATGTCTTGACTTCTTTATACTAGTAACTAAAAATTTCTTTCAATTTAATAAGACATTTGAAAATGTGTCTAACTTAAAGCACATAAGTACAATACATTCAGTAATTTTGCTCACATGCACAAGGCCAGGCCAGGTGCTTAATTACCTTGTTGAATTGGGCCACAGCTCTCACTGCTATTTTCCAGACTTTTTTTTTTTTTTTTTGGCCTTTACCTTCTCTGGGGATGAAGCCTTGCATGTCCAAATTCCATTATCAGGGATTCATGAAGCATCATCTCTTTCTCTTATGCAAATTTGCAATAAGACACAAGTGGCTTCAATTCAAACATGAGTGGCAGCATCCCATGGAGGCAAACTAGCAGCCTAGGCTGGGGAAGAGCTTGTGCTAACAGCATCAAACAGTGTGGCAATTTCCAAGTGACTTTCAAGGTTTTCATAATAAACAAATGTTTGGGGTTTTATACAGTGACTCAGTCTGAAAAGTTTCCTCTAAATTAAAACTCGACGTGTCAGTTTGCAAGCAGTTGTGCTAAAACAAGAACAAGATAACTGGGGCACCTGGGTTTCATTAATTACAATAATACACAAAACTGTTTAGGTTGTGTGAGTGCTGAAAAACAAAATCTGGCCAGAATTCACCCATGATACCACCTACTTATTACTATTTCTGCTGACTGGGGCTCTACAGCCCATCGTACCAAGACTGATGACTTGTGACAAAGAATGCAAAAACAGACTGAGCATCTGCTCCACGGGGTTTTTGGAATAAAAAGGTAAGGTTGGACTGAGGAGAAAATAAGTGGCACTGCCAAATGTTTTGTGCAATTGGGCTGATGAAATACAGAGATGAAGTAATTTTCTTCAGAACAAATGAGGAGCCTGTAGCATAGCTGAACACTCAACTCAAGTCTTGAGTCCTTGCATAGACAGCACTTGCCTTTTTCTCTCTGACTATCTCTGCTGCTAGAGACACAGCTAACACAGCCAGGGCGAGCACTGCTCCAGAACACACTTCTGCTGGCACTTGACCCTGCTGATATACAGCACCCAGTTGTCACATGCCTGGGCATCTCAGACATGTAGAGAAATGTATTTCCTTCCAGGCCCACAACTGCTTTTATGTTAGGCCTATTTCACTAGTATATTTGCAAGCAAAGTGCAGGATAAAACTTCCTAATTCACTTCTATACATGAATGAAGACTCACATGCAGGTCTTCTGAATCAGCACATACTCTACCTCCTCCCTGTGCTTTCTTAACCTGTCTTAGACCATAACACAGTCAGACAATTCCCTGTTGCAGGAAATAAAACTATTAAGAAAGGAAATTTTCAGCATGAACTATTCTTAGATGGTACAAGACTCATGCCCCTGGCCCTTCACTGTCTCCCCACCAAAACCACAAGCTCTGTTCTAATAACTCCTAGCAAGTTTGGGAGACAGATAACTGACACCATGCCAAAAGGTGGACAAGTCCCCAGGCAGCTTGACAGTCCAGCACAGCAGAGGGAATAAAGTAAAGGAAGGGAAAGTCTCAATTTTTCTGTGAAAAGTGTGTGCTACTATCCAAAAAGTATTTGGAAATGCATTAGTCTCATCTTTTTAACCATACCTTTGACATAACTTTAAGATAGACTTTTTGAGTCACTGAGAATATTTCAAAAGCACAAAGGAGCTGATGAAAAACACTCTACTCACTTCACAGGGGCCTAGATTTCATTTGGTTCCTATACAACACTGTCTCAAACATCTAGGTGCATCATATTATCAAGATACTATGTGTATACTTGGTCCTTTTCACCCCAAGAAATAAAAAATGAAGCCTGCATTCTGTAGTGTGATTGTTTTATTTTAAGAAGTCTGTTGTTAAAAGAACAAGTTTGACGTTGAAAAAAAAAAAAAGAAGAGGAAATTAAAAAAAAAAAGCAATGTAAAACAATAAGCCTGGGCACTTAACAGAATGCTGCAAGCTTCAATACCACCCTGTATTATAGTATGAGTGGTTCACTCTGCTGAAAGTGATTAATTTCTTGAAAATGCTAAGGTCACACTAATTGACATGACCTGTGTAATTAAGCAGTCTCTGTTTATACACGAAAAGCTCAACTGCTGTGAAGCTGGGTTTGTATGACAGAATGTCTTTACAAGTCAAGAGATCAACAACCTTTCCTATGTCCTACCTACTCGCCGACACAGGCTCCTGATTGCTGCTCTGAGAGAACAAGCAGAGGCATTACCATATGAAAATCAGCCTCTAGCCTGGATGAGCACAAACCCAGCAGAGTGTACATGTTGTGAAGCAAGCTCTGACAGGCCCCAGGGGTGACTGCTTGGCCTAAATCCCCATGCTGGTGAGTCCCCCTTTTTCCACTTTCTCCTTCGCTGATAATGCCCTCTCAAATCATGGGAGAAATGTGACAGAGGGAAGAACGTGGGGTGAGAAGCCAAGGGCTCTGCCATGCTAATGCTAGCTTTTATACTGATTAATTTAATCCCCGTGGCCACATCTCCTCCCTTCTGCACATCTATGCTTTGAGGGGCAAATAACACCCTTCTGACTTCCAGTGTTGTTGCAATTAAGCAGTTCAACAAAAGACATATGTTTTACATGTAAGTAATATTGCCATTTACATATCATTTAGCACTTTTAAGCACCACAATGCCATGAAGAAACAAACAAAAATTCTGAGCTACTGCAGAAACCAGCAGTTACCTTTTGGAATCTTCTTGCTCCAGAGACCCATGGGGTCAATGGGACAAACCTCCTGTTTTTTCCTCAGCTCCCTGTGGCAAATCCCCACTGAATGACTACGTCATGTTTTCTCTCTGTGCTCTACCTACCCCTCCCATCAAAAAGGAAGGTCCTTTGGCTGTCTATACCATATTTTAATTCAGCCAATACTCAGATAAAGCATCATTGGCACAGTCAAAGGACCACGTATCCAATACAGGGCTTGGGACAACCACTCTCAACATTGCCACCATACAACTCTCTGCTGACAGCACTGAGAAAGGCAAGCACAGGTCATCTTCCCAAGGGATACTGATGTTTTTAACCCCAAAAGTGGTCATGGGCATATGGGTAGCATAAGAAAATGTCTTTGGCCACCTGAAGCCGTGTTGATACTATAGCTCCTGAGCCCCACTCCCACATGCTGCAACAGGGCGGTAATTTCAGTCCAAAATATCCCAAAAAAGATACACATAACAGGACTGACTACAGGGATGAACCATCACCACGTTGATACACATTTATGAGTCTTCAGTGCTGCAGAAAAATTACTCCTGAAGTGTAAGCAGAATTATGAGCTTGATTTTGTTGATGAATTACTCTTATACCTTCTTCTGCCCTTTCCAATAAAGACAGTGCTCTCTTAGTTTGACATGTTTACATGAAGGCAAACAATTTTCCAGGTAGAATGGAGAACCTAGGAGCTAGGTTGCCTCATAACTTAAAACAACAGTGGAGTCTTTTTTTTTTTTTTTTTTTTTTCTTTTCATCCTTTCACTTCCTATGGAGATGACTTTATCTTCAAGAGTTTTCTTGCCCAGAGGAAGAAACTCCAACTACTTCCTGCCAATTCTGCTGTGATGAGAAGTCCTCAGGCAACATTCTGTTACCTTATTTTTTTTTTTTTTAGCATCTCCCAGCGAATTACTAAGTTAGTTTGGGTCAAAGTACTTCTATCCCTAACAGCTACTGATTTTTAAGAGGAAGCATGTCCAACTGACCTGAAATCGACGCATGTCTCGAGGGTTTCCTGCATTTTTTAGGCAATTTTGGTTACATTTGAGAAAAAATTTCAAGAAGAACCTGTGGAGAAAGGGAAATGGACATTAATATCATAAACAGTTTGCAGTAGTAACATGTAACATCTGCACATTTGGTCCAACAAAGCTGTGTTTACATTAGCGATCCCAACTCAGACAAAGTCATCCTACTGACTATCCACTGAGGGAGCAGAGCTGGTACGGGCCCCAGTACAGCTAAACATGTAAGCGCATCCTAAGGTGTAAGCATGAGTTTATTAGATCTGTTGTGTCAGAGCCATTAAAGCTTGCAGAGTTGGTCTCTCTGTCGTATTAAGTGGCCAACCTTGTGGTGCCATCGACAGCATCAGGGAAGTACAAGACATATATTTTGGTTCAGCAAAAAGAGGACAGAAAAATGCCAGCCAAGAAAATTACCTAATGTACTAGAGGGGTTTTGTTTCACCAGTTTGCTTTAGTGTGCAAATTTTGATTTAATACAAAAATAACTAAACTGTTCCATACAATCAAAATCTCCCTTCCACAGTTAAACTTGGTTTGTACATAACACTAATTCTCAAACAGTGGCTAGTGAAAGACCAAAACCCTGATAGAGAGAGGGGGGAGTCTTGGTTAAAAGACTCACTTCATGGAAAAATGAAATATTTTCAATGTTGTCTATTTCCTGACCATACACAGTTCACTGAAGTAGCTATATGACCCTGACATATCTCTCTAAGAAAAGACATTGCATTTTACAAAGCCAAAGAAAAAAGCAAACATTTCACCGAAAATATTTCCTTCAGTGTTATGCATCAGTGGACTGTAAACTCATAAAGACAAGTCAATGAATAATAGCGGGTTTCAGATTCCAGGCTTCCTCCTTGAGAGCCAAAGTTTATCAACCTTTTGTCCAAAATAAACTACAGACTAAGGCCTACTAAAGCTCAGCTGTGCAAAATGTAATCCTACAGCAAGTTTAAAACCTAGCGCAACCAGACAGAGCAGCATTACATTTGCAATAACCATCAGTTGACTAAGCAGAAACTAATCTGACCTGTCTCCATATACAAAAAGCAAGGCAGGGAATTGTTTGATCCTGTTTTACTTGAAATTGGAAAGTTAACTTTTGCAATCACCCATCATTGAACACCCAAACTGAATGCTAAGTCAGCAGAATTTGCACACGCTGTCACCAAGAAAGGCAAAACTGGAGGGTAAACAGCTTCAGAAAATCCCTTTTTGATGAGCAGCATTCTTTGCCCCACTCTAGTTGTGATGCTGCCCTTCAAAGAGGCAAGTTTTGGTGCTTGCTCCTCCATGCCAAGAAAAGCATATCAGGCAAGCATCTGCAAGGACAAGTTCAAACTCCAAGGGACTGTTTTCATTAAAGAAGAGTAAGGTAATGAGGAGGATTATAAATTACAATGCTCAGGATTATCAAGGACTGGATCTCCTGACCCACAAAGTCCCTTCTCATCCTGTGCTCATAAAAAATAGCACGCAATCAGCAATCAATACAAAATAAACAGCCGCCACACTTGAACAGGGCTTTGAAGACACTGCATTTGTTTACGCCAAAATAAAGAGTGGTGTATGCTGTTACGTTTTCTCATCAAGCAGGTTCTGATATTCAATAACTGAAAGTTGGTGCTATTTGTTGTACGTGTGTGTCTTTTTAAGCCTCTAATGGCCAGCTGTGACAGCCTGATTCAGATTGTGTAGAAGAAGCTGTCAGCACAAATCTTGGCATCTCAAATCCAGACAACTGCTTGCCACCAGGCGAAGGTTTGTACTCGTGCCAGAATGGATTTTGAGAGACAAGCAAATAGGGCATTAATTCCACCAAAGAAAAACGAAAAGTGGGGAGAGTTCAGGATCTTACACTTCGGATGATGGCTTTCCTGTCAACAGCTCATCATTTAGCTCGTGCGCTATGAAGGGCACGGACATCAGATCCCTCTTGCCCTAAGCTGGCCCTGTCATGCAAAATGTTGGCAGGATCCAGAGACCACCCCTCCACGCAAGATTGCTTGCTGAAATAAAAAGCCTGGCCATCTGTTGGGAGGCAAAGACATCCCTGTCAGCTGGTGCCTCCAGCCTCAAACAGGCCCTTATGTGGCAAAGCCTCGGTACCACTTACTCTTCGGGGAGAAGCTTGCGCTCACCCAGGGTTTGTCGGGGGACTGTTCACAGCTCTGCCAAGTGCCGAGCTCAGCAGCTGCCTGCTCCGTCTGCCGCGGCCCAAGTGCCACGCCACGGCCCCGAGCAGAGCTGGGACATGGGAGAATCAAAAATATCAGCACTGAAAGATACCAATAGCCATGTGAAGGTGGGAAGAGCCTTCCCAGGCTGGCACCGTGCAAGCTGTGCAGCTGGCAGCTCCACACATGGCTCCCAGAAGAGGTGGAAAGCTCCTCTTGGAGCTCTCTGGAGAAACACTGCGCATTCCAGCTCAAAGGCTGGGAGAATCACTATGAAATACAAGAGCTGGGTTTGGGGGTTTGCAAACTGACCTACAGTTTCAAAGTCTTACTCCATTTCCATTACACCATCTCCCCCAAATCCTACAGAAGTTTCAACAAAATAAATTGTAGAAGAAATTAAACTCATCTATTTAAACCCATAAAAAAAAAAAAAAACCTCAAGTAAGCAAGCAAACAAAACTTCCTTTGAATTAAATCAACTCAAGAAAAAATAACTTTAAAAAAAATCCAACAATATTTTCAGAGGAACTTTCAAGACACCACGCTTACACAGCCAAATTTGTTCTCTGCATTTTAAGTACAAATTCACAAGTTTATAGACCATGTCCTGCCAAGCGCCGTATTTTTGTTCCACTGGAAGACAAAACAAAGTATAAGCTCCACTTTGTTTGGGAGTGCACCAGAGCTGGAGCCCCCCAGCTCCACGGAAACATCCCATGCTTGCCCAAGTAAGAGGTAAGCAGCTCCTGAGCTGGCATGGGGTGCACCAACAGATGAAATCCCTGCTCCGGCAGGCAGGCAGATTTGTACGGATTAGGACAAGGGCAGAGCAGCACTGTCTGATCCATGGGGCTCATCCTAGTCTCTTGATTCTCCCTTGATTCCTGCTTGAAACCTCCTGCCCAGGTGCCTGCTCCACCTCAAGTCCGGGCCTGCCAGCCTTGCTCATTAGGAACACTTCACTCTGCAAATATTTCAGATTTAGATTGACAGGACTGGTCCAGGAGAATTGCCAGCAGAGCTGAGCCCTTTGTAAGCATAAACTTCCATTCCTGTTTGTTTGCATCTAGCTTCTTCACACTGCACTATTTTTTTTCCAGTTTTAACTTTCTCCCCATTTGGCAGGGCTGTGTAGCATTAATACTAACCACAGAGGATATATAGCATTAATACTAACCACTGGGGTCTGAAATTCATTCCCAAGATGAAAAAAATGTGCAAAACAGAGGAGCATCAATAAAATCTTCAACTTTAACTCTCTCTCCAAACTTATGTGACTGCTAAACACCAGCTCTTCCGCCACACACGACTCAGTCATCAATTACACTTATTGCTACCATTAAACATTTCTTTTCTGCATGAATCAAAGAGAACGTATTTTCCAACTCCCTTCCTGACTGCTAACATCCCTGGCACGAAGATCACTGGTGCACATGGAGCAGAGCAACACAAGCTAACTCCACGCGAGTCAGCTCAGGTCCAGAACATGCAAACTTTTACAGAGCACCTGGATTTACTGACTTACACTGCAATTAAATCAAAGGACTCTGTGCTTCACCCCTTATCCCCTATGGGTATGGTTGGACAGTATGGGACTGCAGTTTGGAGGAAAACTAGTTAATTTTAGGTTTTATTTAGCTGCAAGAAGATGCAATGCTGGCTGCAAGATCTGCTCAAGCAGCAAAATCTCTGAGCAGGTAATCCATGCTGTGGTATCAGGCTACTACAAACCTCTGAGAAACAGAAAGGACCAATGTAGAACCATAACCTTCAGTTAAATACGAAAGTCCAGTGTGAATCAAACAACAACAAAAACATAACTTGAACTTCTGTCTTCTGCATGCCAGCTGGAAGCTCTAACAGATGGGTTAGTAGCTCTTCTGGAAGGGTTCTCTCCTTTTCTTACAACCTGACAGAAAGTTCACTTTGGAGATAAAGGTTTTTTTTCTTATAAAACTGCTGCATTCCCGGAAAGGTTTTGGTGTCACAGGACTCATCATTTGCTCTCTAAACTAAACGCTCTCACCATTGCCCTCTACTCTCTGCTAGCAAGGGGCTCTTTCCCCAGCCCAGTGTGGGCTCTCTGGTTGCCCCCACTGCGTTCCCACACTGCTGTGCTGCTTCTGACTTCTGACACCTGCTCCCTGCCCCTGCTGGCTCTTTCCTGACACCCATCCTCTGATTGCTCTCCTTTGGCTGAAGGATCCAGTGAGCACGCTGTAAACTGGAGGTTACTCCCCTTGTACAAAATACTCCCTGCCATTCACCACTGCCCACCTTCTCCATCACACTGCAAAGCTTCTGGTTTGTGCAACATCCACCCAGCAGCATCCCACTCTTTGTCACTATTACCTACCGCAGTGATTCAAATCAAATAAATAACAGCAGAAATCAAAATACTAGTAATAAAGATGTAAAAGGATTTTGCCTTCTTAGTTTTCTTGCCATCACAAATTAATACCCGTGTTCACTAAAAACAAACAAAGAGTTAAATTAAAGAAAGCAAGCCCTGACATAATCTAGGTTGGTTCTCCTGTCACTCCCCCAAAGGAAATTTAAAAGAACTCAAACACGAAGGCTAAGCAGTAGGATTTTCTTGCCATTGCCACAATAAATATGTCTGTGGAAGGAGAAAAAAAATAGTTGGAAAGGGAAGACCTGCTGCATTCCTGATGCTGAAGAAAAGCTTGTTTGTTCCCAATACATTGGAGAAGTTGTTCAGGAACAGTTCATCCATGTGAAAATATGACAGCTGTCGGGCTGCCAAGGTCAGCCAGAGCAGTGGCTATCCAGGAAGTGAGCACCAGTTATACAACTTAAACCTGTCTAGGGCAAAACTGAGAAAACCCAGCTTCTCTGTGGTGTAAACGCATTTGATAGAAGAGTGCAAATTTAGACTCCTGGATGGAACACAGAAGTATATGTGGGTTTGCAAAATTAGTAAATACAAAATACACAGGTCACTGCAATAATTAGCAACTGTCCACCAGGCTAAAGGACTGCATGCCCATTCTGTATGGCATACCAATTCAGCAGAGTACTAAATATGTGCATAAATTTCAATACAGAAGCAGTCCTGTTGGAGACAAAGGTACTACTCACATACTCCAGTACCTTGCAGAACCAGCTCTGCTGTCAGCCTTGCTCCTTTCTTTGGATGTCCTCCCAGCAAGAGGATGCTGGGGATGTGACGCTATAAATACAGTTTTCTTAAACAGTACCTGATGGATATTTTATTTCTGATGAAAACTTGGCATATAGAGAAGCCAGTACAGGGGTGAATCTACAGGTCACTGAGAGGCAGCAAGCGCACATACTTCAGCTGCTTCATTTGCTTCTTCAGGGTTTTCTATGCACGTTTCACACATACCTCACTTTCTCAGTCAGCAACTTCTATTGCATATACTGGTAACTAAATCTAGTTTGCAATTGGCTACTAAAATCAAAATATGGAAAATATGCATAATTTCATGCAATTTTAATTTGAAAACAAATAAATAAAATGTATTAAAATGTAAAAATCCTTTTAGAAATTTCAGAAGCACTAGGTACATTTCTTTCCTTTATAAGATGACTTTTCTAACCAAAACTCCTATCTTAAAATGGAAAATTCCCAACTTTTTAAAAATTAAACTAGTACTATAAGGTACTACTTTTCCAGCATTTCTAAACTTTACTTAAAAGGAGCATTTTTTTTTATTCCACTTTGCCACAGAAAAAATGTCAAAATAATGGAATTTCCTACACTGTAGAAAATCTGAGCCCAGACTAATTCTACTGATAACTGCAGAAAAAGTGGGAGGAAGGGGTATGTGCATTGGAAAATCTTATAATTTAAAGTATGCAAGCTCCCATTTATTAATGAGTCTATTGTTGCACAGTTTTGTTTTGTGTTTTGTTGTTATTTTACCTCCCAGACCTTTTCATGTACAACTAACTGGTCATGTCAGGTACTCTATTCACAAAAGAAAAATTGAGCCGTACACTGATATTTAGCAGCATGAGGCTGTTCATGGAAATCAAATATAGGCATGGGGAAAACCTCCTATTACCCACATGTTCACAGCTGGATTTTACTTGGGTCTTTAGTCAATAAACAGCAGTAGCTACCTTTGTGGCATTTTTACAACAGGAAATTTATTCTGCAGAAGAGAAATTAAACACCAGATACAGTCATCTAACTCTCTTCTAAACATAACCTTCTTGAGTTGTCAAACATCCTAATTAAGAAGAAAAAAAAATAATCCCAAACCTGCTTTCACTGGATTCAGTGTTCTGAGTGACTTAAAACTGAAGCTGAACCAGACCTGTATTTTGTATTTATAGGATGCTAAACAATTCACTAGGAAAAAAAAAAAAAAAAAGCCAAAACCAAAAGCCTGGAAAATTATTTATTTTACTATAAAATATATATCTCCCTCTTGAACTGCAGAAAAGGTACAAGGAAGGCAACGTGACAGAGAGAATAAGCCTCAAGCAGTCAGAGCCTATTGACTGAGATTCTTCAGGCAATGCCATAATAATAGAAACAGAATAGTCTACATTATTTTTGTGAACTTGCTCTGACTCCTGGAGCTAGCATAGCTGGAGCTTGCTGTTATCAATATAGTAAATATTCAGTTCAGCACAGCAAATAAGCGAGGAGGCACCCACATAATCACCAAATCAGAAGGTAGGAATGCCCAAAACAGCCTTAAATTACTCATTGCTCACTTTACCAAGTGTTTCCAGTCATTTTTCCTTAGGTCTGCATGTTCTGCACAGTGAAGCACAGCATATCAATTTTTCATCTTGCATCTTTTGGATCTAGCTCTCTGATACTGTTATAATGGATCAGAGAAATTTAGAGTACTTTGGGAAAATGTGTTTGGCATTTTTGCCCATGAGTGAGTTAAAATCCCAGGGAGACGGTTTTGGTTTCTTCTCACGGATTTTTAATAAGAAAAGAAAGAGATAACGCCACCAAGAAACATCATCACAAAACAGAATTAAACATAGTCCAAAGGCAGGTTTGAGTGCTCGGTTTCTGTAATTTAATTTTGCCCCCAGATCTGGCTTTTTAATATTTTTTCCTTAAAGTAGTGAAATTCTGAATTTTCTTATATCTCCTTACCCGCACTCAGCTCTATTATCTACAATTTTTATTAAATTTAAACTGCAGTTACCCTCCTATCATAAAATAAAGTTGGAAGGAGTTTATGTCATCTGTGTAGAGTGCATTTGGTTTAGGACAGCTAGATGCAAGATAACCAAACATACACACACCACCTGTATTGTTAGAGCACTGCGAGGTAAGCAGCAGAGCCGCGCACCCATGCCCCACACAGAGCTGCAGTTGTTTGCTTACATAGCACAGAAGCCTCCCGAGCTCTGCCTTTCTTTGCATGCTTCAAATCACAGCCTGTTCTTTACGAGCTGATGGGCCGTGCTTCAGCTGAAATTGTGACAGACTTTCCAGTATTGGAGTACTTCATCACCCAGTGAGTACAGCCACATAACCAACAGAATTTACTCTTATCTATTTCCTAAAAGAACCAAGATTCAATCAATTTCTTTCAGCTTAACTACTTTTCCTTTCACTCTTTCCCCATTTCACCCCTCGAATACTAGGCTATAAAATTGGGTTAACGATTTCTAATTTTTACTAAAGATGCTAGACTTCAGTCACTGGAAAAAATATAAAACTGCTCTGTGGTCTGTCATAGTTCACACAATGCCATTGAATTAGCAGCTCTCCCAGAGTCATACTTTTGCTAAAAGAACCTCTGTTCAGTGTAAGTGATGACAGATAACAGCATTACTGTTATTGTAATATGATAGCAGTATTTGGTTGCCTGCTACCTCAAGGTAAACTACTGTAACTTTAGCACGGTTACCGAAAAGCATCAGCAGTATCCCAGTCATGGTATGCTGGAGAGCAGTGTTAATCCAGCCAGCTGAAGCTGTTTCTCTCCTAGCAGATGTGGAACCCTAAAACTTGTCACCTGGAGCTGAGGGTGCTGATGACATATTTCTCTTGTCTGCTTACTGAGAAAGTTATAAAGATTCACATTGTAAATATTTCACGTGTGGGAAACAGCCACTTCCTTTCTTTCGTCCACCTTTCCCTGGATCAGATACATATAAAGAGCTCGCATATAAAACTGTGTGCAACCTGCCTGCACATACAATAATTAATGATTCCTCAACTAACCCGACACCACTAATAGCCTTAAATAACACTGACGCAACAGCGTGATCATCCGAACCTGCAAAACCCAGAGGGGCAGGCTATTTAAAGGACATGTGTGAGCAGTGTACCTTCTGGCCAGAGCCTGAGCCTCTCAAGCACAGAGAAAAGTTTCTGTACAAAGAGATGTGGAGTGTTACTCAAAACCCTCTGAGCAGAGGTGTCCTTGAATGTTTGGGTTAGGTGTAGAAATTGCTGTAATGATATTCCTTCCCATGACCTGGCTCAAAACCTGCTCTGGTTTTATTTTCAAGATTTTTTTTTCTTTTAAGTGGAAAATGCATAATGTAAAAAATAATAAAAATAAATAAAATAAAAGAGGACAGGAGGGGAGGAGGTCTGGTCAGACTGACATGGAAATGATATTTGACCATATTTATGCACAGGACTGATGGCCTGAAAAGAGAGAAAGGATTAAGAAAGATGCCGTTTAGATCTCTTATTTACAACAACCCACAGCGTATGCCAGTAATGAATCAGAAGCGCATGAGAAATGAAGAAAGCGATTATTGAGTTCATTCATGTCTCACAATCATTAACTATATACAATTCTAAGGAGTCTCCAGCCCCAGGGAAATGTAACAGAAATCTAGAGCACATGCTGAAGTGTGCCCATGACATGCTGACTCTGTGCAAGCTCAGGGGCTCTCAGCTTCAGCTGTTCCACTGCCTCAGGACCACTGCCAGTGAGAGAGACATGTGCAGGACCATGGGATTAGCTGCTGGGGTGACACCCCAGTCTCAGCTTTTGCATCACCAAATCCTCAGCAGAACTGTAACAGCGATGGTCAACTTAGAAATGAGACTGTAAATCTCCTGTGCACACAGTCCTGCTATGAAGATGAGTGCAACTTACCTCACCCGACCCAGCTGGGTAATTACACAGAACATGGAAAGTGCCAATATTCTGAAGGATTGATTGCAACCCCTCGACAGACGATTTATGCTTCAAAAACCAAATGAAGAGTTAGTTTCAAATAAAGTAACAGCAGGGAAGGACTTTATGTAGGGGAGAAGGAAAAAAAAAAAAAGCAATAATGTTAGTAAGTCATTATAACTTTTAGTAACTTAAAAACATGAACTAAACTGGGATCCTGGTCAGAGTCGGTAAGGAAGGACAATCTGAAAGAGATGCTACTGTGAGGTGTGATTCTTTTTTTTTTTCCTGTAATAATACTTGTTTGTTTCTCTTGCAGAAAACATCTAGTTAAAAGGAGTCTTTTAAAGAAGGCAGTGAGGGTGAGTCTAGAATTAGCCGCCCAGTAAATAATGCAAATATATATATGCATATATACCTTTTCTTTATACAAGAAAATATCGATCATAAAAAAAGCTGTGGAACAAAGTCAAATCCTGCCCTGAGCTCTTGCCCGTGAGCTGGACATTCCACTCAGGGGTTCCCATTGTTTCATGATATTTAAATGAATAAAGCTCTTGCTTCCTTTGCAGCAGGGAGCTCTGGCAATGAGGACGGGATCTGGAGTATTGTTGCTATTTTGAGTGCTGGAAGGAAGCAAAATGCTGTTTTGTGGAAAGGCGGAGGCACTTTGAGCTGTGCATGTGGTGGTTCAACAAGAGAAGATATTGCAGGGTGTTTGAAGGGGATGCTGAACTGGCTCTTGGTATAAAATTCTGCAGAATTTCTGTATGTGTGTGCATGCAAGCAACCCAGAAACTGTAAAATATATTGTAAGTCACCACAGAAGAGGAAGACTGAAAGAGAAAAGAGAAAATTTGTGATGTAACATGAAGAAGAAAATCACACTAGATGTAATGCTGGACATGTCATCGCATCTGTGCGCTACCTTTAACATGACATTGAAAGAGTTTAATTAATCTTAGAAATAACGACCTCTATGGCAGATGTGTAGAACCAAAACATAGCTTCTAAGTTTTTGGATGAAGTACAGCAGAGTTTTAACTAAAGCAATGGGCCTTGAACGTACAAGAAAAATGCTTTTACTGACAGCCTCTTCTATGTCACGGAGACATGAAAAGGCATTACAGCCTGTAGCTAAAAGTAGTCTTTTGCACCCATCCAGAAAGGTGATGCAGCTAACAAGAATATTTTTGTCTGCCCTTGAAGCCACTCACCCAGCAAGGTTACCCAAGCTGGAGGAGAAAACCAGATGTCCTAAACTGGAGTAGAATTAAGATCAGAATACTGGTGACGAGTTATAGTGGTATAAGGCAAGGAATTAAGTTGGTTATAATAAATATATTATGCTTATGGCACTGTCTACTTGATTAGTTGGAATGTTGAGAAACAGCATATTTAGCATAGAGTTCAAGTGACTCAAGACATTGTAAGGATAGAGGGCACAGCATCAGATACGCTTACACAAGGGAGCAGGGAACAATGTGCCTTGTTATCTTTGGGAAAGAAGGTGACCTCTGTTAACAGCAACAGGCGTCCTCCGTGGGCTTTAAAAAAAAGTCAAGAGTTGGCTGCTCTCCTATATTTGTGCTTGTGTCACCAGGATGCCTTTCTGTGTGAAAGCAGGGCTTATACACATGATCAATAGGATACATATCCAGAAAACACACTGCTTGAGGGTTTACAAATTCCTACGTAAATTCTGCATAGTTGTTATTTTTCTGTAACCCCATAGAGCAATGAGGACAGCAACAGAAACGGGAAAAAATGGGTTTACAATGAGCAACTAAGTAACCTTGCCAGATTATCAGGGCAAAAGGGCTGGAGTTCTTGTTCATCTACATCATACCAACAAAAGCCACAAGTAATTTGATGAACTAGGAAGTGCTTGCAACTTCACAACTTTTCACTCCCTCTTTTTAATATTTTGCTATTCTTCATTTGAGAACAATTGTGCTGGCAACTGGCAAAGAGTAAAGAGGATGAGCAAAAACTCACAGCTGGCCCCCCTCTAGCACCTCCCTGAAAAAAAAAATATATATATTTCCTTGCAAATGTAAATATATTTAACACATCTCACCCCAAAACTTTCTAACTAGACAATAGATTAAAACCATCAAGAATACAACATGAGTGCAGAATATTGATTTTTGTGTGTGTGTGTGTGTGTGTGTTCAATTCTGCAGCTCTCACAAAGCTCCACTAAAGACTTATCTATTAAGACCTAATTGCATAATAATTGGCTTAGATGTTGAAATTTATTACTCTTTCTAGAATACATACATATCACTTATGGAAACACTGAAATCCTTTAGGTTGACTGGCAAAACAGTGTGGATATAAAGGACAAGATCAGGGCTGATCTCAGAGATATTAGTACAAATCTAGAGAAGACATTAATTTTGATCTTTTCTAGTGAGTTGACACTCTGGGCCCAGAGTTAACTAATACTGGAAAAAAAACCACAGCTATATGCGCAAAGGCTTAATTAATCTCATTTGCTAAGCACACAATGTCAAGTTTTAAATCCCTACTCAATGTCCAAGTAAAAATGAAGAGGGAGTTTGAAGAAATACTTTGCAGTGCCAACAACATGTTGTAGCTAGCATGCTAAAATATGCTGGCATCACCTTGTCAACAATAACCACCAACCAACAGACAATACCGACAAAATACTACTATGGGCTTAATTCAAAATGAGAAGGAAAATACAGTTAAATGTACGTTATGTAATCAGGTTGTATGTGACTTCAGTGTCTATTAAATGAAATAACATTTCTTCAAGTTCAGCAGTATGAATCATTCAGACTAAACTCGAATGACAATCTTTCTACCCTCAAAGTTTTCTTGGACTGAGCAGAATTACTACAGAAGATACAAACAGATTGCCCGGTTGCTGCCTCTGCAGTGAAGCTTTTCTGCTGCCCTGGAGCTGCAGCATAACCTGTCTACAGCCAGTTTTAGCCTTGGCACTTTTTGAGTGCTTCACCAACATTTTACAGAATAAGTTCATGGATATAAATAGGCAGTTTTGGCTCACTGTATTTGGGAGAGCATGAAGATCCCTTCATCTAAAAGATTCCTGATGTGCAAGGAGCTAGCTGGAACTAGCAAGGACACTGAGAAGAAAACGTTTATCCTTGCAGAAAGTGTCTTGGGACTTGTTATGACTACAGGTGGTCAGACACTTGACTTTGTGTCTCTCCTGAAAGAAAGCACCTCCACCAACACAGTACTCTCTAGTTTCACACCTCTTCAGCAGCATCTAAAAGGGAAGCATACCTCCTACTGAGTCACCAAACACTGCTTCCCACAGTAGCTAGGTTTTTCCTTAGAGGAATCTTCTTTTTAAATAAAACTTGTCAGTCTAGTGATGCAGTGCCAATAATTCCATGTGGTTTTGCTTTTCTATATTCTGAAGGTTGCTTTTAAAAAATGGGTTTCATTACACAACTGGTAACAGCCAAGCGGTATGTCAGAAGTTTCAAACTGTTTTTTGGTTTTTTTTTGTTTTGTTTTGTTTTGTTTTTTTGCAACTGGTCAGTCTTCTTGATCTCCATCCAGTCATATAAAAGGCATATTTCTAGTGTTCACCTACACATCCCTTTTAAAGCAACAGACAGATACAGCCTGCACTTCTTGACAAGAGTTCTAGATTATTTCATTTCTATCTCTGAAGATCACAAAATCATGACATGAAACTTTTTATTTTCCCTTTAGAAAAAGGAATCTTTGTATTGAATCCTAGGCAATAACACACTTGGGATATGTAAACCAAGAAGGAAAGTGGAGCTGGCAGAACACCCACTGAAAAGTCTTGCCTTCATCCCAGGGAAGATCACGCTTTTAAGATGTTCAGGCAGAAAAATTTCTGGAATTTCAAATATGTTAATAGTTCAAAGTACTTATGACTCCAAGCCAAAACCCCAAATTAGAACGTTCCTGAGTTCTGGGCAACATTCAGTCTGCATTCTAATTCAGCGGCTGGACACATCGTTGTACGAGACTGAAATACAAATTCAGGTGGAAACAGCCACACCTTTTGTCAAGTTCTAATCTGAGGTTGCCACCTGACCAGAAACAACCAGATCAGGTCCCATGTTGGAGACCTGACCTAAAGACCAAGAAGTCTCTAGAATGAAATGGAAACATCTTCCTTAAGCGTGCAAGAGGCATTTCCAAACCATGTCCACCCGTTACTTCTTAAAGGACACTGCCAAATGGCACCCCTTAGGCTGTATAAATCTCTGCAGAAGGAACAGCATAATTTTTCTCACATCACAAACCTTCCAGTCTAATATTTGACAGCCTAGATCAGGTGCTGTCCAAACATTTATTAAAACATTTTAAATGATGAATATATCCAATTATTACTATTAATGCAGCTAATACTGACTAATGAGGGGGAAACATACTAGCTTGTGTCCCACAATTCATTACCCCTGCCTTGTCAACAATTCAAAGCCCAAAACCTAATCATCCATACTGGGCCCTGTTATATTTCACACGTCACATTTAATAAGTCACTCAGTGCCTATAAATTAATGTAACATGTCGGCGTTTATGAGTGCGGCTTTGTCGCTGTTAACAAATGATGTGCTGGCCTGGTCTGCTGCAGCTCGGCAGTGACGAATGATGGAGGATGATTTCTCTCCAAACTATAAACTACACGCTGGGAACCACAGCAACACATAGGTGCACATATGGGTATGTGTGTGCTCACGCACGTACAGACTGTATGGAAATGGTATCTAACGTAACGGATGTGTGCCTGCATATGTTTTCATAGGCACATTTCATATATTTTTATGCAGACTATTTTTTAAGCCAATCATTCTGTTTTATCAATATACCTATTCATAAATGCATATATATGCACACTATATATTGTACAGCATTCTGAGAATGTATATACAACTCTTCAGCAAGTTTAACAAAAATATATCTACTATATATATCATGTTACAATTTCACCTGTGTTACTTTAAGCCAACTAAGTTTATAGAACAATACATACAGGTGGAGCTGAGCTGGATTTACAATTAGTCTGAACACCTGTAATATTTCCATGCTTAGTGCTTTCATAGCCAAACACAGCCTGAAACAGAAATGAAACACTGTAGACTTGTATTGAAAAACATGCTGAACTGCAGATGACTGGCACAGCACCAACAAGTTTTGCTGGATTTTTTTTTTCTGAGGAAAACTGAATTTTTTTAATAGCATTAATAATTCACAAGGTAAGACCTTAATAACGTACAACTCATGAAGAAAACTATACCTGTGTTGCACACCAATTTTTTAATATGCTTCTTCTTATTTTTCTGCGAGAAGTGTAAGCACTGGAAAGTAACAAGGAAAATGTTGGTGTCTTTTTGGTTGCTTCGGTTACAGCTGTGGCACGTTCAGGACTGATGAAAGACATCTGGATCTACACACGGCTGCATTAAGTACTAGATGCAGTAATAAAACTGCATGTTGCAAACGTACACTGTGGCCAGGTGGGGAGTTGTCACTGGAAGTAGCTTTTATAGAGCTCAACTGGTTTGTCAGTGGTGGAGGATGACAACAGATAAGGAAAGGACATCTGAGAGATAAGCTCTTACCCCATGGGAAAGCTGAATTTTACCAAATCACAGACCAGGACCCCAGGTTTTGGTTTTGTAACAAAGCCCATGGTAATGCCTGTTTCCCACTCTGTTCTCTTTTACAAGAATGATGTATATCCCATGTTACAGCAAAGATTCCCTATCAAACGAAACATATTCAAATACATGCAATAATTTGAAAAGTTTAACTGAGATGTGGATGCATCAGTGCCGAGCCCACAGCCAGTCTGGGAGGAGCAGATCTGACTGTGAATTTTCTGGGTGCTTTTTTGCCTGTGTTGGGAAATGACAGTCTGTAAAACAGAAACTTTTGTGGGAAAAAGTCTTGTCTGAGGGTCTGCCAATATGAAAAAAATGTTCAGAAAAAAATCTCCAGTGTGTCAAAACATCTTCAGATGGTTTATAAATGAAAAGCATCCTTTCCTGGTAAAATGCAAGACTTGTTTGCAAATTTTCATTGAAGTTTAAAAAAAAAAAAAAGTTTAGCAGTACATTTAAAAGTTGACATGGAAATGACTGAACTGAAGCATTTTAATTCAAGAATTTCCCTGTTTTCTCGGACCACTGGACCACAAAAAGCTCAGTGATTTATTTTTGTTTTTCTTTATTATTTTAAACCTGGTTTCACACCTGAAAACATCTAAAAGGCCTCTGGTAAAACATTTCCTGCAAAAACATTTGTGATATAGGGCTAAGCCCACTGAAGCTGAACCTTTCTCAACAAGAGTATCACCCTTCCAGTATCACTGTGACTTGGGAATCCCCACACAGATACCTTGCACTGAATGTGGAACAAAACGCAGGTACTGAGATGTAAATTCACCTCTTAGGAACAAATAGCACAGAACAAACTGAGCGGTGCTGACACCAAGTGCTCCTCTGCCAGCTGGATTTTGGAGGCTTTGCCAAGCTTTCCGCCCAGGCAGCGCAGACAGAGATGGGCTTCTCTGGAGGCCAGTTCTGGGCAGGAGCCCAGCCCAAGTGCTCCGAATTGTCTTTGGAAAAAGTTTGTCTTTCCATAGCCTCCATGGAGGGTGGCCAGCTTCCTGATTTGGGCTTTTCCACTGTGCTCCAGGGCTAAGTTGTGCAAATACCCCCTTGAATACTTTCTTACAGAATGGGAAATTTTAACCTCTCTATAAATACTGTCTCCAAAAGTTATATACTTAAGCAGTGTTCAAAACACTTTAGGTTTCAACCGCTGACAAAGGTTTGTTCTTCGCTTAACGTCAGCAACTGTGACTCAGTCCTTCCATGTCCCATTGAAGCAGCAATTCTGAACAGTAGTGCAGCAAAAAGCCATACTTCTTTTCCAAAATCTCCCCATCCTGGAAGGGCCATCCAATGGTTAAAGTACTCAACCAGAACACACAAGACCTAGATTCATATCTCTGCTTGGCATACATTGTAAGCTGCCAAGTCGCTTTTAGGCTGCTAAAGACGCAATTAAGCCCTCTTGAAAGTCCTACTGCACATTTTACTGCATCCTTAGAAGTCAAAACACCTTTAAAAATCTAGCTTTAAATCTCTCTGTGTCTTCTTTTCCCATCTTTAAAATAGGGATCATGACACTTCCCTATCACACAGGTACTGTAAGGATAGATAAAGACAAAGACACTTTCTAAAAGGTGTCATACATATCTAGGGTTGTCTCATGTATTGTTGGCATAAAAAAAACTCAGATATTTTTAAAGACTTCTGATATATAAAGAGGGAAACGATTTAGGATTTCATAGACTTTTTTTTTTTTTAATGTCTCTAAGAAAATTATTCAGTACAGGCAGGATCAGAGATTGAAGCACGCTTACCAATTTGTTTTTCTAGGTCGTGTACAGGGGTTTGGTTTTTTTTTTTTTTTTTTTTTGGTACTTCACATCTCTAGACTAATAGATATGGTAAAATTTTGTTCAAAGGCTTGAGAATTCCTGCTCCTGCACTCTACATAATTGGGCAATACCTAGTGTTGAAGGAAACCGTTTTGGAGTAGTCTGAGGTCAGCCACGGCGCAGCAGCGTGCGGCGCCTAACAGCAAAGGTTAGTTGACCAATTAAAGCTAAGTGATGCCTCGGTGTCCCAGCAGCCTGCCATTTGCACAATGTGAAAGGTAATAAAGACCCTGACAAGCCAGGACCACGTGCCGACCAAGCAATACAGAGCTCTCCTAGCAGAGCAAATAAGCAGGGAAGGAGGGGAAGAAACAAGATCCCCAAAGACATTAAATATTTTAATAATTTCACTAAAGAAAATTTATTTGGTAATTGGCTATTAAAACATGCATTATTTTGCCTAAAAGCAATATTGTAATTCCAGCACCTAACTCAGAAATTGTACAGCAGAAACCCTGCGTTGCAGTTTCTTGAAAGGAAACTCCCAGGCAAGCAGAAGTTGAGACCATTGTTCCCGACTGAACACAAATCGTCTGAGCAGCTCTGCTGTTCAGCACACCCCCATTACTTTTTTTAATCCCATCCTCCTCCATGTCCTGTCATTCATTTATCATCTCTAGTCCTTTCAGTCATAAATTCCGTGTGGCAATACTATATTATTTGTACAGAAATCTGACCTACTGGAGGCCTCCAGGTACTACTGTAAAATACACGATATACAAGAAGAAACTTCAGCTTTTTTTTTTTTTCCCTTACATACACACTGAGCTGTAAATGGGCAGGAAGAAAAGCAAAAAGTGAGCTGAGTGACTAACGGGAAAACTTAGTAACATACGCATGCCACAGCAGTCACGCTTCGCTCTGAAAACTTAGAGAACTCCACGAGAAAGGTGGAGATGCTGCAATAAAGCTATCACACCAGCGCTGCTAGAGACAGCTTTAAAAAAAAAAAAAAAAGGCAAAACAGTAGAATTACCCTGTTGCAAGGGATTCATGGAATCTCTGAAATCTTGAAGAAAAGAAAAGAAATCTGCATGACAATAACAGTGTTTCCTTCTCTGAGGGACCCACAGGGCTCAAAAAAATCTTACAGAAAAAAAACCAGCTCTTTTCAATTCAGTCCATTGTATATAATGGTGAATGTCGCAAGGTTTATTTTATAATGATTTATTATCAAGAAAAATAAGGGCTTAGGCTTAGACATATTTTCTCGAGAATTTATTGTTCACCAAAATGGTTTGTTTTGCAGAAACATTTCTTTTTCCCTTTTCTTTTCTTTTTTTTTTTTTTTTTTGGCTTCATCCTAGAACTACCTCCATCTATATTTTCCTTTGCATTTAGAGAGGTAAATTTTAAATCTTCATCTGTTCTGCTACCTGCTGCTCTCAGACTTCCCCTGCACAGAGATGTTGTATCCATGATCACGGCAAAGCTCCTATCCTTTCTTCTTTGCAGGATACTGGTATGGTTTCTCCCTCCTGTAATTTCAGAGATCGCCCAGACCTCTGGAGAGCCAAGAAGGGAGCAAAGCTTGGCCAGCGCCACCCGGAGACACAGGTACATGCCTGGATCCCACCGTAAGGAATTTGCTGTGCCAGCAAAATCACTTCTGGGGAACACCGAGGTGGTACAGGAGGGCAGGAGAAGCCCAAGCCCTTCAGCTGGAGCAGAGGCTTGTGTTCAGGAACCGGCTCCCCGAGGGAAACAGCCCAGGCTGTTCCTCAGCTGGAGGAACATCCTTCCTAATCCCTGTGCAAGGAGTGAAATGAGCCGCACTGAAATGAAGGGCTTTAACCAGCTCTCCTTGCCACCTGCCTGTGCTAACCAGCCTTGGCTAGGTGTGCTTTGCATGATCCTGTGCTGTTTCAGTGCCACCATAGACTGATAGATAAAGCTTCATCAGCCTGCCTATCCCATGTGTTTGCAATTCCTTATTACAGCAGAGGGACGACTTATATTCTTTACACACTTAGTTCCTATAGCCCTTGTGCTAGTTAAGGAAACATCAATATTTTTTTGCACAGGGGAGGAGAAGAATTGACTCAACAAGGCCATAAAAGCATTTTTGGGAAAAGAAGGGAAGGTGTTCCAGTGCATGAACAAGTACTCTAGCCCTGAATTTCTAATTCAGTAATTATTTGTAGCAATTAGAAAAGCAGAAGTATTAAAAAATTAAAATGAAGTCTACCTCAGCTGCATTTTCTACTTAGAATGAGCACTTGGTTCAGAAAGTAAAGTAAAAACCAAGTAGGTGATGAAAAGTCAAAGTATGTTGTATGTCTAAGCTAAACTGATGCAATTCCACATATTCAGTAAAAAAACAAAGTCAAAAGTAGGTCAGAAAAGCTGACAGAATTAGTCACAGAAAAGAAGAATAGAAAAATTGATGGGAAAAGATCGCTTTTCATGATGAATTCATAGTCAGTGTTTAATTGAGTACAATGAACTTGAAAATACACTTGGTGAATGTCTGCATTAGCTGGACTGCTGCATGTTTGTTAGCAGTTAAGATACAAAAACTGATCAATAGTGTAAAACAAAGGAGCTCAGGTATGCATGTGTACTCATACATCACTCCAATAAATTATTCTGGGTGTTACAACCAGGGGGAAGGAAGGGGGGTGGATTTAGAACAATCATTTTGGGATCAAGAGCTAAATCATTTCAACCACATCTTGATTTCTGCAAAACTCTGCAGGAATTATGAGGCTTAACAGCATCTCAACAATTAGCATATTATAAATACAAAAATGATATATTAAAGCAAGAGGAGAAAAAGGCCAGCATTTTACACCTACAGTAATATAATTCCACTACTTAATGCAAAGTAACAGGCATTAGAGTGTTTGGGATCCTCTTGTATAGTGTTATCTGCTCTATCAGTAAATGAGACTATGTGAACAGTACAACCTATAAATAATTCAAGGCCTGAGATGGCAATTATAGAACCATGCACAACCAGCATGAATATTTTATGAAGGCTAAAACAGCCCTCAGAATGAATCATGGATAGATGAACACACACACATACACACACACACTCAGCTGTTGGCCAAGTATTGCTTCCAGACATGGCTTATATCTGATCTTTAGTAGATCTAAAAAAATTCTTGAACACATAAGTCAGAAGTTACATCTGTATTTTTATATATTAAAAGATATTAAAAAATAAATAAAGTGACTGTAGAAAAAAAATGTTTTATTGGTGAGAGAAAATGTTTATTTCTTTTCAAAGATTCTAGTAGAAATTCTAAACAACTTTTTCGTAAGCACAAAATGCAGCTGATAAAGCAAACCATGAGGTCCAAACCAAGGGCCTGCAAGGGTTTATTGCAGACCGAGTACACTGGTCTGCAAAATCTGGCAATGTGCAAGGACCTGCCTACATGGAGATATGTACGAGCAGAGATATACAAGTATAGCTCATACTGGTATAACTTCCCATATGGGCACTATTATTGCAGCACAAGAGCATTCACATGGGAGTTACAGCAGTATAACTACTCCAGCATAATTATACGGGTATAATTATGCCACTAAATTTCCCTGTATTAGCAAGCCCGGAGAAAACCTCCGGGTAAGGAGCACTGCACCGCTGCAGCCTGCCCCAGCACAAGCCAAGAGCCTGCAGCGAAATGCAACCCAGAGCAGAGGATCCCAAACCCTGCTCCCAAGCCAGGACACTCAGCGGCACATGAGTAAATTAATAATGCACTAACAACAACAAAAAAATAATCTTATATTATTCACATACACATTAAGACATGTGTACACATACACACTATAGATATATTTATACTGTATATAAATATGCATACAGACATCTCTATGAATTTATATTTTAGAACATGTGTTATAAACACTGTCTGATTAGTCCACAGATCACCTCTTTGAAATGAGGATGTATAATTTCTCCCATTCTCTGGCCGGTAAAACTAAAATACACAGTTAAAACACCACCAGCTATTAAAAGAAACTGGGCTGGAACCTGACTGACCATCAGATAACTCTTCTATGCCAAATATAAATAGATCTTCGATAGCTTGAAGATTTCACATATGCAAATACATCTGACCTTACTGTTTCTGGGTGCATGGCAATCCATACACATGCGTGAGAAGTAAAGATTAAGACTGAAAACAGGAAAATGACTGGGATAAGGAGACAGCATCAGATGTTTCTTACTAATCTTAATACTTTTGTTGCCTCTTTTTTATTTTTTTATTTTTTTTTTTTTAACTTTAATTGGGTCTTTCTTTTCCATCTAAAAAAGGATCTTCTAAGGCTGCAATTTAAAACGATGCGTTGCAGACAGGCTGCCGAGGTCTCCTGGAAGGATGTGCCCATGAATAGGGTCACAGTGTCACAGACAGCGCAGAGAGCACGAACTCACCCATCTCACTGCCTTTTCCTGTATGACCCCTATAATTTTGTGGGTTTGGCAAACACAAGGGGCAATTGTGTCAGCCAGGGTCAAGCTGCCATTGTGGGGGGTTTGTGGGCAGGTTTGGGATCTGAGGGAGAGGGGTTGTGTCATGCTGGGTCGAGATACTGCAATTGTGGGTGCCAATTTGGCAGCTACAAGGTGGGTTGCAGTTGTTTTCCAAGGAGGGAAAAGTGGAGTATGGAGGCAGCCCTGGAAGATGTAGTTTGAACTGAAGCTGTTTCTAGGAGGTTTGGGACTCAAAAGAACTTGAAGTAGGTCCAAGGAAGTAGGGGAGATTGCAGGGACATGAAGCACCTGGGAGCTGGAATAGTTTAGGATAATTGTAGGGGAAGATGCTGTATCCAAAAGCATCAGTGCCTTCAGCATGATTTATCACTCCGACTGTAATATCACATTCAACAAATAGGTGCATTTTTTCCAGCAGAAGAACCTGGAGAAACCATACATCCCTCAGTGTGCATACCCATGAAAAAGGGGTGTACTGGGAGGAGAGGTTTCACAGGTGGCTTTTGCAGCCTAGTTCTTCTTTACCTACAATCACCTCCTAACTCAGCCTTTTTTCTCTAACCTGCCAATGCATTTATAGATGTTGCATTTTGACTCAAATCATTAACTTGAACATGATCAAAATTCTGGTGCATATGGATACAGAAAAACAGAACTGTTGAGTTTGTTTTTCCTCATTTAAAGGCAGTGAATAAAAAATTATGAACAGAAACGCATACCTTGAGACCACAAGTCCAGAGGAAATACTCTGCTAATTGCAAGGGTGTATTAAAGTCATGAACTAAGTAAACTAATTTGCTCTTGGCATATTTTCTATACCTCCCAGGTTTCTGTTTAGAACCTCTGTTTAGACATTTCACAATCTAAATCTGGTGAAGTCTGAAAAAGGCCTTCAGAAGAAGGGAGGAAAAAAAATAAAACAGGCAACTGGTGTAGTAAGCAGCTTTGGAACTTCATCTGGTTTTCTATTAATTTGCAATATAGATTTGATTTCTCACTAAAAAAAATGAATGGTTAATCTTTTATTTTTATTATTTTGACATTTCTGTTTACCTTTTAGAAATGCTATCAGAGGCACAATGTGGCATTGGAAAGCTAAATGCTAACACATGGACTGCTCTACAACTCTGCAAAAATTTCTCTCATACTTTTGCAAATACCACAGCCAAAATCAACAGTACAAGTTTGATTTTTTTCATCATGAATTGACAGCTTATTTATCTCCAAGGAAGAACTTTCTAAACCCCTTAAGCTTCCAAACAACTGAGGAAGGATTCTGCTGACTATTCAAAAATATTGGTGCCTCATAAAATTATAAGCTAAATTATTCAATTCACTGCATGTTCCTTCCAAAAGAAAAGAAATATGCACTATGAATTGCAACAGACTTCACGAAAACCAAAATCAAAAGACCAATCTGAGAAAAAAAAAAAAAAACAACACTTTCTTATTAGCATAGCATCTTTCATCTGATATTAAGCCTTTGTTTATCCATGCCATGCAAAAAGTCCAGCTAAACACTCCTCATGGTATCAGCTAATCTTAAACACATATAGATCTTCAAACACTTGGTCGAGTCTCATTATAGTCAAACTTTAACACATGCTTCAGTATATGCAGAACAATGATGGATTTACATTAAATGATCAATTGCTTTCTTGAATTAAGGCCTCAACCGCTTCATAGTCCAGTGAAGGTAAACATGATCCTCCTCCCATTGCTGGATAATGCCAACGCTCTGTTACATAGAGAACGGGTACTGCCAAATTGCCATTGCTTTCAGCAGAAATAACTGTCTCTGGTGACCAGTAGGCTGAGCGAGATGGTACAGGAAGGCTGGCCCACGGCGGACAGCAGGGAGCATCACCCCACTGCTGCAGCATCTGCCTAAAGCCAACCCAGCCACCGTCAGCCCCTCGCTGTGCATCTCCCCCAGCTGCTACCTTCCAGCGAGCTGACTGCGTGTTTGCAGTAGAGACTTTAAATCAATACACGGGAACGAAAGTATCCAGCAATGCTAACAGATCAAGTATTCAAATACGGAATCCAAGTAATGTTTAGCTTGCCAGTAAAATGCCCAATGTAACTCATTCACCCATGAAAAGAGCTGTGTCTGAAGTCATCTTTATTTACAATGTGTTTGTGCCATGTGTTTGTTTGGAAAGCGGAGGAGGAGCTGGAGTAGGTGGCATCTCTCATAGGTTCCTTTTCACACACTCCAAAGGTCTGGGCCTCACAAGGCCGTCAGTGAGGAGCAGAGCCAGGCACACGTTCAGTTGCAGCAGAACTACATAACGTAGCCACTGTGAAAGCGGTCTGTTAGCCTGAGATTGTAAATCAGGAATTACCCTGTGCAAAATACAGAGTTACTCTGCTCTAAAAGTGATGTAACGCAGAAATCAGACCATGAGCCACTCTATCTTCACCACCCAAACAGCAAACTGGTTATAAAAATTACAAATCAGCCAAGAATATCCTAATAGGTTATAAGTTTTATGAATGTCAAGCTGGCAAAAATTTAGAGGTTTTCTTTCATGTAGAAGCCTGAAATTTTGAAATGCATTTTCATCTAAAAACAAAATAAAAAGCAAGATACTGTTAAAAAATTTAAAATAGAAATTGTACCTGGAATATCAAAATCACCTTAGGTAAAGCACTGTAGAAATACAAGATATTGTGGGAAACCTGTAATTTCCTCAGACATCCTGCTGGCCACTGTGATGTATACCACGGTCAAGTGAAACATGATAACAGAGAAAAACACACTTCACGTTTTCCTGTCTCAAGCTCTCAGACCACCCTATCCTTGGAACTAATGGAAAAATCTCAGATAGCAGGAAAGATCCCACAAGGAAAACATAAAACTGCCAGGAGCAGGAGGTATCTCCAGCTATGTCATACAAAGTATCACATAACATTTTCACCCACTTATTTTTGTAAAGTAAGAAACCCTTTTCCCACCAAGCTGCAAGTAAAATTTCACACCATAAAATTAAATACATGTTGAAATCCTGTTTGAACATATTAGATTAAAAAAAAAAAAAAAAAGCTGTTATTCAAAGCACTGCTCCACCCTGAAAATGGTATTTTTGTAAGCAACTGAATCCAAAAGGGATGGCTCGTTTCTAGGTTACTCTGTAGAGTGGCTGTCTCAAGAGAGATGAAAGAGCAAAGGTAGGTCTTTCCTGTATATCCCTATCAAGATATTAATGGATGTGATGGGAGAAAGCCTGAAGTGATGTCACTGGAAGCAGAGCGCGCAGTGTTATATGGATCCCATAATGGAGCAGGAGAGATGAGCCACAAACATGAGAGAGGGAAAACGCTGATGAAAATCAGGTAAACAATGGCCAAATGGAAATGCAGTTGGAACATAAGTGTTTGTGAAATGGGATAAATGGATAAAGTTAGGTTCTCACTAATGGGACTTGGACCACATGAAGGAGCAGAAGAAAGAACAAGAGACTCCATCATTAGAGGATGTCTAAACCCACATGTCCTGCTCTATGAGCCCGTCTAGAAATACCATCCTGTAGGGTCTTTCTAACCTACCGCAATGCAACACACACAGCGTTTTTATATGTCAGCAAAGCAACTCATTTTTAAGGATCGTCACAAAAGCAACAGGAAATGCATCTTGCAACATAAATGGTCATCCAGAATAGAAAGGAGATTTTGTGTTAAACACATAAAACCAGTTCCCTGGGGTTAGAGACATTACATAACACCCCCACCGGTTACTAAATGTGATTTCTGTCTCACTGAAATAAGCGAAGACAGGTAACTACTGTAACTGCAGAATCAGAATAATGAACTGGCCAACAGATGGCAGCTGAACCAAATCACCTGATTTAAATAAGATCTGCATTCTCTTCAATCGGGCAAGTTTTGCAAACGGATTTAAGTCAACTGGCAGATAAAAATCAAGCAATTTCAGAGTCATGCTTGCTTGTAATGGATTATAACTTCATTATGAATTATATCTCTGAACCTTCATGTTTACAGAAACAAACAGTACTACTGCCGCAACTGAAAGTTGAGGGGAGGGGGGAAATACAATTGCTCGAATTTTGCTCATCAATGATACCATTAAAATAATAAAATAATGTGCTGCGCATGAATCTGGCCTCTGATGGCAGCACTTTGGTGAGAGACTGAGAAAACACAAAGCAGAGATGGAGTCCTCAGGCAGTCAGTGAATATGAATTTAAAAAAAAAAAAAAAAAACACCAGAGAGCTTTCTGGCCTGAGGTTAGAGGCAGAGGTTGGCATTATTTTACATTAGAAACAATTCACATTCAAAACTGTAATTGATAGCAGTGAAGTGTTAGGGAAAAGAGACTGTGGTGCTCAGGCAGGCTGACCTGCCAATCAAACTCAACCTTTCTTTGAATGAATAAAAGCTTCATTGCTCTATTATGTGGATCTGGGCAGGCAGCACTAAAGTACCCTGTTTGTCAAGTTTATGTGCACTGCCCCAAGCTACTTAGACACCCATGCTCAATAATAACTTGAAATCATCAGTGATTTTTGATAGGGTTTCTTTTAAAACATTTAGTGTTAATTTTACTAAGTCTCTGGAACTTAAAGAAACAGGAGGGCAATATTTCCACTCTGCTTTGTACAAAGACTGACAGACAATTCTGCTGCTGCTATAGTTAAGGCAGAGAGAGGCTGTTGGCTTTTTTTTTTTTTTTTAAACATCTGTGAAACCGTGTAGTCTGAACGCTGCAGGCAACAGCTCCTTATCATTACAGGGAGGAAATGCTTGTCTTGATACTTTTTTTTTTGCCTCTCCTCCAGGCAGGAGAGCTCTTGTAAATAGAACAATTGGCCCTTTGCTAACCACTTGATGGGAGACTTTAGTTTTTCACGATTCCTTCTCTCTCCCAATTGCTGCCAGTCCATTATGCCCCTTACAGCACCAAATCCACTGCTGCTGTCATCCAGATGCACTCATGAGCACTGGGGACAACAGAATTACTTGCAGCAATCATGTTTGTCTTTCTGTTTGCAAACCAACCACCTTTAAAGGTCTGCCTGTCTCTGCTGAGAGGTGCAGTGAGTGCTCAACACTGAGTATGGCCAACGATGGTGATAACCTAAACTGCAGGGTGCTGTTTCTACTCCTTGTTTGGAGAAGACAACCTTTAACTCATGCAAATAATTATCAAGCTGATCTTTCAGAAGGGGAATCTCCTGTAAGCAGGAGATACAGGGGCCTAAGGTGTTTAAGAGAGCATTTCACTGCTCAACTTCATGATTTCCTCATTTTTTGCTTTCCTGCTGCTAGCAGTCTTTTGCCTCTTAAATCAAAAGTGAGTGTCTGACCGCTGTGGAATACAGGTCTGGGTTTCTGTGCAATGAGAAGTGAGAGATGTCTGTAAAGAGAGGTGAGGGCAGCCTTGAGTCTGGTTCTGGCACCTCTGCCTGCTGGGGGAAGCACTGAGAGCTCCTCACCCTGCACTGGAGCGCTGACAAATATCCTCCAGGCAGAGGAATCTGCCTGCACACTCACCCCCCATTTCATTTGATTAATGTGTGTGAGAACTGCTTGTTCTCCCAGCCTCTACAGTTTGTTTTTACCTCCTAAGTCTCCTTATTATCAAGTGTACAAACTTAGTTTAATGCAGATGTGTACATATTTAAGTTTCTTGTAAAGATTCAGTAGAAATTGTTGCTGGGCAATTAGCTCGTTGTGTCCAGATATTCTCGTTGATACACAAATATGATAAACTATGCATAAATACAAATAAGAGCTCCCCCCAGAGCAGAGGAACAAAGATTGTGTCACCATAAGAAAGCAGCCCTCCAAAGACAACTCGATTTCGAAACCCGATTTAGCAAGCAAAGTTTCTGATTATATTCAGCCACTATTTTTCCAGTTCTCTACACAAGTGATTGTGGGAAAAGCTATTTTTGTAAGTGATGACAATGTTGGAGCAAACTAACTGGGCAGTACTATATGGCTGTAAGTAGTAGCAGAGAAACCTCTCTTAAAATGTTTACAAAACTATTAAAGGGGAGACAGAAGAAAGTGAAGCAGAAAAGAGGAGCATTCACACAACTTCTGTCTTTTAAACCCCCGTCCCTCTTCCTTGAGCCCATTGTCTCCCGGGTTTTAAATTATCTTCTAAGCTGTACTTTCAAAGGTGAGGCTCTGTACCAGCGAAGAGACGAGTTGGTTGAAAATAGATTCATCAGGCTTCAAAGGATTATTGTTTGCAAAGAGACAGTACAAACATTACTATTTCACAGTACAGCTATGACATTATTAACCTACTGTGCAAGGATTTTATTGCCAGATTGGTTCATTTATCAAAAATAAGGGAAATTCAAAGCACCATAAGGAAGCTAACATTTCAGCAGGCTTGGCTTTCACTTAACGTCATTAATCTATCTATTTACACAAGAGGCAAAAGCATTCGTTTAGTGGTGTCTTGCCATTCAACCTAAGAGACTTGATTCAGTTTCTGAGCATCAGTACATCAATACCGCACTTGGCAGCAGAGGAAATATTAGTATTTTTGTTATAATTTTTTTTTTTTTACTTGCAGTGTCCCTTCCCTTATGTGCTGGGTGGAGGATGACAGTTGCTGTATGTGAAAAATATGCATGTGCACAAATATAGCTAACACTGGAGAAAAGATATTAAAATACTGCGATATACATGTCATTAAAAGAATGAAAACTTTTATATGTGAGAATTTGTGTCTGTATGTCATGATATCACAAGGTAAAAGCAAAGAGTATGCTGGGGGAGGGAACATTGAACAATGACTCCTTTTTTTGTAAAGAAACTGATGGCAAACATCTCAATAATTCATGAAGAAGCAATTGATTTTTTTGGCTGGAAGGACTGGCTCCTTTCGACTTGTCCTCTCCAGAGGAAAAGCTCATTAACACAGAGGTGTGTGTGTGTTGGGGGGAAGGAGGGGTGCTCATGTGCACGTGTATGTTCTGTGCTCATGTGCACACTATTTATGTGCATATTTTTATCAAACTTTTAGACATCTCATACAAATGTGATATGTCTTTACCTATATACAGACTACAGATACAAATGCACATACACACAGTTAAAATGCCCTTATGGGTTTTCATTACCATATTCAGACTTCCCTATTCCCAAAGACTTTCATGAAGACCCTAAATTATAGCCTTTTAATTGACCCACCTCCAAAGCATGCAGACTGCTAAGATCCCAAGATGCATATAGTATTTTTGCAATACATTATGGGTCAAATTCATTTCAGGTACAATCCCTCTGCAGTGACTAGTTATATCTTTTGAGAACGTTAGCCCCCAGAGTACATTGACAGCAATTACCCTCATTTTCCTTCAGGAAACATTACAATATATTTGAATGCTACAGAAAGCAAAGGAAAATGTGCTTATTGTCATGGCATCCTCAGATTCCTTATAATGGAAATTATAATGTCTCCAGTTCAGTCTACTAGGTTTTGACCCCAGTGGTAAAAACATAAAGGAACGTTTTTAGTTTTTCTTTTGTTGTTGTTGGTAGTGTTGTTGAACTCCCTTCTTTTATCATTGTTTTAAAGCTTTTTAAGAGCTTTTTCAACTAGCTGGAAATGTACCATGCAGCACCCAGTACTTTATGAGTTTTAACCCAACAAAGCCAAGGTATAGAAAAGTTAAACTAAAGCTGTGACTTCATCCTCATGCCTGAATACTGCAAGTTCACGACCTTGCATATGATGGATAGCATATGTTGCAGGTTGGCACAAAAGCGGGGAGACAAAGAAGTGTTACTAGCCTTACTCTTGAAGGATATACTTTCTGCATGGTGTGCAGAGTTTAGGTAGTTACCCTCTAGGAAGGATGTGCAGTCCAACCTCCTACAGTAGTCTGAAGCTTCAGCATTAGCTCGTGTTATTGAAAGTCATTCTAGCACCCAGTGATCCATTAACTGTGAAACCAATGAATTTACTCCTCTTCCACCCACCACTGTGCAGTTTCCTCCCTGGTTTTCCACCTCCTTCCATTGCTCCCCTTCTCACCTCCCCATCTTCTCATTTCAGCCTCACAGACAGAAAACCGTTTCCGACCAGAGCACTGCAGTGAGCTGGATGGTTGTACCACCCAGATTTTCCAGATCCCTGCAAACAGGAGTGACAGCAACCCACAGCGTGGGGCTATTCAGCATACACCACAAACCTAAGACCTATTGCTGGACAAGGATGCCCCAGTTCCCAGCCCACTCTCCAATCCCCAATGAATCTACCTATATTGGGATATAATCACTATCCGTGGAAGCTAGCATGCCAAGACATGGCTTTTGCTGTACAGAACATATCAGAAAACAAAGGTGAAGCTATGGATTTTTTCTCTTCTTTCCCATAGATGACCGTACCACAGCAAAGCAAACAGAGCTTCACTGCATTTAATACATGCTCTTCTTGGCATGTACTTTTGTCCAGAATTACATATTTTTAAACAATATCAAGGGCCAAAAACAACATTGGCTTTGAAAGTTTAAAATTTAGCAGCATGTTTTAAGACTCAGAAGATGGCAAATTATTTTGGTTTTTGCCGGCTATGAATTGCAAACCCAAATGATTAACCTCTCTGCTGGGCTCCCTGTTTCCAGGGGAAACAGCAGAAAGGATGATTTCTATGCTTAAATCTCTAAATCAGATTGCACAGAGTAGTGCTGGCAGGTGATAGCTGAGCAGAGGATACATCCTTTTGTCATCAAAACCTTACAAATTATTTATTTGATCAGGAAGGAGAGCTGCAAAAGGCATCATATATTGACAGTTACTATTTCAGGGTGGGTTGCCATCCTTTCCACTTGCTGTGAGAATAAAGAAACAACTCTTAAAATACACTCAACTCTCCATACATTATATTTTTGGTGTGGATGAACATTGAACTTACAGCTCAGACCACAAAGCTAATACATCTCTCTGTAATGGATTTGTGCAGCAGATGATCCTATCAGCTGTGCTCCAGAAACCCCGGGCTTGTTTTTTGGCTTTGCCATGGATCTATTGTGAGAGTTTGGGCTAATCACTTTAACCAGTTGTGCCTCTGTTCTCTTCTTCCTCGCTGTTGCCTACCTTTGACCACTCATGTACAGTGAGGATGAGTGAGAACAGGACTGGTTTCTGCCATGTCTAGAAAATGTTACCTAGCATCCTAATTTTTGGAAAAGCCATTATATGCTACTTCACAAGTAAATAATTATAACCTATCTATCCATCCCCATTCAAACCCAACTGGTATACCGTAGTGTGCATTTTGGGGCCCATCTCCTCCAGAGAACTGTTCACAGATTCTGAACAGATTTCATTAGCTCACTTAGGACAAGCAAGATGAGCCTGCTCTGGCTCTCCATTTATTCTTCAACACCATCTAAAATGTAGCTTCTGACACCAACTAGCTCAGGACTCTCTTTGGATTCTGAAAACAGCAACAGATAATTGTAGTTTCTCCTCTTTTTTTTTTTTAAATTGAACTTCTGACAGTAATAGCTGTTTTACCTGTTCCATATCATATCATCCATATCCAACCCATTGCAAGACTGCAATAAGGGAAACCAGCATTTCTACATTTAAAGACCTTATGATTTTATATTCAATCTTATTATTCAGGAGGGAGCTAGTCTCAGAGCACCTCGGATTGTCATACACTTGATCTGACAGATTCAGGGTCCCAAGGAGACAAAAAGGATTGCAGACCTAGAACAAACTCTCTTCAAAAGTAGGCCTTTTCTTGGAGCCTTCCAAAGGATAACACCTATGAACATAAAGTCTTCCATAAAGGCAGATATTGTGCCAAGTATCTGTCTCAGCAGTGGCCAATAGTAGCTATTTAAGAAGACAGAATAGGAACATGGGAAGTGTATCTGAATGTACTCTCTAGCTTCCAGCAATGAAAGTTTCAGTGCTCTCAGAGCCCAGAGGTTCTATTTGAGACCTCATATTTAATAGTCTTTGTCAGATCTATCCTCCCTGAACTTGTCTCTCTTTGAACTCATTTACAGTGTTGACCTCCACAACATCCTGTTGCAATGGGTTCCACAATTTAATTATGCACTGTGTGAAAAAGTACTTCCTCTGTTTGTGTTAAACATGCTATCTGATCATTTTATGGGGAATTTTTACTCTTTGTATTGTGAACTGCAAAGACTCATTCCATATTCCCTTTGATGATTTCATAGTCTTTATTATATCTTCCTTCACTCCTCTCTTTTCCAACCTTATGATTCCTGGTCTCTATAATCTCTTCTCATACATGAATCATTCCACAGTCCTGAATATCCCATTTTTATTTATGTATTTTTGCAAAAGATACCTATTTTCTTCACTTATTTGTGTACTTCTGATCACTATGTTGGAATTGAAAAAGCAGAAGCCAGAGGAATCATTTGTAAATTTGTTTTCCTCACACAGCTCTTTTTGCTATTTTTAAAATACTTTTTTTTTTCTGTAGAATTTCTTTAAGAATCAATGAAATAGATGGTTTTCTTAAATGTGGTCACACCTCTCTAACTTTATTTCAACTGATAGAAATTTATAAAAGCCAAATACAATGTTTCAAAATCACATCATGGCCATTACTAAATTGCCAATGAATAGAAAGATGCCAATTGAAAGGCAGGTGTACAGAAGACAAGTTCTTGTAAAATGTGGTTAGACAGACCCTGGAGTCCAGGGCTTATCAGGGAAGGGATTTTACTAATCTTGGTTACTTTCCATTTCCTTCCCTTAATACAGTAAGTGATGCTCCATTACTTGCTACTTTATTTGCTCCGTTATTTGCTACTTGAGTTTGATCCTCTTGATCCCCACCATCTTGACAGCCTCGCACTTGCTCCAGTTTTGCATTAGGAATAAAGATAACGAGGTTTGTGAAACAGCGTGAGTTATTCACTCTGTCTTGAGCTTCCCCTACTGAGACCTTCTCAGCCACTCGCTCCTGACCATGTTGTCAATAGCTGTCCCATGCACTAACTCTGTAATTAGCTGCTTTTGCAAAAAGCTAGAGTTCACATCTGGAAACAAAGTTCTTGGCTAATCTGCATTTTTAATTGTTACTTTGTACATATCCTTAATTTTATTGGAGTCTGATCCCTCCTCACAGAGGCTTAAATCAGTTCATTACCTTCTAGCTACTGCTTTACATTTAATAACACATCCAGGGCAAATAAGTAAATCAAAAAAGCCTTCATGAGCAATCTGCATAGCCCATAGCTCATCAGGAGGGGGGGCAACAATGTTCATAGAGCTGCTCCTGTGCTTGGGCATAGACATCACCAATCTCCTCCAAGCAGCACAAAGGAGAAAGGAGAGGCTAAATTCGTCTACGCATACATTCAGCACTGAGAACATCTCACTACTGGCCCTGAGTTAAAGGTCTCTGGCCTACTGCAATACCATGTAGTGAGATTCACAGTTTTCCCTTAATATGTCCCTCTGCTTTCTTCTCCAGATTCCAACTTGGTTTTCATGTTTTTGCTATGAAGAGCGTTGAGAGCGTTTCCCTGCTGTAGGTGTCAGAGCTTGCAGGGTGCAGTCACCCGGAGTGCCTTTTTCTGGATTGTGATAAATGAGCAAATTCTTCTCAACCTTTCAGACTTCAGGGATGCAGTCTGACTTGTCCAAAGCTTCAGCTACTCTTTGCATGACTCGTAAAAGTCCTTCCTATTTCTCGTAGCTATATGTATGGCAGAAGCATACAAGTCAATGGCATCTCTCCAGGATTTCCTTTCTGGTCAACTGTGAGGAGCAAAGAAGCCTTTCAATACTTTATAACAACCTCTCAGTCTTCTGTCAAGAAATTTCTTGTCATCTATCAGTGGACTCTGCTTTCTCCTTCAAGTTTCTTTTTTTTTTTTTGGATGTGAAATATTTCTGACTGTGGGGGCTTTGGGAGCTCTAGGGACTTTTCTAAGTAGAAAGTTCCTTTACCAGCTCTGCTTATACAGTTTCAAACCTTCCCTCTTGTTCATTCTGCAGTCTCAGCTGCCACTTGGCAGCCCTCATGTTTCCTTATTAGTTTTTGAATTCTCTGGTTTATTTGTATTGCCCTTTTTTATGCTTAGCGTATTGATTACAAGAGGGCATGCACAACTAATTCCTCTTTGGCTGACAGCAGGGCTTGCAGACAGACTCTTCGGAGCTAACAGGGGAACCTTGCACAGCTTAAATCAAAAAAGACTTAAAATGCCTTATCTGGACAGCCACAAGATGGGGACAAAACCCACAGTACCTTCTCTGAATGGGTCATACAATTTTTAGACATTACACTATACCAACTCCTGTTACTCAAGTGTCTCCCTACATTGCATCTTCAAAAATCCTCAGTTCTTCCAAATGCCATTAATGTGAAGTGTAGTATTAGGCCCCTCTGTTCAGTCTTCTAACAACACAGGTATGACATATCCTCCACTTCAAAATAAATCCCGTGCATTACATCAACATTCCAAACTGAATTTCTCTCTAATTTCCTCTCACACCAGGCTGTAGCATGACAAAGTAGCACAAGTGCAAGGAAACCTATGCACCAACAAAAATAAATCACAAAATTAAAAACATAGTAAAGATATTAATACTACACAGAAGCTTTTCTGTCATCTGTTTTGCCATTGAAGTTAAATATATTTTATGCTGTCTAAGAATTTTCCGTTCCTGATATACCACAGATTTTGGCACAGGAAGGAAATGCTTCTATGAAGAGAAGATGCAGCTAAGCTGGCCACACATAGCAAAGCACAGAAGATCACTTGAAGCCATCTAAACTGAAACCTGAAGCTTCTTTCCAAATGACAGGCAGTGAAAGAAACGATATTCATCAGCCATGGTGCCCTCTTCAGGTTTTGGAGTCAACTGTTGAGCTAACTAGGACACTCTGCACATCTCAAACTTTGGTTTCAAACTCCTGGGCAAACTCCAGCAGAAACCTCTGCATCGTTTTCCACTCACTTTATAACACAAGAGATGCCCCTGCCAGTTTAAGAACCAAACTCCTACTACTAAAGAGACTGAGAAAGATAATGCACCCTAATATGAAAGAAGTAAAGGCATTTTGCAACCTGTAGGAAGCAATCACAGGAGACACAGCAGGCACAAAATTTCAACATGGGGGAGAAGAAAAGATTGAAATAATAGATTTCTGCTCACTTGGCAATGCCAAAGCAGCTGAAAACATGAATTCAGTGAAGCAATCTGAAGTAGAGCGGAGAATCAGAAGAAGGAAAGTAAGAGGACTGCCTCCAAGGAGAAGATTCTCCAGTTTCTAGCAGATCTTCAAAGAGGTGTCACTAAATGAGAAGATAAAAGACTGATCTGAGACTCAGAGCAGGAACAAACAGCTGGGAGAAAATGAGCGGATCAGGAAGGAGTACGTGTGACTATTTTGAATATGGTTAATGGGGGAGAAGAGGTCCTTGAACTTGTCTAGGGTGAGGTCACTATCGGTGACGTTAGCTCTAAGAGAGCACTACCATTGTTCTGCCTGAGGTCTTCCCCTTTGGACGGTCAAAAGAAAATAACTGTTTTCACCATCTTCTTTTTTAATTTCAAGACACTGCGGTTCAGCTCCAGCTGTTTCCACACCCTGCTTTACATCTATGGTCCATCTGACCTTTTCTCCCTCCCCCGTCCCCTGGCCATTTCCTCTCTTCTGAGCTCTTCAGAACAGCTTATACCAAACAATATTTAGCCCTAATTCATTCTTGCTCCATTTGGTTACCTATCTCAGCTACAGAACACAAAATAGCTGCACTTCTCTGACCTGACAAACACAAAAACCTTATGAAAATATTGGCACTTAAATTCTAACACAAAAGTCAATGCTGCCCCAGCCCCCTCTCCCTCATTTTCAATCTCAAGCATATATATTATTAACCACCTTTTTTTTTTTTTGCTGCTTATGAAAGAATACATGGTCGATGTGATCTTGTGTCCCTGGGATTAGGAGTTAAGACATCCCCTATAAATCAGTGTAATCTTTGTAACAGGACATTGTTGCACTGAGCATTCCTGTCCGTATGATGCATTTTCAATTACTCTACATGTTTTCTACTTAGTAAGCCAGCTTAATTCTTCGCTATGTCACAATATTAGAACATGTCCCAGGTTAGAAAAAAGGAGCAATCTTAGAGCCCTTGTAAGTTGTTTAGCCTCTGGCACTTATAAATCCAAAAACACAAGGGAAATCCCTTTTCCTTGCTTGTAATATGCCTTTAGATTTATTACTTAAAGAATCTGTTCACTTAATCCTCTGTTGAGGTCAGGGTTCATCTGCATTCTAATAAAGGTTTTAGTAAGAGTAAGACCAAATGAAAAAATTCAAGGAGCTGTATATGCCTGTATAAGCAAGCAGTGCTGCAGACAAAGTATATTCCCAAGTAAATTCTCCACCAGGAAAGAAAAAGCAGGAGAAAAAAAAAAAAAAAGCAGGATGCTTTAAATTACTCTACACAAATCCAGACCATCTATCTTGGGCTGCTCTCTTCGACAGCTTGGCCAGGGTGGGCAGGCAAGGCAGAGGCTAAAGAGCTCTTTAGGGACCAAATTACTGTTTCAAAATGGGCCTGCTGCTCCAAGTATATGACAATATTATCTGAGAAATGTTACAGACATTGTGTGTCCTTCAGAGTTCTGCTAACACATCTCCTGTGATTGGAGGCATGTGTCACTACAAAAAAAAAAAAGTTCATTATAAATAGACCTCAAGGATATCTGGATGTAGAATTAGGAAAATGACCAAAATATGGCTATGAAACTTATTAGCATTTCATGTTGATGATCACGTTTGGATTTCCAGAAATCTATTGCACAGATGTTTTATGTTGTCCCTGTCTTTTCAGGGGGGCTTGTTTAATTTATTGGATTTTGTGTTGGAACAAAACAGTGCTACAAATTCCCTAAGAGGTACAACAAGAAAGAAACAAGATGATGCAGAAAAGTTATCATAGCCTGGATTTCTAACAATCTGTGTATAAACAAGCATGTCTGTGTACATCTGTGTGTGCAATAAAAAATATTTTTTCATTACTGCAAATGAAAAAGTCTCTCTAGCTATTTCTCACTCTCCTGTACAACTTTTACACCATAGCAATAATTTTTATAGACAGTGTAATTTGGAAAATAATAATAAAAAGCCCGCTTTCATTTTCTCTGAAACCCCCTCCTTATAACTTGATGTCATTTCTGACATCAGCATCTGTGCAGCATTTTCAGGATTTCTCCTACTTATCAATCCAGACCTAGTACAGAACCCACCACCCTTGGTGCTACAGATATTTCACGAACACCAAAAAAAAAACAAACTGCAACTATGAGCACTGATTGAAATAATGTTACACAGCATGCTGAAGGTACAAATCCAACTGCATGCAGTTTGCCCTTCTTTCAGAGATGTTACTGTATGGAGCATCCCTCATCCACATTACTCTAACACAAAGCAGTTTCTGAAGTGGAAAAGAGGAAATACTGCTTTGCTTCACTTTTCTTAGGAGATCACTTCTTCCTGAGATAGTAAAACCTCCTCCAGACCAAGTGTCTACGGAAGAGGGAGGGTACAAAGTTGAGGGGACAAGAGAATTTCCTTCGTCTCTTTACCACCTGGCCTTGCCCTGGTCTGGCAATATGATACTGCGTTCATTGGAAGTCTTCTGCATCAGCACAAGCAATACAACTTAGGAAGGGGAAGCTAAGTTTTAAGCTTTCCAGGAAAAGGACCTGTATTTAATCATGTTTGCTTCAGCGCAAGCCCATTATCTACGATAACAAACAAGACTTAGGTTCTTGAATTATACTACGCAGAACAGCCATTTATTCACCAGGTTGGGAAAATTGCTAAGTCGTCAGAGGGCTGTAACACCTACTGTGAATGTTTGCATAGATTTATGTTCAGCCCTGTTTACAAACAAGCTAGGAGGATTCAAAGGAAAGTTTCCATACCATAAGCTTCTCTCAAGATTATTTGTTCTGCTAGCACACTGTAACTTTTTTTCTTTACTTTAGGATCTAGGAAAAAACAAAAGAAATTCATTCTTTGGTGGAGAGCATCTCAAAGATCTGATGCCAAGCTGAGAACACCATTCCTGCAGCAGCAGCATTGGGCCCTTAGTTGAGTATGTGCTGATTTTGGAAAAGGGTTTTCCTTTCCAAAAGCTAGAAATAGAATCCGTTTAAGATGATCCATCGCCAAATTCAGGTGTGGGAATTGGTGTGTGTGTGTGTCAAAATTTGCATTTTTTTTCTTGGACTAAGATAAACAACTAAACCTAATGCGTTCTTATCCAGATTTATGCCATCATAGCACCACTGACTTCCATATCTCTTCTGTTCACTTACACCACCAGATATTAAAGGCAAGCATATCTTTTTCTTTCTCATGTGTGTGGTCCTCACTGGCATACACACAGATTGAGAGCCATTATATTAGGACTAAATCACCCCCCATGAGGTGAGGTCTCATTGTCAGCTAGCACTAGGCCTCCCCAGAGCTGTGTGAATGTATGAGGAGATATTTCTGTGTCATTGAGAGAAAAATTGATTAGTTGGACAATAAATTAAATTCCTCAACTCTTTGATCAGGTAAGCTCTTGAATAATATTTCCACTGCATATGAGCAAACAGTTTTCTGAGGTATTCCTGATTTTCTGGCCATAGTTTAAAACACAGTTCTTCCTGGGAAGCAAATTATTCCTATTCTGGTCAGAGCTCGTGCTCCAATCCTAAAAGGAGCGAGCTGCCTTCTGTTGGCTGTCTTTCCCCAACCTCTAAAGGCTTAACTCAAGCCACAAAAGTTAGTGGCTGGAAACCAAAGGCAATCACCCTTCTCCTGACTAAATCCCAAATTGCCATCTAAAGTTCCCCACATTCAGCTTTCCAATCCCTTTATTAGACTATTTTAAAAGCAAATCACAGTGGGGTTCCAACAAAGACCACATCTCATTGTTACAGGCTTGACTGTCAGTAACTAAAGATGTCACGCATGCAGAGTGTGCTCTGTGATGAGCAACCGTGTCAAAGAGGGTTCTCTGTTAAAACACTGATACTTTAAGAGTGGGATTTTCAAACGCCTTCAGCATTCATATAACTGTTCAATGACATTGCTCCCCAGTTAGGCCAATATTGAACACTTTTGAAAATCCCATCCTACATGTTTACACAGTCTTTTAATCATCTCTGTCCAGGCTGGCAGGCCCTGGGTGCCAGAGAACGAGGAAAAGGATTTAACAAAGCAGAAATAAAAATAAGTAAAAACTATCTAAGGTTATAACAATTCCTTTAATAAAAGGTTGTTGCTTTTTAAGAGTAAAATAATGTATGTTTTTAACACCAAAAAAAAAAAAAACAGCTTTTTGCTAATACTCAAAAATTACAAGTAATCTATAAATAAAGCAGTATTCCAACAGAATCAAACAATCCAGCTTGGATACACATATTTAAAGCCTAAGGTCTAATAAGCAAACCAAAGAATACTATCATTAGAATTGTAGACAACATGGTCTGTAACATCAGGGAGAGCTGATTAAATGGGCAGTTTGTTCCACAATTTGGTCAGTGGCATTTTGGCAATACAGTATAAATGGGTGAGGATTAAGTCATTTCTCAGCTTTCCTTGGCAGAGTCTTTTATTATTTACAATATTTACTTCAGGGAAGTCTTGGCGTATGTCATATTTATCTTGCTGAAAAATGGGCCCATAAATGCATATCACCTCTTGAACAAAGCAAAGCATTGTGGTACTAATTTGGTTCATGAAGTGCGTAATTCAGCCTCTTTGCACAGGGGCAACATTTGTCTCCTGCTTTATTAAACAACTGTTAAACCTTTTTTTTTCCTTTTTTTTTTTTTAACCTCAATACTGAAACGGGCCAGACTAATGCCACATATACCTTGGCCTTCTGGAGGGCTGCTTGCGTACAAGAATTGTCTTCAGCATGCACCCACCACCAGAGGTGTGAGCACAGATGGGACTGCAAGACCAGAAGGCACGTACAGATCTAGCACTTTCAACAAGTGGGGATAAGAGAGCAATGAGGCCACAACAACAATGCAAAGAGAATTTCTCTGCTAACCTCTTTCCTTATTCCCTAAACAATCAGCTCTTCCCACCCAAAACTCCCAGCCCAGACAACAGCTCTCGCTGCAAAGGGTTTGTCAGCCCAGCTAACAACATCTAGCTCCAGAAGGTTAGGACATGGGGTGAACAAAGAGCCTGCTCATTTCTGAGATGTGATTCGGGGATAGCAGCAAGTAGAGCCATGCCACATATTCCAAGAGCATCAAAAAATGAAGGGAAAAAAAAAAAAAAGCCAGGAGCATTACTGACCGCACCTTCCAGTAAAAATTTCCTCTCCCACCAGCAGAAATGCCCAATATTATCCCGATTTGCCCATATCACTGAAAGCTCTGGCGTTTTACTTTTCAGTAATCACATCTCTGATGACCAGTTCCACCCGTTGAGAGCCCTTTCATGCTTCATTTCACACTAAGTCCTGAGTGAGGTCTTTGCTATCTGACCTAAAACATGTGTCTTAGCAGCTCTACACCTGCCTGGTGGTTACCACCACCTGCACTGTGATATACATAAAGTGCTGTAAAGAAGAGACGGAGGAAACAAACAGGCTATCTCCAGTTATGCACCTCTTTTTCTAAAGCAGACATCTTATACACAAATGGGTTCAGAGTAATTTGATATTATAGAGGGAGGGAGGAATGATGTGTGCAGCTTGCAAATGCAGAGAATAAATACACATTTTTAGTGAATTGAGAGTGTTTAAAATAATTTCACAGGCAAGATTCACTTATCACCACAGGTGGCCTGTGTAATAGATGTTTTAGTTGAAGATGCAAAAATTCGGAGTCGCAGGAATTGTTGATTACAAGCAAGAGTGTTTGCACTTAAAATCCTATCAAAACTGATCTTTGTAAGTAAATAATATTAGACTAAGCTATTCTCCAGGGGTTATTAAGTGTGTACTCAGAAAATGGCATTGTCTTAATGTTAATTAATTTGAGCAAATGGGGTAAGGAGAAAAGGAGCTGCTTTCATGAAAGTTTCTCATTTCATCTTCAGATATACACTAGAGCAAGAGGTGATGATAATAATACTGCGTTCTTAAGTATTGTTTTCCAAGAAAAAGAACACATGAATAATTTCCATGTAGAAATACTGTGACTGATATTCTAGGCAGGAGATCAGCAAGGAGGAGCCCAGAAACACAGAACAATGGCTAGATGTGCTGCCTCCTCTCACTGTCCTCACTGTGACCAGTCAGGCACCAGCCTGGGCCCCACCACCTGGTTTTGTTCTGGGACGCTGCTGGAGCGTACAGTATCCTACACAGACAGTTACAGGGTCAATAGCCAAGCTACCAACAACCTAGCTCAGGGGCTGCTCCTGATGAAGCAGTCACCTCTCACCAAGAAAGAAAGAGAAGAGGCAAGAAACAATGAGAAAAGAGCCCTTAAAATAAAGGTACGTGCTTTAGGATTTTCAAGCAAAGATATTGCTCTGATTCCCTTTCATCTGCAGCACTTACTTTGTGCAGCTGCCTGAGCGATGCTGCTTTTGGGTCCCAGGCAAGCAAAACAAGCACACAAGAATTACTGAGGTGCTGTCTACCATTTTGCCCTCCTGTACCGCAGCCTGACAGACCTTTTTCCTTGCTTATTTTGTCCCAAAGTTAGGATGTTAGGCTTTTCTTAACCATACTTGAAAATGGTAGAATAGCACCTCCTCCTTACCCACAAGCCAAAACATATTAGAATAACAATTTAACAAAGCCGTTAGATACCGTCCTAGGAGATCTTCAATTTTTCTCCTATTTGTGCTCTATCCTATTTCCTCATTTTCCTTTTAAAATGAGCATTGTCCTTCAAAGCTATTATTTACTTATGAGTATGCTGTGTCATAAACTTCCTATGCTGCTTCAATAAGCCTCTTTCTCTTCAACTTTTTTTTTTTTTTTTTTTTGATGCTAGGCTACCTGGCATTTGTTGCATCCAGCAGGAAAAGGCACTGGCTGGCTCACCGTCATCCAAACGGCAAAGACAACTGGTACCACAGGGTGTACCCTGGAGTATTGTCTGGGATGATGCGGCAGTGCTGGGGAGAGCCTGATGGATTGATTCATGCACCCAGTCACTTGCAGAAAATTACAGGGGACAAAAGCACATATAAAGAAGTAGCATTAAAATGCAATGATGTCTGTGCATATGGTAGAAAGAAAGGCAGTTTAGTCCTAGGAAGTTTTAATTGCCATTTGTCTGAAAAACTCACATAACTCAGCCATCACTTCTGAGTACAACAGCCTTCCTTAACAGAGAACGACAAAAGCCAGATAGCCCCCATGACATCCTTAGCATCAAATACACTGACTTGTATCAAAAAAGAGGTCCTGTTTTTTCATTATGTTCTACGCATATGGAAAATGTCATGAAATAATGGCAATAATGCTATAAAAAGATGGCTTTTTTTTTTTTTTTTAGCATTATTAAAACTACAAGAGGAACCAAAAATTTCCATTTGGCTAGAATAACATACTATCACAGAACCAATGTCTGGAAAACAAACAAAAAAACACGTAAAAGCATATTGACGGTTTATGCCCCACTTGGTTCCCATGCTCTTGTGTAGAGCCTGTAAGCAAATATCTAATGTAGCAAAACCTGTCATATACTGCTCAGATGATATTAAGGACAGATACATATTACTTGCAAAGATAAGAAGCAGTATAAATACACATAGTGGAAGTGAGAAAATACAGGTTTATTATCAATTTGTGGTTCAAATCCTGTAAACTGCTACACAAACAGAAAAGACAAACCATGAAAGTTTTGTATCTACAGACACCATACGGGATTAGCTTCTACCATATCTACTAGCGCAATGGATGCAGGTTTTTCCCTCTGGATTTTGCCATAAAAACCTAACATGCAGCTATTTCATGCAGTTATTTTCAGCTCCCAACAATCTGTTGCTCACTACCAGCTTGTAGTGACTACACAGTGGCTGTTATATATGCGTGGATATCCTATACTGTGCTTTCAGTATTCTGAATGCTACAAATAATAATGATGGGGCACAGCAAGCTGACAAACTTTTTAACAGACTGACATTAAGAGTAGGAATTTTTCAAAAGGAAGAGAGGCATATACTGCCTGCCTAAGAAAAACATCTTCCGAATGGTGCCTATCCAATGCCAACCGAATCTACACTCTTTCTTCCATGCATCAATGCCACTTCGTTCAGACTGGCTGGCTTTCTCGGCAGTGACCCCTTCTTGCCTTCTGTATTATTTAAGGAGATTTATAGCTGGGTGTCTCGTGTGGTGAAACATGAGCTCTGACCCCCAGGCTTGGAAGTCGTCAGGGAGAAACATTAATATTATGCCACATTAGGAAAGAAAACTCATCAGTAGCAGCAAACCAAATGACAAAGTGAAACATGATGCTTCTTGTCACACATGACACTGAACAGTTAAATGCACCCAAAAAGTTGTGCCCTCTAATGTGTCACCTACTATTTTGCACCAGTGCAGTGACTGGTGGTCCAGATCTCAGCTGCTGTGTCTCAGCTGGGGCTGGGGCTGCTACTGCTAAGGCTGATACCCAAGAACCTACAGTTACTGCAAATAGGCAAATCTCACTGCTATGCCAAAGTGTAAATACAGACAATTATTGTCAAAAAACAAAACAAAAAAAAACCTTAACACCTAGATACTCAGGATGAAGAACGGGAGGTGAGAAACACATAACCTACAAGTAGGGCATGAGGAGTCATAGCACAGAGATGTGAAATAGCTTCTCCAAAAACGCACTTAGAAATCTATGCCAGAGGAAGGGACTCTCCTGAGACCCCATCCAAACACCTTACACCACATCACTCTTCACCTAAGTTCTCTACAACTTTTATTTACATAACCAGCAAAACCATTTCATCAACAAACGTCTGGGTTTCAAGACAGATCACTGAACACAAAAGAGTGCAAAACCTTAGCAAGTTTTGAGAAAGGGCTGGCTACTTTTAATGATTTGTAAAATCAATTATGATGCTTTACGCTAAAAATAGACACAACAAACGTATGCTTCAGGGAATTATCACATTAGGACAGAGGCAAGAAAGGAATTTCCAATTCAAATCCTATGGACAGAGCTTTGGCTTGACATACAATTTGACATAAGCACACACACACGTATATGTGGGTATCTATAATTTTTCCTCCACCTTCCTAGACACTGCTATTTGTAATATATAAGACCATACATGTTCAATGTCTGAATTAGGAATGCAGAATTTGCTATGTTGTAAATGTAGTTACTAAAGATACACATGAATTTTCCTCAGATGTCTGTTTTGCACGTGACCCTATTTGTCAATAATTAACTGAAATAATAAATTTGAAAGAAAGGGGAAATGAAAGGAGAAGAGGAAGGAAAGAAAAGAGGAAGGGAGGGAAAGGGACAAACTCTTGCTGTTTCTGCTTCTTAGAATGGGTCTCAAAAAGACCTCAGCACTTGAGCTACCTCAATGAAATCAGAGGAGTAAAGACATATATGTTTAATCACTAATGCAGATATGACTTTTTAAAAACCATATATTTTATTTAAATATGATTTCCTTTTCATAATAAAAAATGTATTAATATGTACCTTCTGACTAATCTTAGCAATACCTGGTAATTTTCCCATATCTTTAAATATTTCTTAGAACAAATGGTTCTTGGGTCAAGGCATACAACATGTGCATGCAAGTATGAGCTTAAAGAAACTCCTCTTCTTCATTTGTGGATCCATATTTGTTTTTTCTCTGGACCTGGTCATTTTATGCTCCTATTTATAATATATGGAAAACCAAAAACTGAGCAGGCAAGAGTTTTCTTCACAAAAACTCTGATTCTTAGGGCAAAATGGGGCCCTGGCAGGCATTTTTGCTAGCATTTCACATACAGCATTTGTACCTTGCTGAGCTCTTCTAAAATTCCGACATGCCAGAGCAGTTGTGAAGCCCTGTTGTAATTTGTACCTCTCCTGACACATAGCTAATACCATAACTTATATGCACCACTAAGCATGGACACAGCCCCTCTTCTTCTGTATGGTCTGCTCGCTGGATGCTCACACGGACATACATAATGCAGAACTCTGCTGCAGCAAAATTGGAGAATCAAGAGTATTTCTGGTCTTTATAGGGTGTGTAGAATAAAATATGATCACCTTTGCAAGGCCAAAACCCTGGCTTCTGTAAAAGGTATACAACAGTAATGGCTTACATATTTCTTTCAAAAAATATCTGCTCATTTTATTAGAAATCTAAACCAGCTTGTGGCATAGCATGTAAACCCTGGAAGTGCTGGGGTAAAATTTTGGTTGCATAAATATTGCTTATTTGATAAAGAAAACAACGCAGGGGAAAAAAAAAAATATATATATATAGGGGTTTTTTTTGTTGTTTTTTTCAACACGTTCTCCCATCTTGTCAAAAATTTACACAACCAATAAACATTCTCAAAGGTTTGGCCTAAGTCATGCCCATCAACACAGAGGTTGTGGAGCACGTACAGTTTTCACTTTTCAAGAAAATGAAAGAACACAAAAGAACATGAAACCTTCCTGGCTCATTCAACCTACCAGTTTCAGAGCTATGCTCCTATCCTTGTAAGATGAGTTTAAATTTACCTTCTGACACAGTCAGAAGTTTTATATATATATATACACACCATGTAAATATAAAAGAGCGCTACAGAGAGGGAAGCAGGAATAAATAAAGAGAAAATGCATATAACTAACACAAGAATAGACGTCTAAGTTGCCTTGAGACAACTGCACGTTTAAACTATGGTTTTTTTGTTTGTTTTTTGGTTGGTTGAGTGTGCAGACTTGCAATTAAATCAAGATCCAATAATTGCAAATACATTAGCAAATATCAAAGACTGAAATCAGAATACAAACAGAAATGAGGGGGATATTTTCAACAGATCCATTATTTGTAAAGGACTGTCAACTGTCTATACAACAACAACGAGTATTCAGTTGAAGTTTCACAAACGCTAATCGGGGATAGGGCTTTTCAATGAATTTTGGATCAAATACATTGAGAGCTTTGGACAAACCTACAACATTTTTCAGTCTTTTTGGCTGAAAGGAATTTGTTTTTCCAGTCTAGAGATTTTTTATTTTTTTTTTGTCTGGATGTTTCCTCTGGCATGTGTAATCATGCAACTGGACTTAACACCCAGTAAGGACCCAGCAAGTACAAAACTCAAGCAAAGATGAGAGTTTCACAAAGCTGATGCAGTCTTCATTGTGCATTTAGGAACAGCAACTAAGGCCTAACATAAAATTGATCAGAACGCGCATGTAGCCTAAGGAACTGCAGATCAGACCAAGACTGTGAATGTTCCAGCAGAGTTCGAAGCAGACAAAAAGTGCACATGCAAGT